>NW_024425341.1:37850151-38072345 GCF_017311325.1 Ursus maritimus | reverse complement strand
AATTCTACCAAACATTCAAAGAAGAAATAATACCTATTCTCCTGAAGCTGTTTCAAAAAAAATAGAAACAGAAGGAAAATTACCAAACTCATTCTATGAGGCCATTATTTCCTTGATCTCCAAACCAGGCAAAGACCCCAACAAAAAGGAGAATTACAGACTGATATCCCTGATTGAATATGGACACCAAAATTCTCAACAAGATCCTAGCTAATAGGATCCAACAGTACATTAAAATGATTATCCATCATGACCAAGTGGGATTCATCCCTGGGATGCAAGGGTGGTTGAACATTTGTGTATCGATCAGTGTGATACATCATATCAACAAGAAAAGAGTCAAGAACTATGTGATCCTCTTAATTGATGCAGAAAAAGCATTTGACAAAATACAGCATCCTTTCCTTATCAAAACCCTTCAGAGTGTAGGGTTAGAGGGTACATCCTCTACTTCGTAAAAACCATCTATGAAAAGCCTACAGCGAATATCATTCTCAATGGGGAAAAGCTAAAAGTCTTTCCTTTAAGATCAGGAACAAGAAAAGGATGCCCACTCTCGCCATTATTATTCAACATAGTACTAGAAGTCCTTGCAACAGCAATCAGACAACGAAAAGGGATAAAAGGTATTCAAATCAGCAAAGAAGAAGTCAAACTCTCTCTTCGCAGATGACATGATACTGTATATGGAAAGCCCAAAAGACTCCACCCCGAAGTTACTAGAACTTATAGAGCAATTCAGTAATGTCACAGGATATAAAATCAATGCTCAGAAATCAGTTGCATTTCTATACACAAACAATGAGACTGAAGAAAGAGAAATTAGGGAATCCATCCGATTTACAATAGCACCAAAAATCATATGTTATCTCAGAATTAACGAGAGACGTAAAGGATCTATATTCTAGAAACTACAAATCACTCTTGAAAGACACTGAAGAAGACAGAAAAAGATGGAAAAATATTCCATGCTCATTGATCGGAAGAATTAACATAGTTAAAATGTTGATGCTACCCAAAGCTATCTACACTTTCACTGCCATCCTGATCAAAATACCGATGACATTTTTCAAGGAACTGGAACAGCCCTTAAATTTGTGTGGAATCAAGGAAACCCCCAAATTGCCAAGGAATTGTTGAAAAGGAAAAACAAAGCTGGGGGCATCACGCTGCCAGATTTCAAGCCTACCAAAGCTGTGATACAAAGACAGCATGGTACTGGCACAAAAACAGACACATAGCCCAATGGAACAGAATAGAGAACCCAGAAATGGACCCTCGGCTCTTTGGGCAACTAATCTTTGACAAAGCAGGAAAAAACATCCAGGGGAAACAAGACAGTCTCTTCAATAAATGGTGCTGGGAAAATTGGACAGCTATATGCAAAAGAATGAAACTTGACCATTCTCTCACACCATACAAAAGATTAACTCCAAATGGATGAAAGACCTCAATGTGAGACAGGAATCCATCAAAATCCTAGAGGAGAACATAGGGTGCAACCTCTTTGACATCGGGCACAAACGTTTTCACGACACCATCTCAAAGGCAAGAGAAACAAAAGAAAAATGAATGCAGGGACTTCATCAAGATAAAAAGTTTCTGCACAGCCAAGGAAATAGTCAAAAAAACTAAAAGGCAGCCCACTGAATTGGAGATGTTTGCAAATGACACTACAGATAAAAGACTAGTATCCAAGATCTACAAAGAACTTCTCAAACTCAATACACATGAAACAAATAATCAAATCAAAAAATGGGCAGGAGTTATGAAGAGACAGTTTTCCAATGGCTGACACATGAAAAAATGTTCAAAATCATTAGCCATCAGGGAAATTCAAATCAAAACCACCTTGAGATATACCACCTTAACACCAGTTAGAATGGCAAAAATGGAAAGGCAGGAAACAACAAATGTTGGAGAGGATGTGGAGAAATGGGATCCCTCTTACGCTGTTGGTGGGAATGCAAGTTGGTACAGCCACTTTGGAAAATAGTGTGGAGGTCCCTTAAAAAGTTAAAAATAGAGCTACCCTATGATCCAGCAAATGCACTACTGGGTATTTACCCCAAAGGTACAGACGTAGTGAAGAGCAGGGCCATATGCACCCCAATGTTCATAGCAGCTCTGTCCACAATAGCTAAATTGTGGAAGGAGCCAAGATGCCCTTCAACAGATGACTGGATAAAGAAGATGTGGTCCATATATACAATGGAATATTACTCAGCCATCAGAAAGAACGATTACCCAATATTTACAGCAACATGGATGGGACTAGAGGAGATTATGCTAGGTGAAATAAGTCAAGCAGAGAAAGACAATCATATGGTTTCATTCATTTATGGAACATAAGAAATAGCAGGAAGATCGGCAGGAGAAGGAAGGGAAGAAGAAAGGGGGGGTAAACAGAAGGGGGAATGAACCATGAGATACTGTGGACTCTGGGAAACAAACTGAGGGCTTCAGAGGGGACGTGGGTGGGGCAATGGGATAGGCTGGTTATGGGTATTAAGGAGGGCACATATTGCATGGTGCACTGGGTGTTATATGCAAATAATGAATCATGGGACATTACATCAGAAACTAAGGATGTACTGTATGGTGACTAACATAACATAATAAAAAATTATTTTAAAAAAGCAAATTAAAAAAAATAAAAAAATACCAAATACAGATTATATTCTAAAAGGAAATGAGCTATACCTCTTTCCGTCTTGGAGAAAAAATGTTCAGAAATGAGGCTCTTTTTTGAAAAATGACATATCTAATGTTCAATTAAACATACAACACACTCCTACTATTGCTTTCATTTCTATCTTTGATTTCTCCAAATACTATGATGATCATGATGATCCAGTTGGAAAAGATCATCTTCAATTTTTTTTTTGTACATTCTGAACAGGGATTTATAGATTGAACTTAGTGTCTGAGATACTGAAATCAGAAGATGCAACCTTTTAGTAAAATATGACTAGCTGATAGGCCAGAACCCAATATTCAGTACTAAACTGAAAAACTTCAAGGACTTCTGGGACGATGATGCGGTAGGAGGATCCTAAGCTCACTTCATCCCAGAGACACATCTAAAGAACAGCTACCTCAGTGCAACTAACCCAGAAAATGATCTGAAGACTGGCAGAACAGACTTTCCACAGTTAATCATAGAAAGGAGACCACTTCGAAAATGGTAGGAATGGCAGTGACACAGTCAAGAACAAACTCCAGTGAGACCTCAAGTGGGAGGGATACCACAAGCATAGAAAGGCAAAGGGGCAGACCCCATACCAGGCATCCGAGGCACAGAGGATCTGAAGCGGGAAGAGGAGTCCCCATAATTGGTTTAAAAATCAGCAGGGCTTCACTTCATGAGTTTTTACAATTACTGGGGCTTAAAAATGAGTGAGCTTAGCCCTGGGAGAGGCAGAGGGCAATAGGAAAGTGAATCCACCCCCTTAAAGATCCAACATAACAACCCCCTGGAAGATAAGAGCATAGAAACAGCAGCTTGAAAAGCACCTGGGGTATATGTGAAGGAGATTTATTTACTAATCTCTGAATACATTCTGGAGAGTAGGGATTGTTAGGAAACTTTTCCAAGAACAAAAGAGCTGGGAGTCATCATCTCTCCACCCACCCGAAGCCTAGATAGCTAGACACCTGCAGGAATGAGCAAACACCCTCCACCTAACTTGCTAATACCATGCACACCACCCCTGCATTCTCCTTCAGATCTATTCCATCCAACCTATTCCACTTGGCAGAAGACACTCCAACATGGCTTATGCCCAATCTCATAATGTACGCAGCCCCAGCAGGGACTGCCACCACCAGAATGACTCCTGCCTTGGGGGAGAGGGGAAAATAATCATATACACCAATGTAACTGAAGCCCCAACAGACTGGGGGTAGGCATCTCATCTGACTGCTGGCCCTACTCAACAACAAAAGCCTCTCGAGAGACAAGACAGGGAGGGCACCCAATAGTTTGGTATGACTGCAGCTCAGGCACACTGGCCAAGAGCAGGCATCTGGTATGACTGCTGACACAATCCACTGTAAGTCTGTGGCAGCCCCAGACTGGCCCCTTAACAGCATGGGGACTAAACCCTGCCCAGTGCACCAGAAACAAACAAAATGGGCTAGTCCAGGCTATAGGACTAAAGGCAAATGTGGCTCAACCACAATAGCCTGCACATAACACACGTAGCTGAAATACCTGAAGGATGTTATGGTGAATAGGGGACATTGTGCTATAGAGCATCACAGGACTTCTTCATAAACCAGTACTTTTAAGATCGGAGATATAGCTGACTTTCCTAATACATAGAAACAAACAGAGTTATGGGTGGTTCAGTTGGTTAAGCATCTGATTCTTGATTTCAGCTCTGGTCTTGATCTCAGGGTCATGGGTTCAAGCCCACGTTGGGCTCCACACTGGCCGTGGAGCCTCCTTAAAAAAAAGACAATAAGAGGAGACAGAGGAATATGTCCCCAGTAAAAGAAAAGGACAAAAGCACAGCAAAAAAAGAAAGAAAGGGAACAGAGTTAGACAATAAGAGGAGACAGAGGAATATGTCCCCAGTAAAAGAAAAGGACAAAAGCACAGCAAAAGACCTAAACGTGAAACAGAAAATAAGCAATATGCCTGATAAAGAATTCAAAGTAATGGCTATAAATAGAGTCACTGGACTTGATAAAAGAGTTAAAGATCTCAATGAGATACTCAACAAACAGATGGAAATGTAAAAAAAAAAAAAAAAAAAAAAAAAAAAAAAAAAAAAAATCAAAGATGAAGATCTCAATAACTGAAGTTAATTTAAGAAATACTAGAGGGAATCAATAGCAGGTTAGAGGAGGCAGAAGAATGGATCAGTCAGCTGGAAGACAGAGTAATGGAAAACAAACAGGCTGAATAGCAAAAAGGAAAAAAGTATACTAAAAAGCGAGAATAGGTTAAAGGCAGTGAGCAACATCATTGAGCATAATAATATTTGCAGTATAGAGATTCCGGAAGGAAAAGACATAGAGAAGAAGGCATCAAATTTATTTGAAGAAGTAATCATTGAAAATTCCCAATGTGGGTAAGGAAACTGACATCCAGATCCAGAAAGCAAAGGGAATCCCCAAAAAAATCAACCCAAGAAGTTCCACACCAAAATTATATAATAATTATGTAATATTATTTTAATTAAAATGGCAAAATGTAGTGATAAAGAGAGAATTTTAAAAGCAACAAGAGAAAACATATGAAGGAACCCCCATAAGGCGATGAGCTGATTTCATAGCAGAAACTTTGCAGGCCAGAAGAAAATGGCATCATATATTATTCACAGTACAAGAAGTCAAAAACAAAAACAAAAAACCCTGTAGCCAAGAATATTCTACCCATTAAGGCTGTCATTCAGAAAAGAAGGAAAAATAAAGAATCTGCCAGACCAAAAAAAAAAAAAGTTACAGGAGTTCATCACCCCTAAACCAGCCCTACAAGAAGCCGTTAAAAGGAATTCTTTTAGTGGAAAGATAAAAACATAATCAAGAGGAAAAAAAAATATGAAAAGGAAACATATTAGAGATAAATTTAAACATAATAAACAGGTATATTAATCACTTACAAATCCAGTATGGAGGTTAAAGCACAAAAGCAGTAAAACCAATTACATCCTTAAAAATCAGTCAAGGGATCCACAAAATAAAAGGATATAAAGTATGACATATACATAAAACTTGTCAGGCAGGAGAGTAAAAACAGTGTTTTTAGAGTGGGTTCAAATTTCAGGAACTATTAATATAGATGGCTATATGCATATATATATATATATACACTATATATATAAACTATATATATAAAACAAAATGCAATAAGCACATACCTATCAATCATTACTTTGAATGTAAATGGACTAAATGCTGCAGTGAAAAGACACAGGGTAACTGAAGGTATAAAAAAGCAAGGCTCATCTACATGTTGACTACAAGAGTCTCAAATCAGACCTAAAGAGATACGCAGACTGAAAATGAAGGGGTGGTTAAAAACATTTACCACACAAATGAAAGTAAAGAGAAAGCTAGGGTAGCAATACATATATCATACAAAATAGAATTTAAAATAGAGATTGTAACAAGAGACAAAGACACTGTGAAATGATAAAGGTAACAATCCAACAAAAGGGTATAACAATTATAAATATTTATGCAACTTGCATGGGAGTACCTGAATACATAAAGCAACTATTAACAGATATAAAGGAAGAAACTGACAGTAGTAAAGTAATAGTAGCAGACTGTAATACCCAATTTACGTCAATAGATATATCATCCAGACAGAAAATCAACAAGTAAACTGGTTTTGAATGATACATTGAATCAGATGGACCTAACCAATATATTCAGAACATTCCATCCAAAAACAGAGTATACATTCTTTTCAAGCAAACATGAAACACTCTCCAGAATAGATAACGTTAGACCACAAAACAAGTCTCAATAAATTTAAAAAGATTGAAATCATATCATGCATCTTTTTGAACCCTAACAGTATGAAACTAGAAATCAATCGCAAGACAAATCTGGGAAGAACACAAGGATGTGGAGGCTAAATTAAGATTCCACTAAACAATAAATGAGTCAGCTGAGGAATCAAAAAGGAAATAAAAAAATACATTGAAACAAATAAAAATGAAAACACAATAGTCCAAAATCTTTGGGATGCAACAAAACCTGTTCTAAGAGGAATGATTATAGCAATACAGGACTACCTCAAGAAGGAAGGAAAATAAAAATAAACCACCTAACCAAACACCTAAAAGAGCTGGAAAAAGCAGAAAACATATAGCCCAAAGCTAGTAGAAGAAATGGCATAATAAAGATTAGAGCAAAAATAAATGAAATGGAGGGGGGGAAAGGACACAATCGAACAGATCAATGAAACCAGGAGCTAGCTCTTTGAAAAGATCAAAAAAATTGAGAAACCTTTAGCCAGATCCAACAAAAAAGGAGAAAGGCTCTAATAAGATCAAAAATCAGGCAAAAGAAATAAACTGACACCAAAGAAAAATAAAGGATTTTAAGAGAATATTACGAAATATTATATGCCAACAAACTGGACAACCTATAAAAAATAATTAATTCCTTGAGACCTAAGACCTTCTAAAACTGAATCAGGAAGAAATAGAAAATCTGAACAGACTAGCAGTGAAATTGAATCAGTAATCAAAAATCTCATATCACTTCACAAGTGAATTCTACCAAACATTTAAAGAAGAGGTAATATCTAATCTTCTCAAACCATTCCAAAAAATACAAGAAGTAGGAAAGATTTGAAATTCATCCTACAAGGCCAGTATTGCCTTGACCCCAAAACCAGATATAGACACTACAAAATGGAAAACTACAGGTCAATATCTCTGATGAACATCAATGCAAAAATCCTCAACAAAATATTAGTAAACCGAATCCAACAATACATTTTATGCTTATTTTTATTTATTTGTTTTCCCATTGTTTTTATTTAAATTCAATTAATATGATGTATTATTGGTTTCAGAAGTAGAGGTCAGTGATTCATCAGTCTTATATAAATACCCAGTGCCCATTACATCAAGTGCCCTCCTTAATGTCTATCACCCTATTACCCCATCCCTCTGCCTCCCTCCTCCTGTGATTAAGAGTCTCTTATGGTTTGTCTCCCTCCCTGGTTTTGTCTTGTTTTATTTTTTCCCTTTCTTCCCCTATGATCCTCTGCCTTGTTTCTTAAATTCCACATATCAGTGAGAATATATGATAATTGTCTTTCTCTGATTGACTTATTTCACTTTGCATAATACCCTCTAGTTCCATCCATGTCATTGCAAATGGTAAGATTTCATTTTTTTGATGGCTGAGTAGTATTCCAGTGTGTGTGTGTGTGTGACACACACACACACACACACACACACACACACACAATATCTTTATCCATTCATCTGTCAACGGACATCTGTGTTCTTTCCATAGTTTGGCTACTGTGGACATTGCTGCTATAAACATTGGGGTGCAGGTGGCCCCTTCAGATCAATACATTTGTATCCTTGGGGTAAATACTCAGTAGTGCATTTCTGGGTCACAGGGTAGCTCTATTTTCAACTTTTTGAGGAACCTCCATACTGTTTTCCAGAGTGGCTGCACCAGTTTGCATTCCCACCAAAAGTGTAAGAGGGTCCACCTTTCTCCACACCCTCACCAACAACTGTTGTTTCCTGAGTGGTTAATTTTGGCCATTCTGACTGGTGTGAGGTGGTATCTCATTGTGGTTTCGATCTGTATTTCCCTGATGCTGAGTCATGTTGAGCATTTTTTTGTGTGTCTGTTGGCCATTTATACGTCCTATTTGGAGAAATGTCCGTTCATGTCTTCTGCCCATTTCTTGATTGGATTATTTTAAAAAAGAATTCCCACAATCAATGGGGATTTAGTCCAGGGATGCAAGGATAGTTCAGTATTCACAAATCAATTAACTTGATACATCACATTAACAAGAGAAAAGATTACAAAAAAATGATCTCAATAGGTACAGAAACAGCATTTGACAAAGTATGTCACTCATTCATGATAAAAACTATCAATAAAGTAGGTTTAGAGGGAACATAGCTCAACATGATAAAGACCATGTACAAAACCCCACAGCTCATATGATACTCAATGGTAAAGAGCTGAGAGCTTTTCCTCTAAAATCAGAAATACAAGGAAGTCTACTCTCTCCACTTCCATTGAACAGTAATTCAAGTCCTAACACAGCCATCAGATAAGAAAAATAAAATGAAACAAAAGGCATCCAGGCACGCCTGGGTGGCGCAGTCAGTTAAGTGTCTGTCTTTGGCTCAGGTCATGATCCCAGGGTCCTAGGATCGAGTCCCGCATCAGGCTCCTTGCTCAGTGGGGAGCCTGCTTTCCCCTCTGCCTGCTGGTCCCCCTGCTTGTGCATGCTCTCTCTCTCACAAATAAAGAAAATCTTAAAAAAGAAATAAAAGGCATCCAAATTGCTAAGGAAGAAGTAAAACTTTCACTATTTGCAGATGACATGATACTTTATATAGAAAAACTTAAAACTCCACCAAAAGCTACTAAAACTGATAAATGAATTCGGTAAAGTCACAGGATACAAAATGAATATATAAAAATCTGTTGTATTTCTATGCACTAATAATGAATTAGCATAAAGAGAAATTAAGAAAACGATCTCGTTTACAAGTGCACCAAAAATTATAAAATACTTAGGAATCTGTTGTATTTCTATGCACTAATAATGAATTAGCATAAAGAGAAATTAAGAAAACAATCTCATTTACAACAGCACCAAAAATAATAAAATACTTAGGAATAAACTTAACCAAGGAGGTGAAAGACTTGTACTCTGAAAAACCATGAAACACTGATGAAAGAAATTACAAAGATGACACTAACAAATGAATGATATCCTGTGCTCATGGATTGCAATAACCAGTATTTCTAAAATGTCCATACTGCCCAAAACAGTCTATAGACTTTGTGCCTTACTCATAGAAATATTCAACATTTTTCACAGAACTAGAACAAAAAATCCTAAAATTTGTATGAAATAATAAAAGACCAGTTAAAGGAATCTTGAAAAAGAACAACAAAGTCAGAGGTATCACAATTCCAGATTTCAGGATAAATCACAAAATTGTACTAATCAAAACAGTACGGTACTGGTACAAAAACAGACATATTGATAAATGGAACAGAATGGGAGCCCAAAAATAACCCACACTTATATGTCAATTAATCAACAACAAAGGAGGCAAGACTATACAATGGGGAAAAGGCATTTTCTAACTAATGGTGTTGGGAGAAGTGAACTGCCAAAGCAAAGGAATGAAATTAGACCACTTTCTCACATCATACATAAAAATAAACTCAATACACATTAAAGACCTAAATGTGAGATCTGAAACCATGTAACTCCTAGAAGAAAACATACGAATTATTTCTTTGATGTGGGTCATAGTGAGATTTTTCTAGATATGTCTCCTCAGACAAGAGAAATGAAAGTAAATTTAAACTATATCGAAATAAAAAGCTTACACACAGCAAAGGAAACCATCAGCTACATAACAAGGTACCCTACTGAATGGGAGAAGACATTTGCAAATGATACATCGAATAAGGGGTTAATATCCAAAATATGTGAAAAAATTATGCAACTCAATACCAAAAAAACAAATAATATATTAAAAAATGGGCAGAGAACCTGAATAAATACTTCCCGGTAGAAAATATACAGATGGCCAACAGACACATGAATAAATACTCAACAACACTAATCATCAGGGAAACACAAATCGAAACAATGAGATAGCACCTCACACCTGTCAGAATGGCTAAAATCAAAAAGATAAGAAATAACAAGTGTTGATGAGGATGTGGAGATAGGGGAATCCTTGTACACTGTTAGTGGGAATGCAGACTGGTGCAACTACTGTGGAAAGCAGTATGGAGAGTCCTCAAAAAATTAAAAATAGAATTATCACATGATACAGTAATTCCACTACTGGATATTTAACCAAAGAAAGCAAAAACACTAATCTGAGAAGATATCTATGTATCTTGTATTTGCAGCATTATTTATAGTAGCCAAGATATGGCAGTAACCCAAATATCCATTTGTAGATATATGATTAAAGTAAAATGTATATACCAAAGATATATCCACTGGAATATTATTTAACTGTAAAAAAGAATGGAGATCTTGTCATTTTCAACAACATCAATGGACCTAGAGGTTAAAATGCTAAGTGAAGTAAGTCAGAGAAACACAAATACCACATAATTTCACTCATTTGTAGAATTTAAGATACAAAACAAACAAAAAAGAAAAAAAAAGGATCAACAACAACAAAACCCAGACAAGTAAAAACAAAGAACCACAAACAGGTGGTTGTAGGACGGGAGATGGATGGAGTGATGGGGAAATAAGTAAAGGAGATCAAGAGTAAACTTACCTCCATGAGCATGGGTAATGTGTAGAATTGTTGAATCATATTCAACATACCTGAAACTAACACTGCATGTTAATTATACTCCAATTTAAAAAATTATATGAGGATTGATGTCTGGGAACATAGGAAAACAGGAAGCCCTGGTTTCTGCCAAGTCTCTAGTCCCCTCCTTGCCTCACTAGACACAATGTGTATCATGTGGTTATTTGGAGCTGTAGATGAGAGCTTTGTGCATTCTCCCTTCAGATATGGAGAGTAAACTGGAAAAATAAATGAGCTAATTCTCTTTATAAACTTTTTCTTTTTTTTTAAAGAGCCAGAACAGCTGAAAAATATCTAAACAGCGCTTAGGTAGTTGAGAAGTCTTTTTTCAGTGTCCTAGGGAAGTGTTATCAGACTACATGTGTGAAAGCAGTATTGAATTACAGAGCATATCATCCCAAAACATCCTGGAAAACTTTAACATGTACAACAATGATAAAATGGTCACTATTTATGAAGTGCTTCTTATATATCAGGGACTTTAAGTACATGGTCTCATTTAATCCTTTCCACGATATTTGGAGATAGGATCCATGTCCAACAGCTAAAGAAGTAAAGAGAGTTTCCTACTTTATCAAGATTATACCGCTGGTGAGATGTGGGGCCCATGTTTAATCTTGCAACAATCTGATCTAAAAAAATATGTTCTTTCTACAACATAATATCTCCCAAGAAGTTCTCTAGGAGGGGCTGCTTATGGTGGGAGAAATACGCTCTAATTAGAAGCAATATTTCCAGCTAAATGGTACCAAAGGACCTAAAGTTTTTTAAAATCAAACCAGAGAAAAATTATTTCTGCACTTTAAGACCTACCATTCCCTCCTTTCACCTTTAGAATAATTAGGAGACACAGAGGCAATCAAAGAGAGAAACCCACTCTTTTCCTGGCCCCACGGAAGTTCAGATCAAGGGTTGCAGGGGGTGTTCTGACATAGCAAAGGTGTAGGTGTCATTAGACTTAGAAAGATTCCAAAATGCCTTCCAGGATGGGCTGCTCACTGCAAAAAGCAGATTCAAGGGATGCTTTGAGCAAGGAGTTGGTTTTGTGACCAAAACAATTTACTTTGGAATTACCCAAGCCAGACAAAATGAGTACAAATGAAAGGCAAAGGGAAGCATGATGTGAGGTTAATAACCTTAACTGGGGATGTCCCCAAAAAGAGAAGCTGACCAGACAGAATGAAAATGACAGTGGGGAGGATAGCACTAGTGGCTACCACCTGAGGAAACTGCGGTTTTAAAATTGGATTTCATTAATTGAAAGCAATAAAATGAGGCAGTGAAACAAATGCTTTGAGAGGAAAGAACAAACTAGTAATGGGTAAATCTCAAAAACCTAGTGATATTAACATACTGAGTTTATTGGATTAGGAGGAAAGTGTGTAAAGTAACTGAACGTCAAGCTTGTAACATTTGTTTTCTTTGAAGATGTCTGTTCTGCAATATATCACCTGCAAAATATCATATCTAACATTGGAAATATAAATGTTAGCTCTATATTGATTCATTTTAGAAGTGGTTAGACCCTCAAAGCTTATAGCTTACTAAAATAATTGGTCAATATTACTACTCTGAAACTGAAAACTTCTAATATGCCATCTTGGTGCATACACACACACACACAAAAGTTATAAGGAATAAAAATATGAAAGAGCTTCTAGAAAAAGAATGGAAGAAAAAGGGAAAATCTTATATGAAATTTTCTTTGAACTGTCCTTGCTCAAAATTCTGGTTAAATATGGTAGTTTGAGTACATGTTATCTGCTCTCCCTCAAGAAAATCAACTAAAAGGAGCACAAGGAAATTAAATATGTATAAACCCACAAGCACAAAAAGAATGGAGAAATGGTAATAAGAGATAAGAAGTTGAGTATTTTTTTAATGGATTTAACAGACTAGTGGTAATTGATGTAGTGACATAAAGCTGCAATTTAAGTGCTGGAAGAGAAGAAATATGATTCACCCAAAGAATTAGAAAGTGTTATAACTTGGAGTCACCTGGTAAATCAGAAGGCGTGAAGCTAAAAATTAAGGATTGGTTGAAAGTCTATATGCAAAGAAGTCAGGTCTCCAGGCAAGAGTACTGAGTTTCCAACTCTGAGGAGACTGAACAGAAGAGGCCCCCTCAGAACACCAGGGGTCTTGGTAGATTGGGTGTGTTATGAGGCTAAACTTGAGAAATTTAGTGATAATATATACTTTGAATAATGGAACTTAAGCACCTTCCTGCTCTGCTCACAGAAGGCTTCAGTCAGACCCAACCCCCAACGAGGAAGTTCTACTCTAGATACTGGAGTTCAGTGATGCCCAACAAAAAAGGATCATTTTACTAAGGAATCCACTTGCCAATAAGACCCCTCACAAATTGACATTCCAGTCATTTTCTAGTGCATAAAACTTATTTATGAATGGAAAAGTAAGCTTGGCATGTGAGAAAAATCTATAATATAAGAGGAACAAAATCAGTCAAATGATAATAGAAACCCAGTAGAAAAGAAATGTTGCAAAAACAAAAGAAGTGGGGCACCTGGGTGGCACAGCGGTTAAGCGCCTGCCTTCGGCTCAGGGCGTGATCCCGGCATTATGGGATCGAGCCCCACATCAGGCTCTTCAGCTATGAGTCTGCTTCTTCCTCTCCCGCTCCCCCTGCTTGTGTTCCCTCTCTCGCTGGCTGTCTCTATCTCTGTCGAATAAATAAATAAAATCTTAAAAAAAAAAAAAAAAGAAACAAAAGAAGTTATTTTTTAAAAACCTGTTTCTAATATCCTTAAAGACACAAGAAGATCACAACCAGAAAAAGATATACAAAGGAGAGAAATCATTAGGTAGTGCATGTAGGTGGTAAAATTAGAAACAAACTTGAGAATGATTGCACTAAAGGCAGAAAGTAGCTCCCTATCAAGTATATTGGTGGGGAGCGGAAGAGTGTGTTGTGACTGGGAGGGACACATTGGGAACTGAGTTTATTGGATTAGGAGGAAAGTGTGTAAAGTAACTGAACGTCAAGCTTGTAACATTTGTTTTCTTTGAAGATGTCTGTTCTGCAATATATCACCTGCAAAATATCATATCTAACATTGGAAATATAAATGTTAGCTCTATATTGATTCATTTTAGAAGTGGTTAGACCCTCAAAGCTTATAGCTTACTAAAATAATTGGTCAATATTACTACTCTGAAACTGAAAACTTCTAATATGCCATCTTGGTGCGCGCACACACACACACACACACACACACACACAAGTTATAAGGAATAAAAATATGAAAGAGCTTCTAGAAAAAGAATGGAAGAAAAAGGGAAAATCTTATATGAAATTTTCTTTGAACTGTCCTTGCTCAAAATTCTGGTTAAATATGGTAGTTTGAGTACATGTTATCTGCTCTCCCTCAAGAAAATCAACTAAAAGGAGCACAAGGAAATTAAATATGTATAAACCCACAAGCACAAAAAGAATGGAGAAGTGGTAATAAGAGATAAGAAGTTGAATATTTTTTTTATGGATTTAACAGACTAGTGGTAATTGATGTAGTGACATAAAGCTGTAATTTAAGTGCTGGAAGAGAAGAAATATGATTCACCCAAAGAATTAGAAAGTGTTATAACTTGGAGTCACCTGGTAGATCAGAAGGCGTGAAGCTAAAAATTAAGGATTGGTTGAAAGTCTATATGCAAAGAAGTCATGTATTCAGGTCTCCAGGCAAGAGTACTGAGTTTCCAACTCTGAAGAGACTGAACAGAAGAGGCCCCCTCAGAACACCAGGGGTCTTGGTAGATTGGGTGTGTTATGAGGCTAAACTTGAGAAATTTAGTGATAATATATACTTTGAATAATGGAACTTAAGCACCTTCCTGCTCTGCTCACAGAAGGCTTCAGTCAGACCCAACCCCCAACGAGGAAGTTCTACTCTAGATACTGGAGTTCAGTGATGCCCAACAAAAAAGGATCATTTTACTAAGGAATCCACTTGCCAATAAGACCCCTCACAAATTGACATTCCAGTCATTTTCTAGTGCATAAAACTTATTTATGAATGGAAAAGTAAGCTTGGCATGTGAGAAAAATCTATAATATAAGAGGAACAAAATCAGTCAAATGATAATAGAAACCCAGTAGAAAAGAAATGTTGCAAAAACAAAAGAAGTGGGGCACCTGGGTGGCACAGCGGTTAAGCGCCTGCCTTCGGCTCAGGGCGTGATCCCGGCATTATGGGATCGAGCCCCACATCAGGCTCTTCAGCTATGAGTCTGCTTCTTCCTCTCCCGCTCCCCCTGCTTGTGTTCCCTCTCTCGCTGGCTGTCTCTATCTCTGTCGAATAAATAAATAAAATCTTAAAAAAAAAAAAAAAAAGAAACAAAAGAAGTTATTTTTTAAAAACCTGTTTCTAATATCCTTAAAGACACAAGAAGATCACAACCAGAAAAAGATATACAAAGGAGAGAAATCATTAGGTAGTGCATGTAGGTGGTAAAATTAGAAACAAACTTGAGAATGATTGCACTAAAGGCAGAAAGTAGCTCCCTATCAAGTATATTGGTGGGGAGTGGAAGAGTGTGTTGTGACTGGGAGGGACACATTGGGATGTGAAAGTGTGGCCGTGTTTCATTTCTTCATTTGTGTTGTTGTTAGTATCGGCTTTATTACCAATTGTAAAACTGTACATTTAAATTTTGTGCACCTTTCTATATGTATATCCTATGTCATACACACACATACATGGACACACAATGAAAAGGACCAAAAACAGCAATCAGAGAACGCGGAAGGGCTCTTGGAAAATACAATTCTGACAATATCCCTGGATACCTTCAGGAAAAAAAGCCTGGAGGAAGTTGAGAAATCTGGAAAGTAGGAAGAAAAAAGACAAGGGGTGGTGTATTTGTAATTTGAAGATGATATAAAGATAGCTTTTCCCCAAAATAACCCATAGAATTAAAAAGAGGAAGAGTCCATTTTAATCAAAAACAACAGTGTGGTAAAAAACCAAAACACAAAATAGAAGCTAGGGCGGGGTAAGCACAGTGCAAATTGAACTGGGCTCCTTGTGGGCAGAAGCAGAGAGCTGACATTCAGGCCACAGACACCAGAAATTCCAGCAAAGAATAGCTTTCCACAGTGAGGGGTCTATCCTAAAGGCAAAACATGAATTCCTTGCTTGAAACAGAATGGCAGGCATGGACCAGCTACTAATCTTCTCTGGTCCTGGGTGAAATTCTAGAAGCAGAGATAGAGTTAAACATGGAATCACAGATACATATATTATATTTGGAGGAAGGAGAGTAACCCTGAGGAAGAAAGAGACCAAGAGACTGGCCTTGTGACCAAACACACAGCAGCCAGGATTCAGAGCTGGAAGAAAAGAACATCGGCCTCAAATCAGACACAGCTCTGTGGGATTTGCCTATCCTAATAATGCCTCGAACCTACCTTAAATTTACACAGCGTTATATGTCAATTATATCTCAATAAAAAATAAATAGAACATTCGAAATAAAAAAATTAATTAAAAAAAAAACTAAATAAATCATGGCTCTAATCTCCCTGTAAAATGCCTTCTTCCACCTATGTTAAAGAGCAGATCCAGGAAAAATGAAACATATTCCCAAATGAGTAATCAGCACTAATTAAAAATGATTTATTTTTTAAAAATGTAAAACGGATATGTTAGGTAGAAGCTAGACATGAGCAGTCGAAGGACCTTGGAGGCAGAGTCCCAAGCCCTTGAAAGGGAATGATGGAGACATGAACTGGAGGCAAGGCCATAATAAATAAGCTACACATTATAAGCCCGGGGGCACAACATTCTGACCTTGTAGCTTCCAAGACCAAAGAGACACGGGTACAGAACATGAGCTCTCCTCTTCCACCTCCACTTCAGGGTAACACTTAGATTCATTATAATGCATTTGCACTGCAGGGACAGCCCCTCCTGATGGAGAAAGGCTGCCATGAAGTTTCTGGCACAAACCCTGTAGGATCAAAAACTCCCCTTCCCAACCTGTGGGAGGGGTCTCCCAAATGACTGACTACAGCCTCCGTTGGAGACCACCCCTTGTATGTCATACCTCCTTCCAGCCTGGAGAGACCCAGTAATCTTCAACCTCAAAACAACCAAGGGCCCTGCCAGTCCCACCTCTGGAACCTGCGGGCTCTTCACCTTGAGAGTGTACTTTTGCTTTAGTAAACTGCTTTGTGCTTGCTACTTTCCTTCTGGCTATCTCTATCCTGAGTGCAGATCCCCATGTAAATCTTCTCATGGGGGATCCAAGGCAAGAGACCTCCCTTCACACAATGCAGACTCTCTCGCCCCTAGCAGATGGAGAACAGAAGCAGAAACCAACAGGTAAAGAAAGTTCGCCGGGGGGTGCCTGGGTGGCTCAGTGGGTTAAGCTTCGGCCTCTGGCCCAGGTCATGATCCCAGGGTCCTGGGATCCAGCCCCACATCAGGCTTCCTGCTCAGTAGGGAATCTGCTTCTCCCTCTCCTTCTGCCCCTCCCCCTGCTCAGGCTCTCATGCTCTCTTGCTCTCTCTCTCTAATAAATAAATAAAATCTTTAAAATAAAAAAGTTCACCAGGAAAAAAAAATATATATATATATATATATGGCCATTGAAATGCAGCTGAAAATTGTAACCACATATTTTGCCTTGGTTCATAACACTAACAAAAAAAGACTACATAATGTATCAATCACCTCACTGAGCCAAAAAAGACAAAAGAATAGAATATGTAAGCTCGAGAAAAAGCTGGTAAGAAAGTAAATGATGAAATATGAAAAGATAACTCAAGAGAAAAGTGGAGCACCTGCACCCCAAAATTTACAGCAGCAATGTCCACAATAGCCAAACTATAGAAAGAGCCCAGATGTCCATTGACAGATGAATGGATAAAGAAGATGTGGTGTGTACACACACACACACACACACACACACACACACAAATGGAATGTTACGCAGACATCAAAAAAAGAAATCTTGCAATTTGCAACGACATGGATGGAACTAGAGAGTATTATGCTAAGTGAAATACTCAGAGAAAGACAATTATATGATCTTGCTGATATGTGGAATTTAAGAAACAAGGCAGAGGATCATAGGGCAAGAGAGGAAAAAATGAAACAAGATGAAACCAGAGAGGGAGACAAACCATAAGAGACGCTTAATTATAGGAAACAAACTGAGGGTTGCTGGAGGGGAGGGAGGTGGATGGATGGGGTCACTGAGTACACTTCCACTTCCCTTCATTTCCATATCCTAGTTCTGCCAGACCAAGGTGCTACTGACATTTCATGCTGAATGACTCTGTGGTGGGGGCCATTCCGTGTGGTTGTGGGGCAGCAGCCCTGGCCTCCACCCACCAGATGCCAAAATCACTCTCTTTCCAAGTGTGACAATGAAAAATGTGTCCAGATGTAGCTAAATGTCCCCTGTGTGGCAAAAATGCCCCTGGTTGAGAATCACTGTTCTAGGCTAGTGGTGAATAAATATTTAAGCAAATAGACCAATTACAGAAAAACTTCAAATGTTTATGGACTGAATTTTTAAATAAAAAATGAAGAGTACAAAATAAAAGGAAGAGTACTTTATTAATCCGTTTTAAAAGTATGTAATATTAGGGCCCCTGGGTGGCTCAGTTAGTTAAGCATCTGCCTTCAGCTCAGGTCATGGTCCCAGAGTCCTAGGATCGAGTCCTGCATCAGGCTCCCTGCTCAGCGGGGAATCTGCTTCTCCCTCTACCCCTTCCCCTGGCTAGTGATCTCGTTCTCTCTCACACTCTCTCTCTCGAATAAATAAAATCTTTAAAAAAGTATGTAATATTACAAGTATGTGTTCTTAAACCTTAGAATACTTAATTATTACTGAGTTCAATAAAATCAATGGGAAAATCAGCTAGTCATTAACAGCTAGTCATTAACATATGGGCATATTTGAAAAGCAGCAACATGTAAATAGCTTTCATTTGTTTATTTATTCATTCAACAAGTATTTTTACTCAGAGTCACAGAAATGCCAGGACAATGTCCTATACATATGACAAAAAGACAAGATCCTTGCCTTCCAGAAGCTGAGAGAGTTACTACCTTTCCCCCACCCCAAATCAACCACAGGCTGTTTGTGCCTAGGCAGCCCTGGAGCCTTAACTGTTTCTGAGACTTAGAGTTGTAGGATTTTTCTGGAGGAGGCAGCAATTTGAACGCTTCACTCCCTGTCCCCATCTATGACTTACAGTGTGTACAAAACTGATTGTGTGCTGTTGACTCCTGGGAACTCCTACTCCTTATGGGCACTTTAAGAGAAAATTTTGAACTTTCCCTCGGGCAGAGATCGACAGCTAATAAAACCTCTCCTTAACGGTTGTTGGAATTGTAGAGCAATAAAGTCTACATTTATTGATTAAATTTTTACCTAAGCTTTCACTCAAGTGAACCTTTTAATGTGGAGTCTAAACTAGGAACACAAGGTTTGCCTGAAATCGGACTCTGCTAACAACAGTTTTAGCAACTGAATCAAATTTCTATCAGCAAATGATTCTTTCTTTTCTGAACATGCTGCTGGAAAGCCTAAGCACTGTATCAGCTACAGCATGACCACACTGATAATTTAACTTGTCTTATAAGGAACTTAAGTTTGTAAATATTAGAGGATATAAATAATATTTTGATTATTTTCACCTATTGGCAGATTTGGATCAGAAGACCTCTAGATACTAGAGACTTTTAAGTCTCAGTTTCTTAGCCAATGGTATAGTCCCTCACTGTATTTTTAAGTTTTAAGACAGTATTGGTAAATTCTGACTACTGGCCTGCCACTAAAATTTTTAAACTTACGTGTTTTTGACCCAGGAAAATGGTGATGGTTTTCTGATATGGAACATAGAGACAGTGTATGCCCATTTTCTACTTATTGTTATAAAGATCTATAAAGGGCTGGTAATAGATTAAAAACATTTTCGGGATATTATGGAGAAAATACTAGATAAATTTAAGATTGCATTGCTCTTACTATGTAGGTGCATAAAACTGGCCGTCAGCTCTCAAGGTCTGTAAATGATAAATGACTCCTGTTCTAAATGGAGATTTACCCTTATAGTCATACTGCATCCTATTCGTGGCTTATAGTTCTCTGTTCAATGCCAGTCTTTTTCTGTTGAGGGGAAAGGTGTGATTAAAGAGCTCCTGTGACCATATCAGAAACCAGCCCTGACCACTGCTGCTGCAGCACACCGAAGTATCTTATAAATAATTTATGAACCTCGAAGGTCCGGCTCTGGGAGATACTCACCTTTTCTCCATCTGTGCACCACACCTCATTCATCAAAATCGAGACCAGCACATGCAGTTCTGCTTCAAGACGGGTAGAGCTATACATACAATAAATAATCAGGTCCACCAGCATGACTCTGCTGCTGCCCAAAGACCACTTGCAGGAATTCTGGGAGCTATCTATTTTGACCATGAACCCTGACCAACTATACCATAGGAAAGAAAGGGTGAAATACCTTTTTATAACTGACAAATACTACTATGAAAAGGAACACCGAAGGTGGTTTTAGATGTTGGCAAAACTGCCTAAGAAGTTTAATTATGATGATGTAGTCCCAATGGCGGCTTTAAAAACTGTAACTTTTTAGAATGTTCCCTGTGACTGAATGTTGCATGAGACTTGCCAGTGGAATTTCTCCCATTACAAATTGTCTCAAAGGAAAATACTGTTGCACATACATCGAATTTGCTTTCTAAATTATATAGAATGTAAGAGAATTTTATCACCAAATATATTGAGCAGAACCAATACTTTTAACAGACTACACATACCAAACTGAAACTGCGCATTTATACCTTATTCACAAATATTTCAAATTTCTCATTTTATCACATTGGTATTGATATAAAAATGTGATAACATAGTTAACTCTTGTCTACAATTTGAAGGACAGACTCTTAAGTTATGAGCTACTCCCTACATTTTATTAGATCTTCTTACTCTTTAGAGTAACAAGCAATAGCTTTGAACTTAATTTCATTAGTGATTTCTGCCCAAGGACACTGTAATATTTATTAGGGATTTAAAAATTAATTTTCTCTTAAAGAATTATTTGAAAATAATGGTCTTTTGATAAAATATAAGTGACTTTATATGTAACTATACATCAAAAGGTATAAATTCCTTAGCATATATAATAATGCTCTATATTTACAAAAACACAGTTATTAAAATATTTCCACAAGTACACTGAAAAATGTGAGGCATTTATTATTGCTTTGGCAAGATTAACTTTCTTAATTGTAAGGGAATCAGAGTTGTATCTACTTATGTCTGCTTATTATGTGTGCAAACCTTTTTTGAATAACAATTGCAGGATAGGTAAAAAGGAGTAAAATAGAACTCATATCTTGAGGATGTTCATAATTTTTAAAGAAACAGATTATAAATTATAATATAATATGATGGCATGACAAAATAAAAGTATAGGTAAAATTCTAGCACCCAGTAAGGTGTGGCTGATTCAGACTGAAGTTTAGGAAAGTCTTTATAAAAGAGGTATCATTTGAAATAGGTCTTGACAAATGAGTCAGATTTTACAGAGAAGCAGGATATAAGAGGGAATAGCACGGAGATTTAAAAAACAAGTTGTGTTTTAGTACAAATACATGATTCACATTAATGCATGCTGAAATGATATCTCTGATAAGGGGTTAAGATCAAAAATATACAAAGAACTTATACAACTCAATACCAAAAATAACAAATAATCCTAATTAAAAATGGGCAGAGGGCGAGAATAGACAGTTCTTCAAAGAAGACATATAGACACATGAACAGGCCAACAGACACATGAAAAGATGCTCAATGTCACCAATCACCAGGAAAATGCAAGTCAAACCTACAATGAGACATCACCTTACACCTGTCAGAATGGCTAAAACAAAAGACATAAGAAATAACAAGTGTTAGTGAGGACGTGGAGAAAAAGGAACCCCAATACATTGTTGGTGGGAATGTTAATTGGTGCAGCTATTGTAGAAAACAGTATGGAGTTTCCTCAAAAAATAAAAAATAGAAATACCATATGATCCAGTAACTTTACTACCAGGTATTTACCCAAAAAAAATGAAAACACTAATTCAAAAAGATAAATGCACCCCTGTGCTTACTATAGTATTTACAATAGCCAAGATACAGAAGCAAACTAAGTGTCCATTAATAGAAGGAAGATGTGGTATGCATATACGTACATACGTACACGTACACACACACACACACACACACACACACACACACAGAGGAATATTATGCAGCCATGAAAAGGAATGAGATCATGCCATTTGCAACAACATGCATGGACCCGGAGGGTATTACGCTCCATGAAATAAATTAGACTGAGGATGATAAATGCCACATGATTTCACTTATATGTGGAATCTAAAAAACAAAACAAATGAATAAGCAAACAAAAATCAAAATCAGACCTATAAATACAGAGAACAAACTGATGGATGCCAGAGGAGAGAGATGTGGGGTTTCAGGAAAGTAGGTGAAGGGGAGTAGGAGATATAGGCTTCCAGTTATAAAATAAATAAGTCATGGGAAAAAATATACAGCATGGGGGGGGAATTAATGCATGCTGTAAAATTTCTATATCAGCTACCACAAATAAATGACAAGGAGTTAGCTAAATTTTGAAAGAAATAGTGGTAAAATTATTAAATTATCTCAATACTGTCCTTTACTATTTGTTTTTCCTTTCTTTATTTTTTACAGATTTAGCATGTTTCTCTCCATATCCCTTTGCTCTTACCACATCAGTGCACACCCCTCTGACTCACAAATGCCAACACGTGGGTTTTTTTGCTCGAAGGCTCTCTATAACCCTGAAGCCATCTTAGCCAGCCTCACTCTAGACATAGAATACCTAAGAGTGAACACCCACGGGTGCGGGCTCAACCAGGGCTGATGGAAATTGGGATGTAAATATCTGCTTGTGCTCCCTCTCTCGCTGGCTGTCTCTCTCTCTGTCAAATGAATAAATAAAAATCTTTTTAAAAAAAGTGTACATTGGGATAAAAGTACATTAAATAAAATAAAATTAACATGAGCAAGAAATAAACTTTATTTATAATAAGCCACTGAAACTATGAGGTCATTTGTTCCTGAAGAGTAACAGAGCTTGTTCTGAGTAAAAACAAATATATTAGGGAAAAGACGGCATATATAAAATTAGAATAAAAGACATTATAAATAACAAAGAAGGTACTTGGAAAAGAGATTCTTGTGCTTCAGGAAAAAGACAGTGTATTTACCAAGGAACACAGGTGGACCAAACTGTGGAGATCTGGGGGGAAAAAGGTTTATATAGGAATTTTAGCAGAACAGCAATGAATTTTTAAGATTATAGGTGGAGAAAATGGAAAGGAAATGAATCTATATAAAGATGAGTTCAATTTCTTAGCTCCCAATTCTGCTTTATCCACGAAATTCTCTGTCTCATTAAACACTGCCACTATTTTCCTGGTCACTGAAACAAAATTTGCACACATTTAATTCTATACCTTTACCCTCCCCTCTCAGAGCCAACCCCTCCCCAGCCCCATTCAATGGGCAGGTCTTGCCAATTCTACTCCTAAATATTTCTCAGATCCCCTTTTCATGCTCTTGACTGCTCTCAGAGTCAGAATCTCACCTTCTCTTATTTGGCCCAATGCAGCACACTGGCTGTCAGTCTCCTTTTTACCTGAACTTCCAGCCTCCATACTCTGGACAGAATGAGTGATGGAAAAGGCAAATCTGATCACCTGACCCCCCCTTTACAATCTGTCAACAATCTACATATCCTCAAGCGGAGTGAGAAAAACAATCACTGGGATGTAGAAGAAAATATTAGAAACTTCACATATTTCTATTTTATCCAATAAAATAAATTACTAATGCCTAATATGCAGAGACAACAAAATATGTAAGAAATTTATAAATACCTATGTAGAGATATATTAGAAGAGACTGTTCAAAAAAGGTTTTACCAGAATGGATGAATGTATAATCTGAACTCTCTGGAGGCAAGCATCCAGGATAAAACTGAATTCCTTAACATGACCTACTAAGCAAGCTCTAGCTTCAGTGTCCTACCACTCTACCCAACGAACTTCACAACCTAGTAACACTGCTTTGTTTTAGTTCCTTCATTATATATTTTGCTATTTTGTATTTCCCTGTATTTGCTTCATTGCTTTATGTCAGAAACGGTCTTTTCACCTGTCTTCATATATCGAATTCAATCTCCTTCAAAACTGACCACTCCTTCCACAACACTGTCCTGAGCTCTCACAACAGGCTGAGATTAAAGGCACCTCTGTGCTCACAGAGAACCTTTTGAATATTACTGTCATAACATATATTTGATGCTATGAAAAATACTATTTATAGTCATATATGTGTCTTTGTACCTGTCTCTTTTATTCACTGGAAGCATTTTGGGGTCAATAATCACATTTTTTATTTATCCTTGCATTTCTAGGACCTAGAAGAGTGTCTGTTGAAAGACAGGAGTCCGGTGAATGTCTGTGGAACTATTATATACTACAGATAGAATAGTTAGGAGTCTATTATGAAAGCCCAGATGTAAAATATAAAAAGAAGAAACAAAAATCTATATGCCTTGATTCTACAGTTTTATATAAACAGGGGAGAGACAATGTCAGCTGTGAAACACCTAAGCTTCTACTCTGTTTGCCATATAACAAGCTGCATTATTACTATTTGATGGATTCTGGTAGAAAACATAAGACTCCTGGGTCAAAGACAAAGAGCTTTCTAATCTGTGACCTAGCAGGCAGCATGAACTTCAGGTTCACATCCAGGGGAGTGCTGTGTAATGACTGAGGGGGATACTGCACATGCAGTGGATTTCCTTCATAGCTGAAGAACCCCACACTTAGGAAACCCCAATCTTTTTTAAGGGACTGCAAGCAAATGTGCACAAAATTTTCCCTGAAAAGAGACATTTTCTTAATTTTCCTGGACAGCAAGCAAACTTGCCCTCTAACCCAGAGAGAGATATTATATCTAACTTTCAAGGCCATTGACCATACAAATATCCTGGGAAAAATAGCCTAGAACAAAAGTTGCCAGAGCTTCTCTCGCATTACTTATAGAAGTCTTAAAGATTCAGCAGACTCATCCCCCAAATACAAGTAATTAAAATTACCTAAAATATGTGCAAAGGTCCTGGGACAGTTGATTTGGTCACACCTATGAGACTCTACTTAAGATGAACTGTTCTAATTCTTCAGTTTTAACTAAAATTTCAGTTTAGTTTACTGGTTTACTGAGTTTTAAAATGTTTCTATGATCCAAATTACTTTCAAATTTTAAATATGAATTAACTTTATATTTAGAAAATAATTATCTATGTTTCTTTCACCTCTAGACCAAGTTATTTGAGACTCATAGTATTTGTGTATGTATTTTCACCCTTGCGGGCAGAGATCTTTGAATCTCCTATCATACACAAACAAGAAATTTTTATTTTCCTCTTTTATTTATTGCTTGTATATTTAATTTTAAACCATAAAACCAAATTATTTATTCACAATCATATATAGATACACCCTTGATCATAATTATCCTGTTATCTAAGATTATGATTCTCCCATTTTAGTGTATACAAGAAATCACTTGAAATAACTGACAAAATGTGGGACACCTGGGTGGCTCAGTCAGTTGGGCATCTGCCTTCAGCTCAGGTCATGATCCTAGGGTCCTGGGATCGAGTCCCACATCCCGCTCCTTGCTCAGCGGGAAGCCTGCTTCTGCCTCTGCCTGCCACTTCTCCTGCTTGTGCTCTCTCTCTCTCCAACAAATAAATAAATAAAATCTTAAAAATAAATAAATAAATCTTTAAAAATTAAAAAAAAAAATAATTGACAAAATGTAAATGCCCAAGCTTCCAATGTTTCAGGTTTTATTAATCTTAAGTGAGGTATATACTTTTAACAGGATATCCATATGACTATGAATTGGCATTGTGCTTTTTAAGATTATAGGCATGCTTGTTACAGTTTTTTTTTAAATAAGAATTTACTTAGTTTTAAGTAAAACTAATATTTTAAAGACATTTTTCAAATAGAAACACAAGTGCTAACACAGATGCTGGAAGTTTTGGAAGAAAGGATGGGATCAGTTAAAGTCATGTAGAGTATTATTAGTTCAAATATTCAGGCAGAAATGGCCAGAAGGCAACCTGAAGTGCTAGACTAGATCACAAAATTGAGGTCCTGATGGCCACCGTGATTTAGGAATTGTGTATGCATGTCACCCATGTAACCGTAGTCATAGATAAATGAGGAAAAGTAGACAGACCCTTAAAACACCATAAAGAAGTAAAAATGTGAGGACAAGGAGCCTATGATAGAGAAAGGGGAGTAACAAGAGAAGCGGGGGTAGGGGGCATGACAATGTGATATTATGGAAACCAAAAGAGAAGCTGCAATGAAGAATGGATGATAGTAACAATAAATGAATGAATAAAATAAATAAAAATAAAATAAAATAAAATGGAAAATTGTCCTTATATACTGGTTTCTATCCCAAGACCATACTCTTTATACTTATAAAATTAGCATTCCCACTTCACGATTGAGGAAACAGAAACAGGAAGAAAGATTAAATGAATTGCCCAACTATACCTAGATTATATGTGTTGGAGCCAGGATTGCAGTTCGTTGTCAGGCTCCAGAGGCCATGTTCTAAACCACCAATCTAGGCTGAGGACAGAACACATGCCACTGGTTTCAGGAGAACAGGTGTGTGCCAGCCAGACCACACAGGGCTCCTCTGGCACCAGCTGGTGAGGGAGTGGAGGCAGTGCGGACTGCTTTCTCAAGAAGTGTGGGGGGAGAAGGAAAAAAGAGATGGTTGGAACAACTTTAGGATCCGAAGTCCTGAACAAGCTTAATGACAGAGAGAAAAGAGCTAGTTGAGGGGGAAAATCTGAGGTGCACAAGAGGCATGAGATAATTAATGACACACGTTGCTAAGGTGGTGAAAGGGGAGAGACTGGAAGCCACTGATGGGAGAAGTGCTTTTGAAACGTAGAATCAACATCTCCTTTTTTAAGGTAGGTAAACAGAATTTTCACCGTAAGAAAACATTTTAAAATGGAAAGAAAAGAAACTTAAAGAATTTATAGGGGTTAGCCTTTTGTCGTCCTCAGTAATTTTAAACTAATGATTGATCTTCTGGATGGATGGGCAGATAGATAGAAAGGCAGGCAGGCAGGCAGACAGACAGACATAGATACAGAGAGAAATAGATACATGGCAAACAACCAAGGCATAAACTATAGTAAGAATCAAGAAAATTCAAATTACTATGAAAGAACTTTAATTTTAGGAAATCGAATGACAATTGCACAGTTATTAAGATAGCTGAGTTAAATAGCTTCATTCTGCCTATTGAAACTTCAAATTTACAGTCTCTACACCTTGTTATAAAGTGACTGTTTTTCAGTCCAGTTGCTTTCTAGGTTACAAGGCACCCAATAACTAATGACAATGATATATGCATTCATTCCTTTTGGTAAAATTATTTCCTTTTCCTACCACATAATTTAGTGCTCTGAAAATGTAAATCCATCTTAGGTAATGGAATTTAAACCAAATTTCCACTGGTACAACTTAATTATGTAATTTTCTCTGTAAAATATCCAAGTGAACCAAATGACATTTTATTTACTTTTTATGAACATATTTTCCTTTCATGCTACCGTTCCTTTATTCTATAAAAGTACTATCCTAAAGCACTTTGAAATACACCAAATAAAACTTTCACATAGATCCAGAGTATACTAAAACATTTTTCCTATTCTGTGAACTTGTGTCCACTCTTTTTTGACGTGCACACTATTCATCACCATCATGAAGTTTACACTTTCTTTCTCTTTCTAGAAAGCTATTATTTTCTACTTGGTTCACTCTGTACTGTAAATGTTCATATAATAAAAGTGATGCTTGCAAAGTGTTTCCCTAGTAGGAACAACGACATGGAGATAAAATGCCCTTTGCATTCATGGTCCACCCTTCTGTGTGAAAAATGGTTATGGAAGTATTGGAAAAAATCCATGCTGCATGCCACAATGCTATGCAAATGATTCCCCTTATGAAAGAAAGACAGACTTACTGTGTGATTTTCTTTGTTTTGATGGTCATCGGCGCCATTAAATTGATGGTTAGACATAAAAGACCACTGTTGTTTGAAAATAGAATAGCGAAAATCCTTGTACATAACCCGTGGTCCAAGTACCTTAGAAGACCAAGCAAAACAAACCATTTTATACTGAGAAGTGGCCATTTGTAGTGGCTTTACTACGCAATAATAAAAGAACAGATATTTGTAAGCACTGTCTACAAAGGATTACATTGCAGAAACCATTACCTTCCTCAGATGCACGCAGCTGGATCAACCCCATTTGTTCTCTTAAGAAGCCTGTACAGCATCATTTACATGACTATCAGTCTGGAGTCCACAGTTCCAGAGAAATGTTGCCCCTGAGTCACCCCACACATTCACAATTCAGACATACAAAAAAATTAAGATTTGAGACCTGGCACTGGGGCTCAGACAACTCCAAAGTGGCACAAATAGGAAGCCCCGAGCATGGCAAAATTAAAAGGGAAAGCTAATAATGCAAATCAAGACAATCCAGGGGGTGCCAGTCAGCTGAGCATCCAACTCTTGATTTCAGATCA
Source organism: Ursus maritimus (assembly GCF_017311325.1). Taxonomy (NCBI): domain Eukaryota; kingdom Metazoa; phylum Chordata; class Mammalia; order Carnivora; family Ursidae; genus Ursus; species Ursus maritimus. The sequence continues at coordinate 38,043,565 of NW_024425341.1, read as the reverse complement.
GGTCATGATTTCAGGGTTGTGAGAACGAGCTCCACATCAGGCTCTGTGCTCAGCGGGGCTTCTGCTTGAGATTCCCCCTTTCCTTCCGTCCCTTCCCCCAGCTGCACACACACTCTCTCTCTCATAAATCAATCAATCCTAAAAACAAAAAAAGAAAAAAAAGGAAAAAAAAAGGGCAATCCAGAAACATAGTGAACTTATAGAGAAAGCAGAGCAGGACTACAGAGGAAAACAGACCTGAAGGATTCTCTGAGCCTATGGGCAAGTGCTGGAGTAGATTCCTCCCTGGTAACTGGCTAAGAGCAGGGGCCTGCCCTGAAGGCTAAGACCTGAGAGAGACGGCTGCTCACTGACAGAACAAAAACAGACCTATCAGAACCTATCATGTCAAACAGTAAAATTGAACCATACGTGCAAGTCTCTCTGACTTGAGTCTTTCCTTTGTCATCAGATTTAGAGGAGTCAGATAGTCGTATCATGAAGTGCAGGGCAGAAGAACAAGACAGATGTAGTGGCACTGACAATGCAACCATCTTTTATGATGAACAACAGGTATTTTTCCCCAGAATACTTGAGGAAGGACATATAAGATGATGTGTTTGTTTGCTCCCTTGCTTGCTGAGCATTCACTGAATAAGAAGCATTCAGGATGGACCATCTTACAAGGAATAGAAGTGGTTAAGAATATTGGATAAGGACATTTGAGCCCTCGTTCCCTGAAAAACGTGTTTCTGAAAAGGGGAGAAGTCGAGTGGAACACCATGGAAATGAGTCATTTGGTGAACGGGTGCCACTGGGAGAAAATGTGAAGAGACGAGGGCTATATTTTGTAGTAATTAATCTCTAGGGTATAAAAGGCAAATGTGCAAGACACATCTTTGGTTTTGCTTTACTGTTATGATTAATCATCTCTTTCTTTCCTTCTTACCTCTCAGGTAGGAAGCCAGAGCCTCTATGTTACTACATCTCTCTTCCCTTTGTCTTTCTTTCTGTATGTGTATATGCATATGGGATGTAGATGCATGTGTGCTGTCTTTTAGTTAATGTCTTATTAACTACCTTTTTAAATAAGTTTTTCTTTTCATACTACACTGAGCGGAATTTTTTTAAAGACATATCTAGTAAGTGTTCAGAGTGGTTGGGAGCCAGAGCAGTATACTTTGCTTAAAATAGATGAACTACTTTTGTTGCTATGGCCAAACTTGTCTCACTCATGTTCTGGATCCTATCCCTTCATTTATTCAAGAATTTTGCTCATGCAGTCCTCCCCTTTCTGCCCTGGATCCACACATTTTACTCTGATAGATCATTCCCGTAAGCGTCTAAACATGCTCTACTATCACCCATCTTAAAACCTCTCCTTTGACAGGACAATCGCAATTCCCCATTTTTTGTTCCCTGTTACAACAGAATTCTCAAAATAGTTTCTATCCTGTCTCCACTTCCTTCTTTTCATTCTCTCTTATATTCTTGCCAGTAAGTCTTTCGTCCTACATTCCGCTAAAACCACTTTTGTTAATGTCATCACTGACCTCCACACTGCTAAATCCAATGATTCATTTGAGGTCATCATCCTTTTAACCTCTCATCATTATTTGAAACGATGAACCATTCCTTTCGTCTTGAAGTCCTCTCTTTCTTTCATCTGTGTGGTTTCATCTCTGAGCCAGGTATTCACTTTTGATATATACTACTTATTACTCTAATCTATTTCTACTGTTTGGCTAGATCCTTTTTCTTACTCCAGTTTCTAGATGTAAAGAACCCAGGGCTCATGAATGACCTTCCCTTCTCCAGCTGTGCTCACCATACAGATGACTATAATACTCTATAAGCCATCTGTCTTTTATGACTCCTAACTTAATACCCACAGCTCAATATTCACCCAGTGAAATGTATCTGCCTTTTATAACATATCTACTTAGATGTTTAATAATCATCTCAGGTTTAACATGTTCAAAACAGTCTGCTTTCCCCACGCACCTGCTCCTTCCCTGACCTTGCAGCCCATTCATTCCAAATCTTTTCCATTTTAGGAATTGTCATAACAATTCATCCAGGATCTCAAGTCAAAAATTTCTCATACCTCACATCCTATCCTGTAATAAATAAATACTTTCTTTCCTCAAATATATTAGAATTGTAACCAAATTTCACCACCTCCACTACTACCATCCTAGTCCAAAGCACCCACCTTGTGGTGGCCATGGAGATGTCCTGATTGGACCTCTCTTCAAGGAGTCTCATGACTGACAGCCTCCAGCTGCCATACGTTTGTCTCTCCAAAGCCATTCCTCCTCAGGCTCTTCCAGTGACCAGCTCAGTAGCAGGGGAGGAAGGACCAGAACAGGGTTATTCTGACATAGGATTTGTCTAAAGTGTAACTTCTACTAAGGGACTTCCGCTGGGCTGGCAATACCTTCTCAGAGCCATGCTGCAGTCTGATCTTTCCTCTCCTTTCAGGTCGATGGCATTCTGTCTGATGGCTCTTGCTTCCTGCTTCCCTGCTTCTGCTCCCTGTCCCTATATTCTTGCCAATTATTTACACATCTTGTAGTACCTAATTCTGCTTCTCAAAAGACCCAAACCAACACAAATATGTTTTACGGATACCTGATCCTAATATTTCTCTCGGCTCCTACCCTTGGTCCACACTAGCAGCAAGAGGGGGCTTTTTAAGCCTAAGTCACACTATGTCTTAAAGGTCTCCTGTGGCCTCTTATTGTTCTTAGGACCAATTCTAACCGTGGCTCCAAAACTTCAAAAATGTGGCCTCTGGCTCCCTCTCCAAATTTCTCCTTTGCTCCTCTGCCCCTACTACATTGTTCTGGGTGTTACTTGAATTCACCTGGCAAAGACCCACTTCAGAATCTTTTCATATCTTTTTTTCATGCTGAGGTCAAGAGTGTTCCTCTCCTGGATGTCCACATGGATAACCCTTGACTTCATTTGAATTCCTGTCCCCATGTCTTCTCCTCAGTAAGACCTTCCCTGACCTACCTAAAACAGGAAGCATTCTCCACAAATATCACTTCAAATATAAGCTAAATCTATTTAAAGATCCAAATATATAAGCAGTTTTTTCAAAGAATCTTTAAATAAACTCCAGGTAAATGTCAGATAAAGATGCAAAATAAAATTATAGGTCTTTTGATAACACAAAATGTTAGATATAAACACTCTGGAAAACATTTTCTTCTGAGATTGAAGTTACACTTCCTTTTCTTCATATCATGAAAGGATGGGTATTATTTCCACTAACCTATCTATCAGTTATTTGTAAAATAAAATAAATGCATTGTGCAAATGGACGTAAATGAACTGTAACAATTGGTGTTTGTTTTATATTCTGAGTACATTTGCCATAGTTTGCATTTTAATAGCCTTGCCTGGTAGCTCTTTGAGAATGCTGTTAGAGACCAATAATTCTTAGAAGAGTGCCTATTATGAAAATAGAGATTTGATAAAGTGCTTATTATTTTAGTGGCTAAGCTGTAAGGGCTCATGTCTAAAGTTGATTTAAGACCATTTCTTTAAATTGGTCAGAATGTGATTCTAATGCCTCCTGTTGTATTCATCTAATATTAATTATTTGGAATTTAAAAATCATATGAAAGTATTTTCTTGACATATATTATTAAGAGTCAAATTTCAATAGGCAAATTATCAAGAAAATATCCTAAGGCACTGAGTTGTCTTAGGGATGAATCATTTTATAATCTAATATGTGCACAGTAAATTCAGACATATGGAAAACACACTCAAATATCAAAAAGGAAAAAGATTTATTAGAGCTTTTTATGAATAAGGCTTCAAGTGATGATTTAGTCCCTTTTTTGTATTTTTGAGCAAATTTGGATTCTCAGCTGTTCTTTTGCTTTATGAAACAGACTTTATTTTTCAAAAGTAATATAATATTAAAAGTGAAGACAATTTAGAGATAATCTGACCAAATGACCTCATTTTAAAATGAGTAAACAAAGGCCTAGAGAAGTAGGTGACTTGCCTAAACCTACAGAGCTAACTGAAGTTAATCACACAGCACTACTCAGAGGCTGAACCCCAGTGTAGTAAGTCCAAGGTAACGTTGTCTTTAATAGTTTCATGAAAGAATGATTCCAGATTTGTATAGAACAAGTATCCTACAAAACAAAGTGTCTGCCTCAAAGACCTTGGAGTTTAATTAAAAAGATAAGATACATTTACTGAAACAATAAAGTAATGGCATGTGATTATGTTCAAAAATTTTAACATGTAGATATATGATTACCATTTATGATGACATGATATTTGAAATAGAAAATACAATATCAACAACAGTGAGAATAACCATGCGAAGACAAAGACAAATTATTTTATCTTTGTAGGCCATCACAACAGATATCCTAGTACGAAAGTTAAAACTTTCTCTACTTAACATGCACTGTCTCCGTTAAGGAGCCATAATATTATTACTACTACGATTACATAAAACAAGAAAAGTATATTCCTTTCTTATCTTGCTATCTATGTTTTCATACTCTATTTTGTTTTGAAGTCACTTAATGTTATGAGAGGAAAACTACAGCAAGGTGCATTTGTACCATGAGGGTGTTGAGACCTCTTTCATATACAATACTGTGTGATTGGGTGACACTTTCCAGAAATAGAGATAATGATTGAAAAACTTTACCTAAAAGGATAATGATATCTTTTAGAAATCACATGATTTCAGTAGGTTTTCTCTAATTGTTTCAATGTTCCTTTTGATGCCAATTAACTTTCTTAATGGGATAAAATAAACGTAGCCAAAAGAGATAAAAACATAGCATTTTTACTTGGAACTGATAAAGTAGTAATTGAAGAGGTTTCTTTCCACTGTATTTCTTTGTTGTTGCTTCTATTGCTTTGATGATAATAATGATGGTGACGATATGTTATATAAATATAAAAGAACAGTCTACATTTTAGATATAAAGAACAAAGCTGGAGGTATAACATTTTTGAACTTCAAACTAAATTACAAAGTTCTAGTAATCCAAAGAGTATGGTTCGGACATACTTGAAATTTGCTAAGACAGTAGCTCTTAAGTGTTCTTATCACACAGAAACAGTGGTAACTATGTGAGATGATGGATATGTTAATAATCTTGATTATGGTAATTATTACATAAGGTATACTTATATCAAAACATCACAGTGTATACCTTAAATATATACTTTATTTTCATTTGTCAATCATATCTCGATAAAGCTGGAAAAAATCATTAAGGGGAAAACTTAAGAGTGTCAAAAACTTTTAATGTTTTATAGTGATTTTTTAAAAAGTTAAAATATACCAAGTACATATGATGATCATAAACTAATATGTACTCAACAATGTGACTTCAAGATATTAAAATGTATACTATATAAATTAATAGTGATAAGAAAATGACAACATCATGAGCCAAAACTCTAAGACTCTCTTAGAAATTAACAGATGGGATGCCTGGGTGGCTCAGTTGGTTAAGCGTCTGCCTTCTCCTCAGGTCATGATCCTGGGGTCCTGGGATGGAGCCCTGCATTGGGCTCCTTGCTCAGCGGGGAGTCTGCTTCTCCCTCTCTACTCTCCTCCTGTGCTCTCTCTCTCTCAAATAAATAAAATCTTAAAAAAAAAAAGAAATTAACAGATGGAATAGAAAAAATAAGACACTAAAGGAAGTAAATGACACCACTGTAAGAGGATATTTAAATGGGAAACTCTCATTTTCCACTGAAGCTGCAAGACAATAGCAGCAAATTATTCCCTACAATCCAAAGTCAGGTGCTAGAATGCCCAGAGAGGGCCTGAAGACCTTGCTGGCAATCTGTTTTACAGCCTTCTCTCAAATTTGAAGATACATAAAAGATGAAAGGGGTAGGAGCTGGAAATTGGAGTATTTCTTTGGAAAAGTTGTCAGGGTTGTTTTCCTCTCATTCTTAGTTTAATAAAAGTGCTTCAATAAGACCTGCTGGAGAATACATGATATGTGTCCCCAATAGTTTACAGAACACTGAGAACTGATGTCGTATACTTAAAGAATAGTCTACAAGCAAGAGACTAAATACAGTGGCTAATGGAAGGAAAACTTAAGGAGAAACTATGCTCTTCCTGAGTGTAGTTAAAGTCGATCCCCCAGTGCCTAGATGTGGAACCTGCATAGATGCACTAATTTATACAGTTAACAGAAATTCAGCCCAACGTGATAGAATGAGCACTGGGTATAAGACTGATGAATCACTGACCTCTACCTCTGAAACCAATAATACATTATATGTTAATTAATTGAATTTAAATTTAAAAATGAAGATAAATTAAAAAGTAAAAAAAAAAAAAAGAAAGAAAGAAAGAAAGAAAGAAAGAAAGAAAGAAAGAAAGAAAAGAAAAATTCTACCGCCAAGAGATCCTGTAAATGTGAGGCTTTCTCCACAGAAAGCAGCTGCAGATGACCCTTCTGTTGCAGAAGCTGCAGGGCAGACGTAAGCAAGCAGGAGAACAAGCAAGCTCTGGGTAGAGGGAGCTGTGGTCAGAGGGCCAAGCAGGGAAGAGGCATGTAACCCATGCAAATAGCCACAGGGAGAGCTTTAAACCCATGCACAGCCAGAATGAGCCTGCACCTGGTCAACAAATGCCAAACAGTAAGACCTTTACTGCTTTTCACCTCTCCTTTCTCCTCCCCATTTCCTCCAACTCTGATTGTGAGCAGGTAAGAGGGTAGAAGGGCTCAAGATATTAAATGTATACAGGAAGGAAAAAATACGCCCGCCTTATCCTACAATGGGCTTGAGGCCTGAAGCAGAACAAGTGGTAGATGTGGAAGAATTTGCAGCACTGATTTTTAAACTGGGCTAGATCCCGCAGATACTGAAATGAGAATTTCAATTTCAAAGTAACTGGGAAATTTTTTGTTATCTACGAATAATCAGGAAAGTCATCTGAATGAAACTCCAAGGGACAGAAGAAAACTGGCTGATAGAAGAGATTTAAAGAAATAATGGAGTGGACAGAAAGAATAAATCTGCTTTCTGGCTTCACCCTACAGTCCTGCTTATTCACCATAATGATCACACAATTACAAGTTGTGGTGTGTGTGTGTGCATATACGTATATGCATACACACATTACATGTGAGTGCTCTCTGTGAAAATAAATGGTTCTTCCTCTTTTCTGGGACAATGCTACTCACAGGTGTGCACTCACACACATACACACACAACCATGTATTAGCACCACAAGAAAAATCACAATACCTAAAACATAGAGTCATACATATTTGAGGAAGCCAAAACAATAAAATTAAAAGCCTATATAAAACATATCTATATCTATATCTATCTCACATAATCCCCCTGCCAAAAACCATAAAAGGGAAAGAAAACAATTGAAGAACTCTATTTGGGAATTCTCAAACATTCTTTTGAAAAAGCCTCATTCTGGAAAATGTTTGTAACCAATGGTCATGCTGGTTCTAAATGTGAAATCCATCTTTATATCTACTGACAGATTCAGGCCAAGTTTCAGGAGAGGTTGGGTGCTGAAGTTCACAAAGCATTTGCACAAGACTCAGGCTGCTCAGAGTCTGAATCACTGGATGGAAGACAAGGGCAGGAGGTAGGGGAAGAGCTGGCGCCCTACTAGTCAAAGTATGAGCCCCAAGGGAAAGGGTGGGTGGCATTTACGACACAGCTGAGAACCAGAGGTTCAAAGTGAGAGGTAATGGCTGGGTTTAAGTTTTAGCCCTTTTGATCTCACTAAAGCTGCAGAGATCACTGATGGTCTAAGAGTCAAGAGCTTGTCCTGGAGGAATGCCTGGTGGGACAGAATTGTTGTGTGTGCTAATATGTAAATATATTTGTATAGCTGTCAGTGTTTTTCCCTCCCGATTTGTACTGTACTTTCCCTTTAATCAAATACATTCTACAAGAACTGCTGATCCACTTCTTCCATGAAAAAGAAAAGCTGTTCTATGATCAGCCACATTTTGTATTCTAATTTATCCCAGAACAAGTAGATCATAGACATGGATACACTGTCATCTAATCCAAAGTTTTCAGTTATGTTCACAGATACACTGTGATAAACTATCATCAACATACACAGAAATTAAAAACTACTTTAATGATCCAGATTTTCTTTAGATTTGACGAGTATCTCTAACTGCACTGAAGTATACTCTTGAATCTGTTCCTCGAATTTAATATTACAATTTTATGTTTTTTGGTTTTTTTTTTTTTTAAAGATTTTATTTATTCGACAGAGATAGAGACAGCCAGCGAGAGAGGGAACACAGCAGGGGCAGTGGGAGAGGAAGAAGCAGGCTCATAGCGGAGGAGCCTGATGTGGGGCTCGATCCCAGAACGCTGGGATCAGGCCCTGAGCCGAAGGCAGACACTTAACCACTGTGCCACCCAGGCGCCCCTACAATTTTATGTTTTTAACTAAGGCATATGTGAAACATTTGTCAATTTAGACAAAAAAAAAAAAAAAAAAAAAAAAAAAAAAGAAAGAAAGAAAGAAAGAAAAAAAGAAATAGATGATAGATTACACAAAAGCAAGCAATCCTCAATCCATAATTAAACTTTCGTTAAAAGTGCTATTTGTGAAGGAGGCTATGTATACATGGCGAAAGGGGTTTCTGGGAATTCCACATACTTTCTTTTTTTTAAAGATTTTATTTATTTATGCGAGTGAGAATGAGAGAGTGCATAAGCAGGGGGAGAGGGACAAGCAGACTCCCCACTGACCTAGAAGCCCCACTTGAACCCTGAGATCATGACCTGAGCCGAAGTCAGATGCTTAACCAACTGAGCCACACAGGCCCCCCACCACCAAAAACACATATTGTATTATTTTTTTTATTATGTTCAGTTAGCCATTATTTAGTACATCATTAGTTTTTTTTTTTTTTTAAGATTTTATTTATTTATTTGACAGGGAGAGAGACAGCCAGCGAGAGAGGGAACACAAGCAGGGGGAGTGGGAGAGGAAGAAGCAGCCTCCCAGCAGAGGAGCCCGATGCGGGGCTCGATCCAAGAACGCTGGGATCACGCCCTGAGCCAAAGGCAGATGCTTAACGACTGAGCCACCCAGGCTCCCCCACCATTAGTTTCTGATGTAGTGTTCATGATTCATTAGTTACATATAACACCCAGTGCACATCACAACATGTGCCTTTCTTAATACCCATCCCCCGGTTACCCCCCACACACCCTCCCCTCTGAAAACCTCAGTTTGTTTCCTGGGGTCCACAGTCTTTCATGGTTCATCTCTTGCTCTGATTTCTCCCCCTTCAGATTTCCCTCCCTTCCCCTATGATCCTCCGTGCTACTGCTTATGTTCCACATATGAGTGAAACAGTATGATAATTGTCTTTCTCTGCTTGACTTACTTCACTTGGCATAATCCCCTCCAGGTCCATCCATGTCGATGCAAATGGTGGGTATTCATTCTTTCTGATACCTGAGTAATACTCCATTGTATATATGGACCACATCTTCTTTATCCAGTCATCTGTTGAAGGGCATCTCGGCTCCTTCCACAGTTTGGCTATTGTGGACATTGCTGCTATGAATACTGGGGTGCATGTACCCCTTCTTTTCACTACATCTGTACCTTTGGGGTAAAAACCTAGTAGTGCAATTGCTGGGTCATAGGGTAGTTCTATTTTTAACATCTTGAGAAACCTCCATACTGTTTCCCAGAGTGGCTGTACCCACCAACAGTATAAGAGGGTTCCCCTTTCTTCACATCCTTGCCAACATTTGTTGTTTCCTGTTTTGTTAATTTTTGCCACTCTAATTGGTATCTCATTGTGGTTTTGATTTGTATTTCCCTGATGATTAATGATGTTGAGCATTTTTTCATGTGTCTGTTACCCTCAACTCTATGGTCAACTAATCTTTGACAAATCAGGAAAAAATATCCAATGGAAAAAAGACAGTCTCTTTAATAAGGGGTACTGGGAAAACTGGACAGCTACATATAGAAGAATGAAACTGGACCATTTCCTTACACCATACACAAAGATAAACTCAAAATGGATAAAAGACCTCAATATGAGACAAGAATCCATCAAAATCCTTGAGGAGAACATAGGCAGTAACCTCTTCGACATTGGCCACAGTAACTTGTTTCAAGACACATCTCCAAAGGCAAGGGAAACAAAAGCAAAAAAGAACTTTTGGGACTTCATCAAGACAAAAAGCTTCTGCAGAGTAAAGGAAACAGTCAACAAAACTAAGAGGCAATCCATGGAATAGGAGAAGATATTTGCAGATGATATTACAGATAAAGGGCTGATATCCAAGATCTATAAAGAACTTCTCAAACTCAACACTCAAAAAACAAATAACCCAGTCAAAAAATGGGCAGAAGACATGAATAGACACTTCTCCAAAGAAGACATCCATGTACTTTCTACTTAATTTTGCTGTTTCCCTAAAACTGCTCTAAAACATAACATCTATTAAAAGCACATTAAAAAACGTGACTGACATTTAAAATCAAACCTCACATCAGATAATTGATCATATTTTCTAATCGCTGGATGAACATTATTGTTCACTGATCATCTGGGAAAGAAATATTAGTATGTATATTTAAATGGTGCTCTCGGATTAATAGGTAAAATTATGCTATATGTTTTGATTTAAAAAAATGCATGAAATCAGCAGACATATATAAAGTTCAGAAAGAATGTTGTAAGACATCATTTCCTTCTATACAGCTAATGCTTTTTTAACAATAAATAATAAGAGCTGAAATTTATAGAGTACTTACTGTGAGGTTAGTAGAACTGTTACCCCATTTTACTATAAAGGAAGTCAAGGCTTAGAAAAAGCTTAAGTAAAGGAACTACCCAAGGCCATACGAGTAGGGAATCTTAATGACTGAATTCAAATTCACTGTCTGTCTTCAGAGCCTGCATACTTAAGCACTATGGATATATGCTGCTACTTGACAGATAACATGTGTTGAAAAAGGCATCTATGATCAATTTTAAATTATAATTGGCCATTATAATCAACTCATTATCAATAAATTTTGTTAAAAAGAAAGTATTATGAATGAATTCTCTAGAAATAATTTTTTTAAAAAACAATCTTTACCAACAATTTTCTAACAGCAATACCCTATGGCTTCTTTTATTTTTGTTTTAAGTCACTTTGGACAGTAGATGATGATGAGCCATGACTTCCTTCCTCCTTGCCAAGTTATATATAAACTTAATCAGAAGGAGGTGGTCTAGGTCCATCAAGAAATGGCTATTAAAATTCCCTGAACTGTAAATTCAGCTCCACTGAGTTCAAACATTGAAAAGAATTTCATTTTTACTTCAGAACATATACAACCTTGAGCTAAGGAAACCTGTGCTCTGCAAATCAGGATCCTTTTGAAACTACTTCTTCAGCAAATTGGTAACTATGTGGTAATATGAGACAAAATAAAGAAAAAGTATCCTTGTGATGCTGAAACTACATTAAAAAAAAAAGGATGAGTGGCTAAGATAGGGTTGCCATGTAAGCTGTGTCTACATATATTCCATCAAGTGGACAGTAGAACCTATTACACAGATAATTCAAGCTAAAATACCACTTTCCTTTCAGTTATAGGGATATTTCAAACAATATACTTTTCTTGGCCTAAAATTTTTGGCAAGTGCTAATCTTCACCTTTTTAGTTCTTTTGCAGTCTTCTATTTGAAGAAATGTGAGGGGAAAATTTTAAGCTCCTGGAAAAACCATGAAGATATGGAATATCCACTAATACTAGACTGTCTGCTGTTGTCTCCAGTTTCAGCGCATTTTACACTTGGGACACAACTTTCTACACAATAGATAAAAAAAAAAATACACGTATGGAACTAATGCCAAATGAAATAAATTCTCCTGAATTTATTTTCATTCATTTCAAATAGTTATTAATCTTTATTTTCCGTGTTTAAAATACATCTACATATGCCCTGTATAACCTTATGAAAAAGAGGAATAGTTGCATCTGCAGGGGTAGCTGGGCTGCTGAGATGAGGATGTGGGGGGTGGGAAATGGGAATGAAGTAAGGGATCTTAAAATTATCTACATAAAAAATATTGAAGAAAATGGCAAAGTTCTTTGCTACTTGGCCAATCAGCCAACAAATAAGTATTTCTTTATCTTCTGCCATATTGCAAAAACTATGAACATAATTGGAGACAGAAACTTGATTAAATACCACAAAGTATCCTGGGACAGAATGACAAGTCAGCAGATGTTGCATTGCAGCAATATAGGTCCAAAGATGGTGCCAAGGGAGTGAGTGACTGGCTGGGGAATAATAAAGACAGGCTCCACAACGGAGGAAGTTAAGCTGAGTCTAAAATGATGAACAGAAATTGCCAGAGGAGGAAGGGAAAAGTCTAGACGGAAAGGGATCATCTGTGAAAATATCCTAGCCTTTGGGAATAGCATGTTCTGAGTCATTGGTGAATAAGATAAATATTGTGGAGATGAGGCCAGAGGGCTGAGTAGGCAACAGATAATTATAAACAATGTTTAATATGATATATAATTTAGACTTCATTGAGAACATAATGAGAAGCAATCAGATTTTAAGCAAGAAATTAATAGTTTTGTTTTCTGCTTTAGGAAAATAACTGGGAAGAAAAGTGGAAGAAAATTGGAATGGATAAGACTAAGGACAGGACGTAGTTACTCACAATAGGCACAACTACATTTGAAAGTATCCATAAGGCAAGACAGTGACAGTCCAGGAGCATAGTGGCTTTATTCAGAGGCAGATCTGAGACATAATAGACTGAAATTTTGCAATTGGATGGATTTGTGAAATTGAAGGAGAGGGAATGGAACAGAAGAGAATGGAATGAGCTGGAATGGAATGGAATGCTGGAAAGGTGATAATGCTATCTACTATCACTAAAACAAGAGGATAAATACATATAAGTCATAATAAACGTGTATTTGTTTTTAGCCATATTAAGATGCCTGTGGGAAATCCAGTAGATACATTAATAGTCACAGAGAAATACAGAGCTGAGTCTCAAAGAAGAGATTAGGAATAGAGATATGAATTTGGAAGCAATCAGTGAAGAAATAATAATGTCATCAGTGTGGATGAGAATATTCTGGAAGTGAAAAGAGAAGACCTGGAGAGAACATTAAGGAACTTCAGCATTCAGGGAACAAGGGCTTATAAGAGCCAAATGCCCTATAGTTTGGCGCAAAGTTAACTAGACAACAAATAGTGGTAATTAATACCAAGAATACATAAAGCAAACCACTATCACGTATGTTGGTATCTAGAGAGGAATTGAGACTTTATGCAAAATAACAGTATTTTATTTAGCCAGAGGACCCAGGGATAACCGAATCATCTCTCTTCATGAGGTCCACAAAATGTGTTCATGTGCAAAGGAAAGTGCTTAATGGACCCAGGAACACAGGTTATTATTAGTTGGGTTTGGATTGGCAGCCTCTGTTGCAGAGAACTTAGATAGCTGGGATGGTCACAGTCCTTTATCCTAAATTCCTTAGGCTTAAATTATGTTAAACTAAAACAGAGCAATCCACATACGTATGCACAGGCTACCCACTGAGAGGAAGTCTGATTTTCTAACTACAAGGGCTACATCTGAGCCCCTGACAGTAAAAACTGGCCTGGGTCCTAGCAAACTCAAAAGCCCTATACTCCCTGCTGCCATACTGGAACAAAGAGCAGATGACTGGGCCTCTGTCACTGCACTGCAGAGATGAGAGAAGTCACACCCATCTAGAGGCATTTTAGTGCAGTGTTTCTCACTAGCAAAGGTGATCCACTCTGAGTCCTCAATCTGATAATGCTAATGAGTGCTTCTCTTCTCTGGGGGGAAGCAGAGGGGAGACGGAAGTCTTGCCTACCCTACTGTTGTATATTATGCATAGCTCAGCATTCTCATTACAGCCTTTTATGATGTGTATCATTTTTATTTTGGAGAAAGAAAAGTTAAGTTTTTAATACACGAAATATACTCAAGATTTTTAAGTTTAACAAAGCTAGGACTCAGATCTGGTTCTGACTCCATGTGCAGCCTGTCCCCTAGTATATTACCCTACCCTATATGGAAATTACTGACTATATCAAGAATGCATTAATATTTTATGCTGCTTGGGTCCTGCTTCAGTGTGACAGTTGATTTCCATGTATCCTCTAAAAATATGCTTTCTAAAAGTTAACTTGGTACCTGAACATTGCTATGACTAGGGAAAGTGACCCTGTATTTCTGGCATATAATTTATAGTACCAGCTTAAAAAATAATTTCACACCTTTCAACTTGACAACTGAAATAGAATTTTGCAACTGAAATAGAATCTAGCTGTACAATAGGATAAAACCTAGAATAATTTTAGAAATTTTATTTAAACGGTTTGTAACAAATTGTGCCTACAAATTACCTGTATTTAAGGTCCACTCCTGTAAAGATGCCTAGTATATGAATTTAAATATAAAATGAGGATGATTAACAAGCTACTTAGGAGTTTGGAGTGACCATTTGTGGCTCTTCTGCCAGATGCCATGAAATTAAAGCTACTCTACAATTCTGGGCTTCATGGGCTCATCACACTTAGCATTTGGGTCTTTTTGCTTTCTCAAGGGTGACTGCCCAAGTATTTCAAGGTTATCATTTCCATTATACAGGAAGGATTTCCTTCTTCTGTACTCTGATTGAATGTGAAATTCCTGCTCTTGTGCGTGTGCCTCCGTTATAACAGGAAGCTTATTTTGGAGCATCATTTGAATGATCTTTAGTCCATGCAGACAGTCCATCAGTTACAGGAAGGAGTATCAGCTTTAACTGTTCAGAGCTTTTAAAGCCCAAAACTGATATTCAATACAACTAGTTTCAAATACATGATTGACTGTTTATTCTGGTTCTATAAGACACAAGTCCCTACAAAAATGTGTTTAATGAAGTCATACTTATAAAAGAGTCAAAACCAATATAATTTGGAGTTTTTAAAAAATCCTTATATTTAGGCCAAGAAAAATATTTAAGTATCTCACTCTTCCAAGTGAGATGATTGGAATACCAGATCTACTCATTGGCTAGGAAAGACAAAACAAAACAAAAAACATTGCTCCCTCTTGATAAAGTATTGGCAACATCATTTGCAACTTACTCAAAAATATTTAAAATGCCTTTTTAAAAAATTTTCCAGTCACTTGCCATTAAAATATTGGTAAGTAAATGAAATGAATCTAAATTTTGTATTCAAGCAGTTGTTGGAGAAATAGTCATGGAGATCTCTACGTTACATCTAGTCAGCTTTATTTAATACCTGGATGTTATGTGGGGGAAAGGATGTCAACTGGGTGTTTTTTTTTAAGATTTTATTTATTTTTGAGAGGGAGAAAGAAAGAGAGAGAGAAAGAGAGATCGTGCACTTGCAGGCGAACGCAAGTGGGGGGAGGAGCAGGGAGAAGCAGACTCCTGCTGAGCAGGAAGCCTGATGTGGAACTTGATCCCAGCACCCTGGGATCATGACATGAGCCAAAGGCAGGCACTTAACCAACTGAGCCATCCAGGTGCCCCATTAACTGGGTTTTTAGAAAATTTTGGAAAAGTTGCCAGCAGAAATTCCATATATAGTTTTGTGCTCTTTTATTTGAATGAAAATTTATTATATTTATTAATTGAAGTTTTAGAGAGAATTTCTTGCAAGATAGTTTCTTGTAATTTCTGTTCAGAAAATGGCCAAACTGTGAGGATCTATCATTCTTGTATCGAATTAATTTGGTTGTTGAAAAGCAGTAGCATTATCATTCTATACTCAGTTACAGCCATGAAGTAAGTCTCAGTTGATACAGTCCTTGGCATCCTGTGATATTAACAGAAGAAAATACTAAAGAATCTAAGGTAATGTACTTAAAATAAGAGAGACCTGTGTTCAAATTCCTCCTGTCTGTTTGATCTTGTGAAATTAATTAAGTAGTTGTCAGCCTCAGAAGTGAGCAGCTCGTGTAGCTTCAAGACATGGTCCTTTCTAGAAACCCCTCATCTTTTTAAATTTGTAGGTACCAAAATTAAGATGCAGCAGAAATTTAACTCAACCTTTTTAAACTCACTTGCTATTCAACTGTTGCCTTGTAAATGAGAGCAATGGGAGAGGGCTACTAATCTGTGAGACAGAGCTCAAATAAACCAGAAAACCAATTAGGAGTGTTGGCCAAGTATGGCCAACTGATACTGATTCAGGGAGAAAAGGAGGACAGGATGTCTGCAAATAACAGGTTACGAGAACAAAAACTACAGTATGAAAAATGACAGCGGCAGGATTTTACAAATTATATTTAAATTGTTACTTTGTCTGTGGCTTTGGCTGCTCCTAGGAAAGGAAAACTGGTGTTGGTAGGGGATGAAAAATACATTCTTATAAGTAAAACTGAGGGGTGCCCGGTTAAGCTTCTGATTTGGTTTTGTCTCAGGTCTTGATCTCAGGGTTGTGAGATTGAGCCCCATAGGCTCCGCACTCGGTGCAGTCTACTTAAGACTCTCCCTCTGACCCCCCCACAAGTCCCTGGTAGTATTCACACTCCCTCCCTCTCCCTCTCCCAATCTCTCTCTCTCTCTCTCATACACACACACACACTCCAGAGGCTAAAGGCTTTGGTAAAATAGTAGCAGAGTAAACTCATATTCTTAAAACCTGTGGCAACCTACTTAATGAACAAAAACTGGGAACTAAATTCCCATCTGTAATAAAACCGAGAAAAGGCTCAATTCCCAAACTGAAAATTATGATGAATATTTATCAAATACAGTGAAGTTTGGTCAAAGGAAAAAGTAGGACATTGACATAGCAATGAATTGCTTGCACAAGCCGTTTTAATTTTTCTACAGCACAAATAATTAACTCAGAAACTATCAGGTGCAACAGAGAAGGAAAAAGAAGGTAAACAGTCACCAGCTTTGAAACTGCTTACCAGAGTCAATTAATCTGCAGTAAACACCACCACCACTATCACCACCACTCACACAACTAATGGTCACTGTGAACTTAGCTCACCTCTTGCCTGAAAGAGGGATGTACACTGAAAGCTAAAGCAAGACATGTCTTCAGTAAAGACAGAAAGAAAATGTTCTAAGACAACATACTCAATTTGAAAGTGCCAACTTTCCAAGTCACTGCCCCCAATTCCAGCATAAATTTACGCCTAGATTATATCACCATTCCAAAAAGAGCAATATAGAGAAATAATACAACCTGGAATTAATGCATATGTTATATATCAGTTTCGGTATTGAAAATCCATGGCTCAGATGGTTAAGTGTCTGCCTTCAGTTCAGGTCATGATCCCAGAGTCCTGGTATTAAGCCTCGAGTCAGGCTCCAGACCCCCCCACCGCCCCCCACCCCATCCCCTGCCATCGGGCTCCCTGCTCAGCAGGCAGCCTGCTTCTTCTCCCCCTGCTATGCACTCTTGCTCTGTCAAATAAATAAATAAAGTCTTTCCAAAAAAAAAAAAATCCATACTTCAAAGTTGGTGGGAAAATCAAGCTCTTTCTTGAGGCTCCTTAGTCAGACCAATGTTCTGAGTGTGAGGGAGGCCACTGTCATCCTCAGACTTCAGTTTACAACTGATTAAAATTGAGATGTTTGTTGTTTTAGACTTTGCAATTCTGTAAAGACTGCTAGTTCTGCTCGTTTCTATAAGTCTTTGGGAACTGAGAATGCCCAAGCCTTCAGGGTAGCCTTCATAATAGCACCAAGTGGTCAAAGGCATCCTCGAGTTCTTGATACACACCCAAAGAGTACTGATGGTGATCTTCTGAAAAAGGTCCCTCTTCTCTCCCACCATCTCTCTCCTCTGAAACCTCAAATATGACCTCTACCACTGGCTCCCAATGATTTCTCTCTTTCCTCTTATAGGACAGTAAACTGAATCCCTTAATCAGTTTTATGCTTATAAAACAGAAAAGAGGCACAAGTAACTTTGCTTGTACTCCTGAAACATAAATCTTGTCTGAAGTAAAAAGGATTCAACAGAATCTGACCACTGGTTTGAAACAAGATAAGAAAAAGTATATGGTCATAGAAAAACACAAATTTGTAATCCAAGCAAAAAATAGATACTACAAAAAAAGGAGGTTTGAAAGACGGCTTCAGAAGAAAAGTTATCTCCAAGAAACAACATAAAATTTTAGAAAAATACTCCCCTATACCATTGAAAACACTAATAAAAAGTGTTAAGACATGAACAAACAAAATAGAACAAAGAAATATGAAATTACAAAAAAAGATGAAATATGAAATAGAAATCATGAAGCAGTTAAGAAGAAAAATAGATGCAGCTAACATAGAGTTAGCAGTAATTAATTCATTTAATTAATTCATTATTGTATTCATTCAACAAATTAGGAATATGCCAGGTACTGTTTTAGTACTGGGAATACAATGATAAGTTACCAGGGAAAGGAAAAGCAAAATGAGAAAGCAAGCTCTAAGAGAATATGAAAATAAGAAAATATACATCCAACACATGGATATTAGGTATCAGCAAAGATAAAAACAATGAAAGATATTCAAAGTCAGAACTGGATAAAATTTCTGAAGAGACAAGAAACCCAAACCCACAAACAAAAAGTACAAACAGTTCTGAAGGCAAATAATAGAGAACAATCAACACTAAGATGTAGGTTTGTGAATTATCAGTTAAAATTAACTTTGATAGAAAAACAGAAAATTATACTGAGTTAAATAAGAGAGAAGTCTGTTTCTCACATGCACGTGTGAAGGCATGCATTGCAAGGTGAGAGTGGCCTGTGTTCCTTGGTGTCCTCATTGACAGTGAACTTTCCAGCTTACCACTCCACCAAGCTCCATGAAGTCTTTCCGCTCATAGTCTAAGGACGCATACAGTGTCCTGAATGAAGGACAGAGGAATGGAATGAGAAGAAAGAGGAAGGACTCACGCCAGCTGTCCAGAGAGAAGGTTTCTAGAAGCTGCTACTCAATGGTTCCAAGAGCAACCACAATATATATATCCCAGCAACCAGAATCATCTTTTTTTTTTTAAAGATATATTTATTTTAGAATGAGGGGGGCAGAGGGACAGAGGGAGAGGAGAGAGAGAATCCCAAACCAGACTCCATGCTGAGCACGATGCAGGGCTGGATCCCACAACCCTGAGATCACGACCTGAGCTGAAACCAAGAGTCGGAAGCTTCACTGACTATGCCACCCAGGAGCCCCGCAACTAGAATCATCTTGTTCTAAGTGGTCATGTCAGTATAAATACAAATATAAAATTTATATTACATATGGAAGAAGAGGAAAGTAAATTTTTGAGGGCAACTAGCTATCTCTATCACAAAATTGGATGTGAACTTTGAGGATAAAGAAAGAACTTTATGGACATCCATATACAAAATTCAAGTCACATACAATTAGGAAGATTTGAAATTTGTCTAACTATTTCTCATTATCTTCTACAGGGTAACTCACCAATTGCATACTAATTCACTGATACCCTGTGATAAACTAAGGAGCAGTCAATAGGGTTTCATTAACCATTAGCAATCATTAATATTTCTAGAGGTCTTACTAGTTCCAGGTTCTGTACTAGAAGCTTTGTATTTGTTGTCTTATTTAATTATTACAGAAGGCTTTAAGTTAGTATTGATATAAGGCATTCACAGATGAAGCAACAAAGGCACTGATGAGATGAATAAATTGTCTATAAAATAGCAAGTAAGGTTGTGACCCTACAATTCAAATCCACTCAATCTGGCTGTGGATTCTATTTCTTATCTAGTACACTATAATGACTCTTGGATTACTCAAAAAATACAAAAGAATATGAGCTTTCTGAAAATGAAAGAGTATCATTAAATAAAAGGCAACTTTAATAATTTTCCCTTCATTTTTAAAATTACAGAATTTCTCAGTCCATTGTCATCATTGAGATTAAAACAATAAAGTATACAATATAAAATAGTCCTTGATGTCATTCCTCTTTGTAAACATAACCTTGCACTAATGTGTAACTACTTAATTCAGAGTCCAAAAGTGGAATGATTGGGTCACCGGATATGTGCAATTTTATTGCACATATCATATATATTATGATACAACATATCACAATATTGTTTTTGAGAAGGGATTTACCAACAAATAAAATGCTACTTGTGCATCTTCTTTCTAATACTTCTATCTTTTAAAATTGTTGCCAATTCCACCAGACAAAAAATTTTTTAAAGAACCTCATTATGGTTTCATTTTTCATTCCTATTGTAATTGTGAAAAAAAAAAGAAGCCACAAATTACCAATAGCATGAACTATAATTATAGCATCACTACAGAATGTGTCAGATATTAAAAGAATAATAATGCAATATTAATAACAATATTATGGAAATACATTCACAACGTAGATAAAATGGGAAAATATTTTAAAGGCCTAAATAGCCAAAACTCATTAAAGAAGAAACAGATAATCAGAAAAAATACTGTATCTATTAGATAGAAAGAATATATAGCTAAAATCTATCCCACGAAACATCCAGGCCTAGATAGAGTGAATTAACTAAACATTTAGAGAAGAAATAATATAAAATACATGCAAACTCATCCAGAAAGTTGAAAAGGAGGAAATATTTTCAACTCATTATATGAGGCCACTATTACACTGGCACCAAAGTCAAACAAAGGCATTGCAAGATGTGATGGATAATTTTATGTATCAACTTAGCTGGGCCACAGTATCGAGACAATTGGTCAAACATTAGTCTAGATCTGTCTGAATTTTGGGGGGTTTTTGTTTGTTTTTTTTTAATGAGATTAACATCTCAGTTGATAGACTGCAGTAAAGTAGATTGCCCACCATAATATGGGTGGGGCTCATCCAATAATTTGAAGGCCTTAATAGAATAAAGTTTGACTTCCTTGCCCGGAGTAAGGAGTAAGGACATTATTAGCTCTTCCTTAGGTCTCCAGGCTGCCAGCCTACCATTTTGAGCTTTCCAGTTTCCATAATCCCATGAGCCAATTCCTTTGGTTTTTAAATAATTTTTTATTATGTTATGTTAGTCACCATACAGTTTATCCTTAGTTTTTGATGTAGTATTCCATGATTCATTATTTGCGTATAACACCCAGCACACCATGCAATATGTGCCCTCCTTAATACCCATCACCAGCCTATCCCAATCCCCCACCCCCCTCCCCTCTGAAGCCCTCAGTTTGTTTCCCAGAGTCTATAGTCTCTCGTGGTTCATTCCCCCTTCTGTGTACCACCCCCCCTTCATTCTTCCCTTCCTTCTCCTACCGATCTTCCTACTTCTTATGTTCCATAAATGAGTGACCATATGATAATTATCTTTCTCTGCTTGACTTATTTCACTTAGCATAATCTCCTCCAGTCCCGTTCATGTTGCTGCAAATGTTGTGTAATCGTTCTTACTGATGGCTGAGTAATATTCCATTGTATATATGGACCACATCTTCTTAATCCACTCATCTGTTGAAGGGCATCTCGGCTCCTTCCACAATTTAGCTATTGTGGACAATGCTGCTATGAACATTGGGGTGCATATGGCCCTGCTCTTCACTACGTCTGTACCTTTGGGGTAAATACCCAGTAGTGCAATGGCTGGATCATAGGGTAGCTCAAATTTTAACTTTTTAAGGGACCTCCACACTGTTTTCCAAGGTGGCTGTATCGACTTACATTCCCACCAACAGTATAAGAGGGATCCCCTTTCTCCACATCCTCTCCAACATTTGTTGTTTCCTGCCTTTCCATTTTTGCCATTCTAACTGCCGTAAGGTGGTATCTCAAGGTGGTTTTGATTTGAATTTCCCTGATGGGTAATGATTTTGAACATTTTTTTCATGTGTCTGTTGGCCATTTACATGTCTTCATTGGAAAAGTGTCTGTTCATATCTTCTGCCCATTTTTTTTTATTTGATTATTTGTTTCTCGTGTATTGAGTTTGAGAAGTTCTTTGTAGATCTTGGATACCAGTCTTTTATCTGTAGTGTCATTTGCAAACATCTCCCATTCCATGGGCTGCCTCTTAGTTTTTTGACTGTTTCCTTGGCTGTGCAGAAGCTTTTTATCTTGATGAAGTCCCACAAGTTCATTTTTTCTTTTGTTTCTCTTGCCTTTGGAGATGTGTCATGAAAAACGTTGTTGTGGCCGATGTCAAAGAGGTTGAAGCCTATGTTCTCCTCTAGGATTTTGATGGATTCCCATCTCACATTGAGGTCTTTCATCCATTTGGAGTTTATCT
The DNA here is from genome assembly GCF_017311325.1 of Ursus maritimus. Lineage (NCBI taxonomy): Eukaryota > Metazoa > Chordata > Mammalia > Carnivora > Ursidae > Ursus > Ursus maritimus. Next base: position 38,021,296 of record NW_024425341.1, on the reverse strand, counting down.
TTGTGTATGGTGTGAGAGAGTGGTCAAGTTTCATTCATTTGCATATAGCTGTCCAATTTTCCCAGCACCATTTATTGAAGAGACTGTCTTGTTTCCACTGGATGTTTTTTCCTGCTTTGTCAAAGATTAGTTGCCCAAAGAGCCAAGGGTCCATTTCTGGGTTCTCTATTCTGTTCCATTGGTCTATGTGTCTGTTTTTGTGCCAGTACCATGCTGTCTTTGTGATCACAGCTTTGTAGTATGTCTTGAAATCCGGCAACGTGATGCCCCCAGCTTTGTTTTTCCTTTTCAACAATTCCTTGGTGATTCGGGGCCTTTTCTGGTTCCACACAAATTTTAAGGCTGTTTGTTCCAGATTTAAGTGCTGTTTGTTCCAGCCATTGAGCCAATTCCTTAAAATAAATCTCTCTGTACATATAAATGTACACATCCTATTAGTTTTGTTTCTCTGGAGTACCCTAATATATAAGAAAATGAATATCCTTCCTGAACAGAGTTGTGAAATTCTAAACAAAATTTTATGAAATCAAATCTAACAATGCATACAAAGGATAATCCATCATGGGGTGCCTGGGTGGCTCAGTCAGTTAAGTGCTCAACTCTTAATTCCGGCTCAGGTCATGATCTCAGGGTCATGAGATCAAGGCCTGCGTCGGGCTCTGCATTCAGCAGGGAGTTTGCTCAGGATTCTCTTTCCCTCTCCCTCTGCCCCTGCTCCCCAAAATAAACAAATAAATCTTAAAAAAAAAAAAAAAAAGATAATCCATCACGACAAAGTGGTGTTTATCAAAAGAATGCAAGGTCAGACTAACTCCTAAAAAACCAGTGTAATTTGCCATATTTACATTATTATATGATCCCATGAATATAGTCACAAAAAAGCAAATAACAAAATCCAACACTTGCTTCTGACAAAAACACTCTGCCAACTAAGAATGAAAGAAAATTTCCTCAACCTAATAAAGGGCATCTATAAAAAACCGACAACTAACATCATCCTTGACAGTCAAAGACAATGTCTTCCCTCATGGTCAGGAGAAGACAAGGCCTTTGGACTTGAACTTTCACTATTTTTGTCCAACATTATCCAGGGCAGTGAGGCAAGAAGAAGAAATAAAAGGCATCCACAAAAGAAAGGGATAATTAAAATTACTTCAATTGCAGATGAAATTATCTTCTACATATAAAATATGATAGAATGTACCAGAAAGCTACTAAAAATTATAAAAGAATTTAGCAATATTGCAGAATACCATCAATAAACACTAACCAAGTATATTTATATATACTAGCAAGGAATAAGTAGAAGTTGAAATTTTAAAAATACCCCTTAATAGCATCAAAAAATGAAATAGGGATAAACCTGAAAAATATGTGAAATATATGTACATTATAAAACATTGCTGTGAGAAATTAAAGACTTAAAGAGAAAGATATATTTTTGTTTATGGGTCAGAAGACTCAACATTGGTAAAATGTCAATACTATTCTAAGAAATTAGTAAATACACTTCCAATAAAATGTTAATTCTAATCAAAACATTTTTTGTAGAAGTTGATAAACTGATTCTAAAATTCACTTGAAAGTGTAATGGAATTAGAATATTTAAAATACCTTTGAAAAATTAGAACAAAGCCAGAGGGCACACTTAATGATTTTTAGATTTATTAGAAAACTATAGTATTGAAGACAGTTATATTAATATCAAGACAGACAAATAGATGAATGGAATAAAAACAGATAGTCTAGAAACAGACCCACACATATATATGGACAACCGGTTTTTAACAAAGGATTAAGACAATTCAGTGGAGAAAGGAGTCTTTTCAACAAATGGTGCTGGAACAATTAAATAATCACATGCTTAAAATGGCCGTTGATCCGTAACTTGCACAATATGTAAAAAATTAACTCAAAATGGTATACCTAAATGTAAAACCAACAATTTTAAAGCTTCTAGAAAAAAAAAGGAAATGCTTTCTTGAACTTGGATAAGGAAACATTACCTTAGATATGATAAAAGGATGATCCGTAAAACAAAGTACTACTTTTAATTGTACTTTATCAAAATTATAAATTCTGCTCATCAAAGACATCGTTAAGAAAATTAAACTACAAACCACAGACTGGAAAATTTTGAATATCACATATCTGATGAAGGCTTTATACAGCAGAATATATGAAAACTCCCAATTTCAGTTAGAGAATAATTGAAATCAAGGGCAAAACTTCTGAATATATACTTCACCAAACAATTATTTAGAATAACAAAAAATGCCTGAAAAATGCTAAACATCTTTGGTCACTGGAGAAATGCCTATTAAAACCACAATGAGCTACCATTAAACATATATTAGAATGTCTAAATAGGGGGGAAAAAAAACAACCCAAGTATTGGAGAGGATATGGAGCAACTGGAATTCTCACATACTGTTGGTAGGAATGTAAAATAGCATTGGCACTTTGGGAAACATTTTGCCAGTTTCTTTAATTTGATATATTTCTACCATATGTTTCAACTGTTGCATTCCTAAGTATTACACAAGGGAAACTAAAATTCATGTCCACATAAAGACTTATAAATGAATGTTCACACCAGCTTTATTTGGAATGGTGAAAAACTGGCAACAACTCAAGTATCCATCAATGAATGAATGGTTAAACAAACTGTGGTATTTACAGACAATGGAATACCACTCAACAATAAAAACATAAACTATTGATAACATGCTACAACATGGATAAATCTCAAAATATTTACTCTGAATAGAAGAAGCCAGACAAAATGAGTATATACTACACACACAAAGAGGAAGTTGGTAGGAAAGATCAAATGTGAGAGATTACGAGAGGCAACAGGAAATTGAGGGGTCACAGGCTCATTATCTTGATTGTAGTGTCAGCTTCATGGGTGTGTGTATATGTCAAAATCTATTAAATTAGTGCAATTTAGGGTGTGTCAATTATACTTCAATAAATCTGTTTAAAATAAAACTGAACACAATAGAGAAAAATTTTTGAAAAGATAACATATAAGAAATGCAATGTACAAATAATTTATTATTATTTTTAACTGACCCTTGTGGAGAAAGAAGTAGAGGGCAGAGTGTTTTGGAGTGTAAGAGTAAGACCTTAAATTTATTTAAAGTACTTCTTCTCATTAACCTCCTTCTTTTTCTTCCATGTGACTCCAAATCCATGTTTTTGAAGTATAACATATCTCATATTTAGGTGTGGAAACAGCATTCAGCAATAACCATAGCAAATAGTTTTATATTAAAAATCCTGAACCACTAGTAGTACTCTGACTTTTAGCTTAGAGCACACAGGAAATGTTTTGTGTTATATTTCATGAACCCACCATCCTCTCTGTTGAAGAGAAAATCAAGACATTTCACCGAGATTAGTCACACAAGCACTGAAAACTGTGGAGGTAATGAGACCTATAAATCTCCAAAGCCCTCCTTCCCATGAACTGAAGGGCTACCTTAGTGCTTAGCCAGGTTTAAACCATGGAGGTCTGAACCCCAGTTAATATCAGTGATGAGACCAGGAAGAGAGAGAGAGAACCTTTCTTTTGGAGAAAGTGGGTGTCCTCAGAAGCCTTAGTATTTAAGGATTAAAAATGAGAGAATTTTCTTTTGACCCAATAAAATTTCTAATATTAGTCAAATGAAAATAGTCTTCTAAAATCATATTCAATTCTGGATTAAATACATTTTAAAACTTACAAATGCAAAATAGATTTTTAAAAATATGTACTTTAATATAAATTGACATCCCAATCACCTATTGAATTTGAGTGTTGCAAATACTTAAATAGCTTGGTAAAGAATATTTGCTTAGAAAATAATTAAGGAAATCAGTTTTTTAATGAAAGCGATTAACATATTTGTCAGTCTTCCATTTAATATAATTGCTTAATATTAATGTGCAGCATAGATGGTTCAGTTAATTAGTTTTAATTTGGTATAGAGCATCAAAGCTTTCCAGTGAGATTAGATTTCACCAAATAACCTGTATTTCCAGGCACATAAAGTGTTTTAGGATAGTGATTGGTAAAACAATTCAATATAATTGAAAATTATATTAGACAGATCCCCTCATTGTCCTTTGGAGTCAAAGTTAAACTTTTAAGTCATTAGGATACAAGTCTGACTAAACTGCGGCAATACAGGGACTCACTAAGCATCACTTTGAGATGTCAACTAGTGATGTTCCAGCTTCCCACTCAGAACTGCTTTGACAATAGTTCTGGTCAACCAGAACTTCCTGCAGCCTACTCTTGTGCAGGAAGAGGGATGGGTTTCTACCAGGAGAAATAGGAGTTCTCAGTTTTTACAATTCTTTTTATTTGCAGACTACATGGCAGGCATCTAGACTTCAAGGGACTTCTTTCAATCAAAGAGAAATGCCTCCCTTCAAGGGAGACTGTGCATTAACTATAATGCCAGAGAAGGGATATTGCAGAGAGCCTGACAGGGCGAGGCGAAGGGAGAGATTTTCAATCTGTGCCACATCATGCCCTAGGTGTTCCCTGAGCTCCCACAGGAACCTCCTACATCCTGTCACTCCTTACAATTCATTAGCATATTTTGCAATTATATGTGTTGATCTTTTCTTAGAATACTCATTAAGAGCGCAGGATTTGGAGCCAGACACCTATGTTCATCTACTAGGCTACCAGCTGTTCAAGATCTGTGGAAGTTATTCAAAATTTCTGATCGTTGGCTTCCTCACCTAAAAATGGTTAATAACAGCACCTACCTCATATGTTGTTATGAGGATTAAAAAAAAAAATTGATACAAGCAAGGTTAATACCTAGCACATAATGAATTATTAAATAATATTATCATTATTACTAAATTGTAAGCTCCATAAGAAGTTTATAACTGCATTTATTACAGTGTTTAATTCAGTGTCTTGTACAAAATAAATTAAATTACCTAACTCCGATTCATACTTTAGCCTCAAGAAAGGCCCATCCTGATTCCACGGACATTAGAATCCTCATTGTATAGGTGCCAAAAGCACGTGAATGCTTTCTGCTCCTTTTTCTTCTCTCATTTTTACTTATTATTAATATATATTTAACATACGGTGATATATTAGTTTCAAGTGTACAACATACTGATTCGACAATTCTATACATTACACAGTGCTCACCACGACAAGTGTAGCACCATCCGTCACCATCAATGTTATTATAATATTAGTACTATATTCACTATGTGGTAGATTTCATCTCTGTGATTTATTTATTTTATAGTTGAAAGTTTGAATGCTTCTCATTCTTTACTTGATTACTTAATTTTTTGTCATATCTGCTACTGCATAAGCATCAGAAGACATGGCCTTTATCGTTGATCCACTGCTATGTCATTAACATTTGTATCAGTTCCAATATGTGAAAAGTATTCAATAAACATTTGTTGATAGAATTAATTGCCATAATAGTTCAACAGAGCCGACCTAAATGCCTGGATGCTAGTTGCTCACATTATAGTAAAACGAAAAACAAAACCTGACATGTTAGCAGAATGAATTAAAAGTTAAACAGTGGGTATTTTCATATTTGCACACCTTAGCAGTATTTTTACTAACAGGAAAATTAGCCACTTTCATGTCACTAAGAACTGTGTCATGTGTATTAATCACGAATGTATATAAATAAAAGCAGATATCACTATGAAACAAAAGCTCTAATCTCCATTGATTTTGTCTTTAGGTATTTTCTTCAACTCTTAAAAGCCTTTCTCTTTTTCCCTCACCCTGATTACACTTAAAACATGACAATCAGTCTTGCTCTGTGTCTCTACCGTGCGCTTGAAGCAGAAAAAAGCTTCACTGCTCTTTGAAATCAACCATCCTTTGAGATTACCCCTCAACAATACTGCTCTTGCTTTGGGACTAGACTTCAGAATCCTTGTTCCTTTGTTAGTGCTACTCCCTGTATGATGTGATTTTTCTTAACATGAGCTAGACTGTGGTCTGGGCCTCTGAACATTTGGAAATTAAACTATGTCCACAGGAGATTTTTCTCAACATCTTTCCATACAGTGTAAATACTTTTGAAAATTAGCATATGACCTTATAAAGGCTCCAAGTCAACACCAAAGTGCTAATTGCACAGATACTTCTCTGACGAAATTGATAGGTGTGATCATATTTTCTTAAGGTTAAAAATGCAAATAAAAGGATATGTTAATCACTTTAAAATTAGAGATTACTATAAATTCCAATTTTTTTAAAGATTTTATTTATTTATTTGACAGAGCTAGAGACAGCCAGCGAGAGGAGACATAGGCAGGGGGATGGGAGAGGAAGAAACTGAGCCCAGCGGAGAAGCCTGATGTGGGGGCTCGATCCCAGAACGCCGGATCACGCCCTGAGCGAAAGGCAGCGACTTAACGACGAGACACCCAGCGCCCCTATAAATTCCACTTCTTATTGCAATAATAATTTGAAATGTAGTAACATATATCAGAACATTATATTTTTGTAAATAACACTTATTATATATATAATGACAATCTATTGAGATTCTCACCAATAGCTTTAAATTGTTTCACTTCTGTTTATATTCATTGCTACTGATTTTTGCAATTGTACCTTGCTGCCATTTAGCACAGAGTAATGCACTATTATTCATTCCCCATTACTGATAGCTCCTCACATATGTGTTTTCTATTAGCTTTACTTTATTTTATTCAGAATCTATTTTTTTTTTAAAAAGAAACTGTACAAATTATTTGAATTAGTAGGGATTCAGGAAACTTTTGTCTGGACAATGGGGGCCAAAGTGATAGAAATATCTAAAATAATTGTAGCACAGAGCTTGAGTTTTTGAATGATCCACTCAGATTCTGAGGTGGCTAGAATATTTCAAATATTATACTGTTTTTATAAAGGAAGAAACTTCTGCCACCATATTTCTGCCATTCTTTCTGTCCTTCCTTTCATCCAACCACATGGATTCATAGGTCCATAGATCCAATTCTTCTGTCCATAGAAAAATTTATTTTCAATTTGGTCATTCACTGACCACTAACTAGGGGTTAAAGACCAAGGCCTCACCTGCTCTCTTTCTAGTCGACGAGTCTCGTGTGGTCATCAAACCTGTCACTCTCTAGCTTTGGCTTCTCAAGGGTGAACTGACAAGTCAGGACTGCTTTTTAAAGACCAACCTGGAAATGCTGTCTCCTCCATTGATGAAGCTTCTCTAAGGCTGGGATGGCAAGTCAGGCTGGAATTGACCTCCTCAGTCCAGCATTTTAGCTTTAAGGAGAGGAAAGATCAAGATTCCTCATTTGGGCCTCCTGGCCCAAGCCAGGTTCTAACACAGCTTTAATCGAAACTCTCTCGAAGGATCTACGAAGTATTTGTTCAGCAAGAAATAAATCGGTACTTGGTACCTCACGGATATTACTTTTTGCATGTGCAACTAACCTTCTTTGTAGAAAACCTCAGAGGAAAGGAAAAATATGTAGCAGCATTCAGGGACACAACCCTTGCCCCATGTATGCTCTAAAAGGAAAAATCAGGGTGCACATTAGTGATTCCTGTATTTCCGTGGGCTCCCTTCAGACTAATGGAGATCGGTCTCGCAGCAATTCTACATTCTATACCTGTAAGTCTGAAATGTAGTCCAAATTGGATCAGAAACTGAGGATCCATGAATATTCAAGTTACAGGTTTGTGCCATAGCCAAAATGAGCTGAATAATAATAATAATAAATTTAACAATTTCTTCTGTAAAAAATCTTTTATGAAATTCTTAAAATATATCCATGAGATAGCTTACTTCCATTATTATTTCCATTTCCCATCCCCCAAAAACAACTTCAGGGAAATCAAGTTGCTAAAAAGCAAATTCAAAATTGATGCCCCCTAACTACTACACAATTTACGACTTAATCAGATTTTCTCCTTTAAGATATATACTTACTTGACTTACTTGACTAATAGTATCGTATATGGAATTCCAACATGACATGTATTCATCTGTCTCCCTGCCTTCCCAGAAAATAAGTAAATAAACCTACCAACCATGTTTATTTCAAAGTAAGTGACTATCAGAGACCATCTGTTTAGAATAGGTTCTGTGGAAGAGAGCAGTGAGGGAACATGAGAGACCTGAGATGCCTTTAGGACATAAGAATTGCCTAAAATGGAGCCAGTTCCTTAAAACACACACCTAAGTGCGTCCCAATTTGCCTTATGCAAATCTTGCCATAGAGGCTTTTCTATAAATAAGAGTCCTATCACTTCAATTCCTTTCAGAGAAAACAGAATCAGAGATCTGAACCAATAGCCAGAAAATAATAAAATTATTTGACTCTCAGACACCAATGAGCCCTGAACAGCCAAATAAAATGGTTCATTTTGGGTCCTTAACCTTTTGGCTCACAGCCTTGAAATCTCATGGAGGTCCTCTCTTTCTCTATGTCCCTATGTCCTCTGTACTACTGCCACGCTCAGAGTTCCTTCTGATTGTCTCTACTCCCTTCTTCCACTGCATAAACCCAACCACATCTTATAAGGGTTCAAGCAAATGCAACGCATAGATCTTTTCCCGCTTTTACCTCTAACCACTCTGTTAAGCATTTCCTTAAATTCCCTTCTCCTTTCTGGGATAGACAAAAAGAAGAAAAGGAAGGATGTAACATAGCACTCTATTATTTTTTAAAGATTCTATTTATTTGAGAGAGAGAGCAAAGAGGGGAGCACAGAGGGAGAGGGAGAAGCAAACTCCCCACTGAGCAGGGAGCCCAATGCAGGACTCAATTCCAGGACCCTGAGATCATGACCTGAGCTAAAGGCAGGCGGCTTAACCAACTGAGCCACCCAGGTGCCCCCATAACATTCTATTATTGACAGGGAAAACAGAAAAAGAAAAGTGAGAATACTGATCCCTAGGTATGCAATGATATATGTATTCTCCTCTTACCCCACTAGAAAGAAGGATGCCTCAGCTCCCTGACATCTTGCCTCCACTAAAATAGCAGACCTTGATCCTTCACCTGGTTTACTAGCAGAAGCTATCTGAATGACTTCTTAGGATAATTGGGATGGCAGCTATCTTTATGGATGGAAAATTCTTCAAGAACCTAAGATCCCATCTGTGGAACATAGTAAATGTCTTGGCTTGGAATTATAATGTATGTTAATTGAAACAATTAATTGAAACACTAGAAAGCTCATAAGCATCCTCAACTCACAACATTCTTTTTCCATCTTCTATACAGTGCGAGTAAATGCAGTTTTCAAATGAGTACTCAATATATATTATATTTGAGGGTTTTTGTTATTTCTGTTGAATGAGCAAAATATTGACTAAAGTGAAAAAAGTCAGACACGAAATAATACATCCTGTAAGCCTCCATTCAATTAAAATGTTGGAAACTGCAAACTAATGGATTGTAACTAAAAGTTGATGAGTGGTTGTCTGGGACTGATCGACAAAGGCTGCATGGAATGTGAACAGGCCGGAGAATCCTTTTGTGGGTAATGGAAATATTCTACATCATGTTTGTAGGGGTGTTTCACAGATATACGCATGGGTTAAAATTCAAATAAATTTACATAATGAAAACATATGAAAATTATACATAATTAAATACATACATAATGAAAATTATAATTTAAAATTGGAAAAAATAAATTGTCAAAGTAGGATATGTTCACAGGACTCAATGTTGATGTAACTATGAAAGTGGTCTTATGATGTTGGTAATAACATGTTTAAAAATGCCATAAAATGAATAGCCTGATGGATTTTGATTTGTTTAGAAGCTCAAAACTGTGTAAACGTATACATACAGAAGAACAAACAAAACTGGAAGAATATAAGTTAAGGTGTCTTTTAGGGTTTTTTTCCTTATATTTTGTAAATTTCAAACATTCTAGATACAAAAGAAATACCCCTTGGTTCAAATGCTACTTTTAAGTCATGTTGATATGAGTCAGGTAGTAGTGTGGGCCAAGATCCAGGGACTTTCTATGTCCCTTTCAATATTACTTAGCTTTGTCATGTTTTTTTCTGAAGAGACTCATCTAATGAGCTGCCAGCCTTGCTTCCTGGGAACCAGATGGGTAGAAGACAACCAGTAACTTAGGCATCATTCATTAATCTAACAGTATTGGGGGGGCGGGGCACCGGAGTGGCTCAGTCGGTTAAACATCTGTCTTCAGCTCAGGTCATGATCCCAGTGTCCTGGAATGGAGCCCCACGTCGGGCTCCCAGCTCAGCGGAGAGACTGCTTTTCCCTCTCCCTCTGCCCCTGCTCCCCAAAATAAACAAATAAATCTTAAAAAAAAAAAAAAAAAGATAATCCATCACGACAAAGTGGTGTTTATCAAAAGAATGCAAGGTCAGACTAACTCCTAAAAAACCAGTGTAATTTGCCATATTTACATTATTATATGATCCCATGAATATAGTCACAAAAAAGCAAATAACAAAATCCAACACTTGCTTCTGACAAAAACACTCTGCCAACTAAGAATGAAAGAAAATTTCCTCAACCTAATAAAGGGCATCTATAAAAAACCGACAACTAACATCATCCTTGACAGTCAAAGACAATGTCTTCCCTCATGGTCAGGAGAAGACAAGGCCTTTGGACTTGAACTTTCACTATTTTTGTCCAACATTATCCAGGGCAGTGAGGCAAGAAGAAGAAATAAAAGGCATCCACAAAAGAAAGGGATAATTAAAATTACTTCAATTGCAGATGAAATTATCTTCTACATATAAAATATGATAGAATGTACCAGAAAGCTACTAAAAATTATAAAAGAATTTAGCAATATTGCAGAATACCTGATCAATAAACACTAACCAAGTATATTTATATATACTAGCAAGGAATAAGTAGAAGTTGAAATTTTAAAAAATACCCCTTTAATAGCATCAAAAAATATGAAATAGGGATAAACCTGAAAAATATGTGAAATATATGTACATTATAAAACATTGCTGTGAGAAATTAAAGACTTAAAGAGAAAGATATATTTTTGTTTATGGGTCAGAAGACTCAACATTGGTAAAATGTCAATACTATTCTAAGAAATTATAAATACACTTCCAATAAAATGTTAATTCTAATCAAAACATTTTTTTGTAGAAGTTGATAAACTGATTCTAAAATTCACTTGAAAGTGTAATGGAATTAGAATATTTAAAATACCTTTGAAAAATTAGAACAAAGCCAGAGGGCACACACTTAATGATTTTTAGATTTATTAGAAAACTATAGTATTGAAGACAGGTTATATTAATATCAAGACAGACAAATAGATGAATGGAATAAAAACAGATAGTCTAGAAACAGACCCACACATATATGGACAACCGGTTTTTAACAAAGGAATTAAGACAATTCAGTGGAGAAAGGAGTCTTTTCAACAAATGGTGCTGGAACAATTAAATAATCACATGCTTAAAATGGCCGTTGATCCGTAACTTGCACAATATGTAAAAATTAACTCAAAATGGTATACCTAAATGTAAAACCAACAATTTTAAAGCTTCTAGAAAAAAAAAGGAAATGCTTTCTTGAACTTGGATAAGGAAACATTACCTTAGATATGATAAAAGGATGATCCGTAAAACAAAGTACTACTTTTAATTGTACTTTATCAAAATTATAAATTCCTGCTCATCAAAAGACATCGTTAAGAAAATTAAACTACAAACCACAGACTGGAAAAATTTTGAATATCACATATCTGATGAAGGCTTTATACAGCAGAATATATGAAAAACTCCCACATCTCAGTTAGAGAATAATTGAAATCAAGGGCAAAACTTCTGAATATATACTTCACCAAACAATTATTTATGAATAACAAAAAAAAATGCCTGAAAAATGCTAAACATCTTTGGTCACTGGAGAAATGCCTATTAAAACCACAATGAGCTACCATTAAACATATATTAGAATGTCTAAATAGGGGGGAAAAAAAAACAACCCAAGTATTGGAGAGGATATGGAGCAACTGGAATTCTCACATACTGTTGGTAGGAATGTAAAATAGCATTGGCACTTTGGGAAACATTTTGCCAGTTTCTTTAATTTGATATATTTCTACCATATGTTTCAACTGTTGCATTCCTAAGTATTACACAAGGGAAACTAAAATTCATGTCCACATAAAGACTTATAAATGAATGTTCACACCAGCTTTATTTGTAATGGTGAAAAACTGGCAACAACTCAAGTATCCATCAATGAATGAATGGTTAAACAAACTGTGGTATTTACAGACAATGAAATACCACTCAACAATAAAAACATAAACTATTGATAACATGCTACAACATGGATAAATCTCAAAATATTTACTCTGAATAGAAGGAGCCAGACAAAATGAGTATATACTACACACACAAAGAGGAAGTTGGTAGGAAAGATCAAATGTGAGAGATTACGAGAGGCAAGAGGAAACTGAGGGGTCACAGGCTCATTATCTTGATTGTAGTGTCAGCTTCATGGGTGTGTGTATATGTCAAAATCTATTAAATTACTGCAATTTAGGGTGTGTCAATTATACTTCAATAAATCTGTTTAAAATAAAACTAAACACAAATAATAAAAATTTTGAAAAAATAACATATAAGAAATGCAATGTACAAATAATTTATTATTATTTTTTAATTGACCCTTGTGGAGAAGAAGTGGAGGGCAGAGTGTTTTGGAGTGTAAGAGTAAGACCTTAAATATATTTAAAGTAATTCTTCTCATTAACCTCCTTCTTTTCTTCCATGTGACTCCAAATCCATGTTTTTGAAGTATAACATATCTCATATTTAGGTGTGTGAAACAGCATTCAGCAATAACCATAGCAAATAGTTTTATATTAAAAATCCTGAACCACTAGTAGTACTCTGACTTTTAAGCTTAGAGCACACAGGAAATGTTTTGTGTTATATTTCATGAACCCACCATCCTCTCTGTTGAAGAAAATCAAGACATTTCACCGAAGTTAGTCACACAAGCACTGAAAAACTGTGGAGGTAATGAGACCTATAAATCTCCAAAGCCTTCCTTCCCCATGAACTTGAAGGGCTACCTTAGTGCTTAGCCAGGTTTAAACCATGGAGGTCTGAACCCCAGTTAATATCAGTGATGAGACCAGGAAGAGAGAGAGAGAGACCTTTCTTTTTGAGAGAAAGTGGGTGTCCTCAGAAGCCTTAAGTATTTAAGGATTAAAAATGAGAGATTTTCTTTTGACCCAATAAAATTTCTAATATTAGTCAAATGAAAATAGTCTTCTAAAATCATATTCAATTCTGGATTAAATACATTTTAAAACTTGCAATGCAAAATAGATTTTAAAAAATATGTATTTAATATAAATTGACATCCCAATCACCTATTGAATTTGAGTGTTGCAAATACTTAAATAGCTTGGTAAAGAATATTTGCTTAGAAAATAATTAAGGAAATCGGTTTTTTAATGAAAGCGATTAACATATTTGCAGTGCTTCCATTTATTGTAATTGCTTAATATTAATGTGCAGCATAGATGGTTCAGTTAAATTAGTTTTAATTTGGTATAGAGCATCAAAGCTTTCCAGTGAGATTAGATTTCACCAAATAACCTGTATTTCCAGGCACATAAAGTGTTTAGGATAGTGATTGGTAAAACAATTCAATATAATTGAAAATTATATTAGACGATCCCCTCATTGTCCTTTGGAGTCAAAGTTAAACTTTTAAGTCATTAGGATACAAGTCTGACTAAACTGTGGCAATACAGGACTCACTACAGCATCACTTTGAGATGTCAACTAGTGATGTTCCAGCTTTTCCACAGACTCAGAACTGCTTTTGACAATAGTTCTGGTCCAACCAGAACTTCCTGCAGCCTACTCTTGTGCAGGAAGAGGGATGGGTTTCTACCAGGAGAAATAGGAGTTCTCAGTTTTCTTTACAATTCTTTTTATTTGCAGACTACATGGCAGGCATCTAGACTTCAAGGGACTTCTTTCAATCAAAGAGAAATGCCTCCCTTCAAGGGGAGACTGTGCATTAACTATCATGCCAGAGAAGGGATATTGCAGAGAGAGCCTAGACAGGGCAGGCGAAGGGAGAGATTTTCAATCTGTGCCACATCATGCCCTAGGTGTTCCCCTGAGCTCCCACACAGGAACCTCCTATACCTGTCACTCCTTACAATTCATTAGCATATTTGCAATTATATGTGTTGATCTTTTCTTAGAATACTCATTAAGAGCGCAGGATTTGGAGCCAGACACCTATGTTCATCTACTAGGCCTACCACTTGCTAGTTCGAAGATCTGTGTAAGTTATTCAAAATTTCTGATCGTTGGCTTCCTCACCTAAAAATGGTTAATAACAGCACCTACCTCATATAGTTGTTATGAGGATTAAAAAAAAATTGATACAAGCAAGGTTAATACCTAGCACATAATGAATTATTAAATAATTATCATTATTACTAAATTGTAAGCTCCATAAGTACAGATTTATAACTGCATTTATTACAGTGTTTAATTCAGTGTCTTGTACCAAATAAATTAAATTACCTAACTCTGATTCATACTTCAGCCTCAGAAAGGCCCATCCTGATTCCACGGACATTAGAATCCTCATTGTATATGAGCCAAAAGCACGTGAATGCTTTCTGCTCCTTTTTCTTCTCTCATTTTACTTATTATTAATATATATTTAACATACGGTGATATATTAGTTTCAAGTGTACAACATACTGATTCGACAATTCTATACATTACACAGTGCTCACCACGACAAGTGTAGCACCATCCGTCACCATCAATGTTATTATAATATTATTAACTATATTCACTATGTGGTAGATTTCATCTCTGTGATTTATTTATTTTATAGTTGAAAGTTTGAATGCTTCTCATTCTTTACTTGATTACTTAATTTTTTTGTCATATCTGCTACTGCATAAGCATCAGAAGACATGGCCTTTATCTGTTGATCCACTGCTATGTCATTAACATTTGTATCAGTGTCCAATATGTGAAAAGTATTCAATAAACATTTGTTGATAGAATTAATTGCCATAATAGTTCAACAGAGCCGACCTAAATGCCTGGATGCTAGTTGCTCACATTGATAGTAAGAAACGAAAAACAAAACCTGACATGTTAGCAGAATGAATTAAAAGTTAAACAGTGGGTATTTTCATATTTGCACACTTAGCAGTATTTTTTACTAACAGGAAAATTAGCCACTTTCATGTCACTAAGTAACTGTGTCATGTGTATTAATCACGAATGTATATAAATAAAAGCAGATATCACTATGAAACAAAAGCTCTAATCTCCATTGATTTTGTCTTTAGGTATTTTTCTTCAACTCTTAAAAAGCCTTTTCTCTTTTTCCCTCACCCTGATTACACTTAAAACATGACAATCAGTCTTGCTCTGTGCTCTACCGTGCGCTTGAAGCAGAAAAAAGCTTCACTGCTCTTTGAAATCAACCATCCTTTGAGATTACCCCTCAACAATACTGCTCTTGCTTTGGGACTAGACTTCAGAATCCTTGTTCCTTTGTTAGTGCTACTTCCCTGTATGATGTGATTTTTCTTAACATGAGCTAGGACTGTGGTCTGGGCCTCTGAACATTTGGAAATTAAAACTATGTCCACAGGAGATTTTTCTCAACATCTTTCCATACAGTGTAAATACTTTTGAAAATTAGCATATGACCTTATAAAGGCTCCAAGTCAACACCAAAGTGCTAATTGCACAGATACTTCTCTGACGAAATTGATAGTGTGATCATATTTTCTTAAGGTAAAAAATGCAAATAAAAGGATATGTTAATCACTTTAAAATTAGAGATTACTATAAATTCCAATTTTTTTTTAAAGATTTTATTTATTTATTTGACAGAGCTAGAGACAGCCAGCGAGAGAGGGAACATAGGCAGGGGGAGTGGGAGAGGAAGAAGCAGGCTCCCAGCGGAGAAGCCTGATGTGGGGCTCGATCCCAGAACGCCGGGATCACGCCCTGAGCCGAAGGCAGACGTGTAACGACTGAGACACCCAGGCGCCCCTATAAATTCCACTTCTTATTGCAATAATAATTTGAAATGTATAACATATATCAGAACATTATATTTTTGTAAATAACACTGTATTATATATATAATGACAATCTATTGAGATTCTCACAATAGCTTTAAATTGTTTCACTTCTGTTTATATTACATTGCTACTGATTTTTGCAATTGTACCTTGCTGCCATTTAGCACAGAGTAATGCACTATTATTCATTCCCCATTACTGATAGCTCCTCACATATGTGTTTTCTATTCATCGCTTACTTTATTTTATTCAAATCTATTTTTTTAAAGAAACTGTACAAATTATTTGAATTAGTAGGGATTCAGGGAAACTTTTGTCTGGACAATGGGGGGCCAAAGTGATAGAAATATCTAAAATAATTGTAGCACAGAGCTTGAGTTTTTGAATGATCCACTCAGATTCTGAGGTGGCTAGAATATTTCAAATATTATACTGTTTTTATAAAGGAAGAAACTTCTGCCACCATATTTCTGCCATTCTTTCTGTCCTTCCTTACATCCAACCCATGGATTCATAGGTCCATAGATCCAATGTCTTCTGTCCATAGAAAGAATTTATTTTCAATTTGGTCATTCACTGGACCACATAACTAGGGGTTGAAGACCAAGGCCTCACCTGCTCTCTTTCTAGTCGACGAGTCTCGGTGGTCATCAAACCTGTCACTCTCTAGCTTTGGCTTCTCAAGGGTGAACTGACAAGTCAGGACTGCTTTTTAAAGACCAACCTGGAAATGCTGTTCCTCCTCCATTCGATGCCAGCTTCTCTAAGGCTGGGATGGCAAGTCAGGCTGGAATTGACCTCCTCAGTCCAGCATTTTAGCTTTAAGGAGAGGGAAGAGGAAATCAAGATTCCTCATTTGGGCCTCCTGGCCCAAGCCAGGTTCTTAAACACAGCTTTAATCAGAAACTCTCTCGAAGGATCTACGAAGTATTTGTTCAGCAAGAAATAAATCGGTACTTGGTACCTCACGGATATTACTTTTTGCATGTGCAACAACCTTCTTTGTAAGAAACCTCAGAGGAAAGGAAAAATATGTAGCAGCATTCAGGGACACAACCCTTGCCCCATGTATGCTCTAAAAGGAAAAATCAGGGTGCACATTAGTGATTCCTGTATTTCAGTGGGCTCCCTTCAGACTAATGGAGATCGGTCTCGCAGCAATTCTACATTCTATACCTGTAAGTCTGAAATGTAGTCCAAATTGGATCAGAAACTGAGGATCCATGAATATTCAAGTTACAGGTTTGTGCCCATAGCCAAAATGAGCTGAATAATAATAATAATAAATTTAACAATTTCTTCTGTAAAAAAAAGTCTTTTATGAAATTCTTAAAATATATCCATGAGATAGCATTACTTCCATTATTATTTCCATTTCCCATCCCCCAAAAACAACTTCAGGGAAATCAAGTTGCTAAAAAGCAAATTCAAAATTGATGCCCCCTAACTACTACACAATTTTACGACTTAATCAGATTTTCTCCTTTAAGATATATACTTACTTGACTTACTTGACTAATAGTATCGATATATGGAATTCCAACATGACATGTATTCATCTGTCTCCTGCCTTCCCAGAAAATAAGTAAATAAACCTACCAACCATGTTTATTTCAAAGTAAGTGACTATCAGAGACCATCTGTTTAGAATAGGTTCTGTGGAAGAGAGCAGTGAGGGAACATGAGAGACCTGAGATGCCTTTAGGACATAAAGAATTGCCTAAAATGGAGCCAGTTCCTTAAAACACACACTAAGTACGTCCCAATTTTGCCTTATGCAAATCTTGCCAATAGAGGCTTTTCTATAAATAAGAGTCCTATCACTTCAATTCCTTTCAGAGAAAACAGAATCAGAGATCTGAACCAATAGCCAGAAAATAATAAAATTATTTGACTCCAGACACCAATGAGCCCTGAACAGCCAAATAAAATGGTTCATTTTGGGTCCTTAACCTTTTGGCTCACAGCCTTGAAATCTCATGGAGGTCCTCTCTTTCTCTATGTCCTATGTCCTCTGTACTACTGCCACGCTCAGAGTTCCTTCTGATTGTCTCTACTCCCTTCTTCCACTGCATAAACCCAACCACATCTTATAAGGGTTCAAGCAAATGCAACTCCACATAGATCTTTTCCGTTTTACCTCTAACCACTCTGTTAAGCATTTCCTTAAATTCCCTTCTCCTTTCTGGGATAGACAAAAAGAAGAAAAGGAAGGATGTAACATAGCACTCTATTATTTTTTAAAGATTCTATTTATTTGAGAGAGAGAGCACAAGCAGGGGGAGCACAGAGGGAGAGGGAGAAGCAAACTCCCCACTGAGCAGGGAGCCCAATGCAGGACTCAATTCCAGGACCCTGAGATCATGACCTGAGCTAAAGGCAGACGCTTAACCAACTGAGCCACCCAGGTGCCCCCATAACATTCTATTATTGACAGGAAAACAGAAAAAAAGAAAAGTGAGAATACTGATCCCTAGGTATGCAATGATATATGTATTCTCCTCTTACCCCACTAGAAAGAAGGATGCCTCAGCTCCCCTGACATCTTGCCTCCACTAAAATAGCAGACCTTGATCCTTCACCTGGTTTACTAGCAGAAGCTATCTGAATGACTTCTTAGGATAATTAGGATGGCAGCTATCTTTATGGATGGAAAATTCTTCAAGAACCTAAGATCCCATCTGTGGAACATAGTAAATGTCTTGCTTGGAATTATAATGTATTTAATTGAAACAATTAATTGAAACACTAGAAAGCTCATAAGCATCATCAACTCACAACATTCTTTTTTCCGTCTATCTTCTATACAGTGCCGAAGTCAATGCAGTTTTCACAATGAGTACTCAATATATATTATATTTGAGGGTTTTTGTTATTTCTGTTGAATGAGCAAAATATTGACTAAGGCCAATTCAAAACAATACATACTTCACTGATGAAAAAGCAAAGACATTCTCTGCATTCTTCCTCATAGAGTATTCAAGGAATAATTTTTATTAGAAAGTATCACCAATATAATATCTAGCATTAAGTGATACAGAAAATTTTTACATTATCACCACCATCTTACCCTTCCTTTGCTTTAAGATGCTCAAACATGTGTGAATAAATACCTGAATAAAAAGCAAACCTAAAATAATCCTTCTTAATTTCTTCTGTACCTGAAGGCAAGGAAGAAAAACATCATAACTTTTAACTATTTTAGAACTTCCAGAGATTTCTTTGATGTTAACCTTTAAAACATCTATAGTAATGGCTTGAATTTAAATAGTCTATCATTTTCAAAACACTTTGATTTACTTTTTACTTTTTTTTTTAATTCTCACAACTATCCCATTTGTAAAACAGAACAAGAATTATGAGTTCCATTTCACAGCTAAGAAGACTAATGCTCAGACAGGTTAGGGGACATACACATGGACACCTTTCCTGCAGTTAGTGACTTAAGATTTTTATCAAAGACATTGCTTTACTTCTGGTCCTGTGATCCTTCTACTGTATTATGTTGCCTCCCTCTAAAAAAGGATGATGCTTACCATAAATCTATATCAAGGATGGACTGATTATTACGAATTAGTGATGCTTACCTTCAGCTCACTTGTATTCTTTATGTGTAAACCACTCTTCATTTTCAGACTCCATCTACCTCCTAAAATTCTGTCCTTAGGTTGGCCCTGGATTAATAGATCCGTCTTTGTAAGGCCGTTCTTATGCTTTCTCTGCTGTGCCCCAGAATTATCTTAATTCTGCTTCCATTCCCTCTGTGATACTCAGAATTATTGTGCCTTAGACACAGTAGGCACACTTAGGTATGGGTTGAATGGACTTGAATCCCAACTGCCTTGGAACATACTGCCATCTCATAAGGAAATTTTGAAAAAAAATATAAGCTGTTTTCATCCTGGCTTACGATAATGCTACTCTTCCTTTTAGCCCTACTCTCTCTCACTACTAATTGATAAGGTGCATTTTTAGCAATGATAGCCCATTCTGACAGTATTGCTCACCAGGATTATATCAGAAACCCCAGGGTCAAATATGAAGTTTGAAAACATTTTTCCCCCCAACTGAGTATTTCTCCTAAGAGAAAGGATATCCCCACCTCTTCAGACTCACTGGTTACCCATCTTGGTATCATCATTGCATTTCAGCAGGTGTATTTAATGCCTTCATCCAAAGGTGACTACAGGCAGAACTGGTAGGCTAATTGCAGGGTGTAAAGGTAGGGTAGATATATTTCTGCAAAGATGGGTTTTCTATAGATATAACCAGTTTAATTCCTCCACTATCAGATTTGTGACAACAGGACCACTAGGTCAGGTTTGGTCTGTGGAGGTTTATTTTAAATAAAATGGAAATATTCACAGACTAAGAAGGACTGCTGAATGAAGTCAAAGAGAAAAGGAGAGAAGGGGGAGAAAAGGAAATTGCTCTTTATTGAGTACTTCCTCTATGTCAGGCGGTTTATAGACATTAATTCTCATAAAGTCCTAGAAGTCATTATTCATATCCTTACTACGTTGGTAAAAGAACTGAGCTTAGAGAGGCTAACTACTCCCCCCAAGCTCATTAAACAGTACGTTTCTCTGTACACTTGAAACTTTAACAAGCTTGTTAAATAGTTGCACTCTTTGTACCTTGTGATGATGGTCACACTGGAATCCCAAGCCCTTTGTCCTTCCACCATAGCCTCCTGAATATATAAATGGTGCTATGTTGCTATGTGTACTATTAGGAAATAGGGGCCAAACTGTGTGGGACTCTTACAACCTTGTACACAAGCCACTGCTACTATTTTATAAGAAAATATATTTTTTCTTCAATATTTAATCCACTAAAATGAGATGAAAGATGAAGATACATCAAATACTACGTATTGAGATCCAGTCAGATTCCTGTGTATGACACACACCTGAAGGGAAAGTAAACAGAACCCAGAAAACTAGAGTAATTCTCTAAAGCATAAAAGAATTTTTAGATTAAAAAGGACTATATATGGATTAGCCTCATAAATGTCTGATCCAACAACTGAGCATCTAGTCAACTCAACACCCTTATTTTCTAGACTTGGAAACTGAGGATCTGAGAAGTTAAATGATTTGCTTTAATATTCGGTTGTTATCTGCCACACACATCTATTTTTCAAAGCAGACTTCCCAAGGATGTCAAGGTGCCCTTCAGTAATTGCGGGACCACCTCTGCAAGCTATCATTATGAAGATTAATTATTTGTTTAACACTGATGGATCTGGCACTGTACCAGGAATAAAGAATATGTACTCAGAGCTCAAGAGACACACAATCTAAATCAGGAAGACAAATAGAAGTTTTAAGAGCTCAAAGGGTGATTAGAACCTTGAAGTGTAAGTCACCATGTTCATATTTATAAAAAAAAAATTATTCTCCCCTTTCATTGCTTTAACGGCTCATAAATACCACTGAGATGGGAAGGATGACAATAAGAGCATTTGTGAAACTGCATGCAATTGCTTTTGAATATTATTCATTTTACTGAGTTTATGACTGGACAGCTGTTTACAAATTTAGGAGCAGATTGGTCCATGGATGAATGAATTTTGAAGAAACAGGAACATGAGGAGCTTTTGAGGTCCTTGCTGATAATATTCATACGAACCACTGTTCCATAATTTCCCACAGGGAGCAGTTGGATTTTTCCACATCAGCTGATTAGTGGTAAATATTGTCTGAATTATCCTGACAAAGAATAGGATATAATACATATCTTTAGGGACACTGAAAGCTCAGGAGCTCATACAAAGCTGGGGGGGGGGGGAGTTTTCAGACTTTAGTGTTGAAATGCACTGTGGTTTAAAAAGCCTGCAGGCTATTGTCTACTTGTCGTCACCAGGTTATATTCATTCTGGCCCATGTTAATGCCAAAAAAATGGTCCTAGAAGAATCATTTTTTTTTAAATGTTATAAGCATAGATTTGTAATCATCACAACTGATTTTGATTTCTAGCTCTATCACTAATATATAGGACTTGGGCAAGTGACTTAAACTTGTCCCATTCTGGAAATGTCCCATTACGGGAAATAGGAATGATAATACCAATATCTTAGAGTTATTTTTAGGCTAAAATGAGTCTATTTTTATTTTTTAAAAAATGCTAGCATAATGCTTGGCACAACATAGGTACTCAATAAATAGTAATACAGTTATTGTGTTTCTCACTTATGTAATTCATCAATTTAGAAGCACTCTACTCACAGAAACTTGAAGATGTGGTTCTCTAATGTGCCACAAAGACTGTTTGCTTTGAAACCCAATAAATATAAACCAGAACAATGTATTAATTTTTCATATGGTTTAAATTCACCGAGCCTCAGTTTTCTCATTGGAAAAAAAACGGAATAATAAAGCATAACTCAGAAGGCAATTGTGAAAAATCAAATAAGATATTACATGTGAGTAAAGGACCTAGAACATCATAGTTATTAAAAAAAATGTTACCTATACATAACTGTGTGTTAATAGCTCACATTTTATTATAATTATTTGTCTATTTCACCTATGCCATTTTAATACTTAAGAGGAAATCTGTTTTTTCATCTCCATAATCCCAGTGCCTGATTAGTAAGTGGTTATTAATTTCGTGGAGTGAATAAATGTATATTTCATTTATTATTCAAAACTGACCACTAAAAGAGCTTTTAGAATTATAACAAAAGTCGACAGACTATAGGATGTTTGCATTTTAGTTCATAAGAAGACAGCCTTTACTTACACACCATACAGAAGAATTTCTTCAATGAAAGGAAAAACACTAAGTAGAAAAAATATATCTAGATCTCTGGTCATCAGTTCATCTAGTCGTTTATTCAAAAATGCCACATGCAAGACACTGTGTAAGCCCTTAGGAGTAGGATAGTAAACAAAACAGATTTGGCCTCTACCACTTGGAGTTATGGTACAATGGAGAAGATAAATATTAGTCAAACGATTGTCAAAATAAATGTAAATTTACACCTGTAATAATTGCTATGAACAGCGAGATCAGAGTGCCATGGAAGCATATGTGAAAGAATGACCAATGGGACTTTTTTCCTTTTGTCTCAAAGTTTTGCCAAGGTCCTCCCAGTTGATAACTACATGGATAATGAATGATCACATCTTCTAAGAGATGGGGGAGAGATAATTCTCTCACGTAAGAGAGGGCTAGAAAATAATTCTGAAGGAAGATGCATTGAAAGAATTCCTTGAATAGAATTCACAGGAATAAAAGCACTGTGGCTTTTTTCCGTTACCATTCCTGCTCCCCACAAATTCAAGTCAAAATATATGCCCCTGATGGAGACTGGGGTTATCAGCATTAGGAGAGACTTGAATCTCACTCCAGGCATGGGTGGTAAGCTACGGAAACTCACGGACGCTCTCCGTACACTTAGAAGAAGAGAGCACTAGAGAACGACACTGGCATCACTGAGAGTCTCGGGGTTTATATGAGGTTGCATCTAGTGACAGAACCGTGAAAGCAAAATACTGAAGGTAGGAGGATGGAGCAGAAGCAAGCTGGACTGCCACCGACAGGGTTCTTGTGAATGGAGTAGATACTGTGTAGCTAAGCTTGCTTCACCCTGGAGGGATCTCTGTGATGGCTGATTTTACATGTCAACCTGACTGGATCACAGGGTGCCCCGGTATTTGGCTAGACATTATTTCACTATTTCTGCAAAGGGGTTTCTGGATGAGATTAGCATTTAAAGCAGTAGACTGAGTAAAACAGATGGGTGGGAATCATCCAATCTGTGAAGGCCTACATAGAAAGAGGAGGTGGAGCAAGCGAAATTTTTCTCTCTGATGCCTGACTGCTAAGCTGCAACAACGGTCCCCACCTAACCTCAGACTGGGATTCCGTTAGCAGCTACTCTGGTTCTCAAGCCTTCAGGCTCAGACTGAGTTACAGCACTGCTTTCCCAGTCTCCAGCTTGCAGCTGGCAGAGACTTAGCCTCTATAATCATGTGAGCCAATTCCTTATAATAACTATCTTTCTCAATAAATAGAGATAGAGATAGATAGAGGTGTGAATGTGGATATATAGATGCAAATTCTATTGATTGCCCTCAAAAGGGTCACCTTCAGGGATGGGGGGTGGGCTTTAGAACAGGAGCTGAGAAGAATTATCAAATGATTGTACAGAAAGAAAACTGAATCCACTGAGGAAAATAACTTATAATCTTTTCCATCAGCAGTTACTCCTTTCCTGGGCCCAATATCATTTGTCTCAGTTTTGTTTCTTAGAGAAGAGGCCTAATTATTTGAGATAAAATACATATTAAATATAGTAGACCTCCTTGTAAAGTTGAGGTATAAGTAGTTGGAGAAAGAACTAGAAACTGGATCACAGAAGAAAATGATTCATTCATGGTTTGAAAATGGGACAGTGCAGGATGGAAACAGTGTCCAGAGTTGAAAAGACAAAATAGGTGGGTGGAAATGAGGAATTAATTCTAAATGAATGTTTTATTGATAAAGAAAATTATCCCAATTGTTCAAACAATTTCTCAAGAAAAAATGAAGAATTGATTCTTGATACTCAGTGAAAATGTTCTTGTTCTCATTAGTCTGGAAGTTTATTAAAAAAAAACTTGCTTTTTAAAATTTAATTTACAAAATACATGTTCATACATTATCTAATCCACTCTTGAAATAAATATGGAGTGACCGAGTAGAGCCTATTAGAAATTCTCACATGCCCAGGATAAAAAAGGAGCATCAGGGAATGAGGGTAATAAGAATTTATCTCTATTTTTTATTTTTTTAAGATTTTATTTATTTATTTGACAGAGAGAGAGACAGCCAGCGAGAGAGGGAACACAAGCAGGGGGAGTGGGAGAGGAAGAAGCAGGCTCCCAGCAGAAGAGCTGGATGTGGGACTCGATCCCAGGACTCTGGGATCAGGCCCTGAGCTGAAGGCAGATGCTTAACGACTGAGCCACCCAAGCGCCCCAAGAATTTATCTTTAAATAAAGGGAGGAGTCAAATGGAGTTTCTCTGGATGGCTCTCTCCACTGAAGGCTTGCAGTTCCCAAAAGAAGAATACCTTTAAGGAGGCTGAATTCTACTCTTGGCTTATAAGAATTCCCTACGATCCTGGCCCTCCAATAGTGGTATCACTAGTCATCATGAGTTCTGGGTGGCCTGTTTTATATCTACAGTAGCTCCTTTCAATTCTCTGCCTTGGGAGATTTCCCAAGATATGCTACATAAATAGTGTTAGTTTCTTGTACCAATTTATTTATCGATTAGCTCTCCCACAGGTGAGGAAATGAGAAACCATTATAGGCATATATAAAACCTGACAACTAGCCTACTTGGACAGAATTTTGCACAACAATCTGCTTTACTCCCCACACCAGTATAGCTGTGCCATACACTGAAGAAATCGAAATCATTTCCACCACATGCACGGCATATCACATGTTCAACTGCAACCTCCTTTATCAGGAAAGCTAATTATATCCTCTTATTACATTCAGACGTCATATTTCCACACTGTATCTTTAAGATATGAGTATCATTTCTTTTCTCCATCTATTTTTTGCACGGGTTGTGGCCTTGAGATATCTATATTCTTAGTTCTGTTCTCCTCATTCCCCCAACAGGCCCTCTCTCCTATTCGCCAATCTGCTCTCGCGATCTCAGCTGTCAGCAGTTAACTCNNCTTTCCCTGGGTCCATTCTATCCCTGGGAGCCTCCTCTTTAATCACTTTCCCCCACTTTCTGTGTCCTTGGGCAGCCCTGTAGAGAACTTAAAACTTCTACACTGCACTTTTTTCCCCCCACCTAGAGCAAAAGTTGAAAGCAAAGAGTGACATGTGATTAATCACATGCAAATTCATGCATGTCTTTTCTTTTCCCCAAAGCATTATTTCATGGAGCAAACACAGATTTTTAAATTAAAGGCATAGCAGCAACTAAAGTGTGACTGTTCCATTATTTCAAGAAAATGTGTTGACTGAGCATAGACTATGCTCAGTATAGTAATATGAGAACACTGAGATTAAGACAAATAAGAAATAATAATTATATTTAAGAAACTTTATCACATGCAATGCAGATGAACTATCACAAGAAGTATCGTATAAATTGACCAGGATAAACCCCAGGGGAGGTCTAAAAGGGCCTATGGGATATTGAGGAGAGCCTACTGAATAAAGGAGATCAAGGCATTCTTTGGCACGAGGATGTATTTAAGATTGATGGAATGAATAGTAAGGGAGAAAGAGAGAAATGCTGAGAGGTTGGGGAAGTCATTCCAGGGAGAAGTAGAAGACACATGAGGATACACAGAGGTACTGGGGAATAGCCAATAACCAATTCTGGATAAATAATCAAATAATGGAGTGTAGAGAGCAGGATGGGGTCACTCACTCCAGCAGCGACATAGAGATTCAGGAAGACAGCCGAGGGCAATGAGCAGAGAGAATAGATACCACTAAAATCAGAACGGTTGGCGGTAGGAAGACTGCCAACTTGCAAGGCCAAGAAAACCTGAAGAACCGAGAAGGGATAATCACTGGAACCAGAAGGGCCCTGGAAGGGCTGAAGACTGGTTAACCCTTTCAACATTAGCAGAAGGTGAGCTATGGGGAACCAGACTCGGCTGAGTTCAATTACAGGAAAATTAAAGTTTTACATCTGCACAGCTGAAGTGTGTCTGTCCTTTCGATCTGGCGGCAGCTGCTGGCTACTACCTACGGCAAATGGCTGCACTCCTGCAGGAAAAAAAAAAGGCAGGACCCTGAAGCAAACCGTCAGATCGTCCGGACGTGGACTCTTCAACGTCCGAGCGCATGGGGAGCAGCGACCACTGACCTCTGTGAGACTGTCACCGAGCCTCTGACCGCAGAGCCCTTCCAGCGCCTGAGCCTGGTTAGCGGAAGTGCCCGCCGCTGACCCAGAGCAGGCGAGTCCTCATTTCGGCTGCGTGGGTTTGCGCACTTCGTACCCTTGTATGTTGTTTACTGCGAGGCTCTGTGTTGCGTGTTGTCCGGTGCGTGTATGAGGCCACGCTGAACGCCCAGTGAGGCGTCACCGAGTTGGAACCCCAAGCTGGCTGCGGTTGTGCGACCCCGCTGTGCGAGTGAAGGAAGCGGACCCCGCGACATACAGCGACAGCAGCAGCAAAAACGGTCGCCGGAACTTTCATGGAGGGCCAAGCGTGCGGGACAAGGGTCACGGAGGGGCAAGCGTGAGGGACAAGGGTCACGGAGGGGCAAGCGTGAGGGACAAGGGTCACGGAGGGGCAAGCGCGCGGGACAAGGGTCACGGAGGGGCAAGCGCGCGGGACAAGGGTCACGGAGGCGCAAGCGCGCGGGACAAGGGTCACGGAGGGGCAAGCGCGCGGGACAAGGGTCACGGGGGGCAGCGCTATGAGACAAGGGTCCACGGAGGGGCAGGCGCGAGGACGAGAGGGTCACAGGAGGGGCAGGCGCGGGACAAATGTCACGGAGGCCAGGCGCGCGGGACAAATGTCACGGAGGCCAGGCGCGGACAAGGGTCACGGAGGGGCAAGCGCGGACAAGGGTCACGGAGGGGCAAGCGCGCGGGACAAGGGTCACGGAGGGCAAGCGCGCGGGACAAGGGTCACGGAGGCGCAAGCGCGCGGGACAAGGGTCACGGAGGCGCAAGCGCGCGGGACAAGGGTCACGGAGGGGCAAGTGTGCGGGACAAGGGTCACGGGGGGCAAGCGCGCGGGACAAAGGTCACGGAGGGGCAAGTGTGCGGGACAAGGGTCACGGAGGGGCAAGTGTGCGGGACAAGGGTCACGGAGGGGCAAGTGTGCAGGACAAGGGTTTCACAAAACTGACGTGCAGTGTAGCCAGGGACGGTGTTAGGAAAGCGGCACGATGGACACTGCCCGTCAGGCCCTTACACGGATACGGCGGCCCCCTTTCCCCACAGAGGACGCTATCTGTCCCAGCGGGTGCCTGAGGCCCCGGGCGGCACTGAGCCCTAAGCATACTTTCCCCTATATATACGCACCCGCCATAAAGTTTAGGTTACAGACGAGGCAGTCAGACATGAACAAAACCAAAAATAAGAACATTTGCAACAATACGCTGTAGTAAAAGTTTTCTGCATGTGGTTTCTCTCCAAATGCGTCATTTACTCCACCCACCTTCCTGTGGTGCGGGGAGCCGACAGGGCGCCGCGTGACGGGACGAGGAACTGAAGGACGCAGGTACCTCAAGCGCACGCGGTGCAGCGCTGCGTCGGGCTGCTGGCGGCGTTTGGCGCTCCTGGCGACGTCCTGACGCTCCTGTCGGCGTCCGGACGCTCCGCTCCGTCGGAAGGAGGAGCATCCGCCTCCGCGCCTCGGTTGGCTGCTGGTACGTGAAGGAGGCGGAAGCCCACACGAGGGGTCCTGCGCCGCTGGGAGAGAGGCATCGTCCGGTGAGAAGGTGTTGCCCGCGTTCCAGTAACACTCGTCGTCGGAGGTGTAACGTCACGTTTACCCAGAGTCCGCCGCCCAGGGTCCGGCCCTGCTCCTATCTGCTGATCACAGTGTAGAAATGGCCGCTTGACCTAGCGGACTCACCGGACGTACCGTGAGGGTTCTGAGATTCAGCAGGAGTGCCAGACCCTTGCAGCTTTTCCGAGTCCCTGCTGGGAGTCGTGCTTGTTCCCAGTTAACAAGGCCGCTGTGGTGAAGCAGTCAGATGAACACAGCAGCCATTTTCCGTAGGTAGTAGCCAGCAGGTGCGGCCAGATGGAAACGACACACACTTCAGCCTAGCAGATGTAAAACTTTAACTTTTCCGAAATTGAGCTCAGCTGAGGCTGGTTCCCCATAGCTCACCTTCTGCTAATGTTGAAAAGACCTGAATCTTGTTACTGTAAGGTAACACAGGCATTTCCGGTTAAAAATTTAGACTCTTCGGTAAACATTTGAATAAACTTAATATTTTAGTTTCCCACCATTAAAAATTTAAGCTTTGTATCTGGACTGTTTCCCACGCTTAAAGACACTTCCCTTTTCCTCTTTCCTATAAGAGGACGTGCATGTTGCCCTCGAGGATACTGGCCTACAGTTCTTGCTGCCGCCCCTCCCCCCGCCCACCAAGATGTCCAAGCTCCGGTGATCTTGAGGTTTCCTTCTTTAACACTGTTGACTCTGGGCACATGCACCGCGCCAGGATTGCTGCTGGGACCTTACTCACCTCTTCTCCAAGAGACAGCACCTCCTGGCATGAATACTGCTTAATTCTCCAAAGTTCTCTGAGGACCTGTGGACTATCTCTGTGGCCCCCTGGAGACAAAGGAGCACTGGGAGGCTTTCTCTGTTCTGCCTGAAGACACCGTGCAGACGTGCCTGGTCACTGCAGCTGCTCATGTCGGTGCGGGGTCCTCTGCAAGGTAGGACCTGCCTTTGCTGTTACTGTTACAGAGTCTATGATTTCCTCTTCTCTTCCCCAGGCATGGGAGGGAAAGCGCTCTGGCACACTCAACAATCCAGATCCACATGTACTAAATCCCCCCAACTTTCCTCTCATTTCCACAAAGACTTATTCTTTCCTTTGCTCTGTCGTGTAATTCTGTCCTTCCATCACATCGTACCCTTCCGCAATCTCTGACGTGTACCAAGAACTTGATGTGCTCACACTTCCTAAACGTGGCTCTTCCTGCCTAAAAGGAAACTTGGTAAATGGGTGAGCACTTGGGATGAGCCCTGGGTGTCGTATGGAAGTCATGAATCACTAAATTCTGCACCTAAAACTGTATGGAACTGACTGGAATTTCAATAAAAACTTAAAGGAAATGAAACTTGGGATTTAGAAAATTCTGTTTTCTCTCAAGTGCTTGGCTCTTGCAACTGAAAGCCTAGTTTTCAAGACTAGTGTTTCTTATCTATTCCTTTTTAAAGTTTATTTTGAAAGTTAAAGCTGAGCAGTGATTGAATTTGTTTTTTCCCAAGGAAAGCATTTACAGAAAACTATTGACACTGACTAATGGGCTTAAGGATAAGGGTAAAGTTATAAAAAATAATACACTTCACTAGCAAATTATTAATTTACCTTTATATAGGTTTATTAGTCTGCTTAGGCTGCCATAACAAAATACCACACACTGAGTGACTTAAACAACAAAAATTTATTTTTTTTATAATTCTGGAAGCTAGAAGTCCACGATCAAGGTGCCATCAGGGTTCCTTTGGCAAGGCCCCTCTCTCCAGCTTGTGGAAGGCCACAATCTCCTTATGTTCTCACATGGCCTTTCCTCTGTGCATACACAGAGAGAGAGAGGGAGCCCTCTGGTGTCTCTTCCTTATCCTTGTTTCCTCATTTAACCTAATAATTTCCTTAGTGGCCCTGTGTTCAAGTACTGTCACATTGAGGGTTAGAGCTTCAAATATGCACTTTGGAAGAGACATAATTCAATTCATTCCATGAGTAATAACTTACTTAATCATTCACAAATAATTTGTGAGGAATCAATCACTCTTATCTTTCTTCTAAAGAGGGAAACTTCTAACCCATTGCAGTGATTTAAGGATACCTGGAGGTGTCCCTAGCATACTTAGCAGGTTGGTCCCTTGCAAGGACTCAAAGTCATTAGGGGAAGAAGCAGGAGAGGAGATTAAGGAGAAGGAAGTAGGGTGGCTCATCTTCTCTCTGAGTCCTAGCCTGGGTGCAGAAAGGAGAAGTTACTTCTGAAGGAATGAATCATACTGCAGGTGACAGTGGTAGATAGTATAAAAGTTAGGCTTTTTAAGGCTAAGCTATTTTAATAAAGAGTAAAAAATGATAATTATGTGACATAAGAGATTCTAATACTACAATGACAATCATATTGCAATTATCATATCAACACGTTGCATACCTTAAACTTATACAATGTTATGTGTGAAATAGATTTCAATTTAAAAAATACATAAAAACACATGAATTTAAAAAAATAACCAAGAGGCCTCAAAACAGAATGAATTTTTTAAAAGTTTATTTTTCCCCCAAATGTGGTTAGCTATAATTTGACAAACTATAGCCCATGGGCTAAATGGGCTAAATGGGCTAAATGCTTGCTTTTGCATGACCTGCAAGATAAGAATGATTTTTAAATTGTTGAAAAAAAAACCCAAAAGAAGAATAATACTTTGTGACACATGAAAATTCTATGAAATTCAAATTTTAGTGTTCACAAATAAAGTTTTATTGAAACACGAACACACTTGGGCATTGATGTATTATCTATGGCAAGGCTGAGTAGTTGTGACAGAGACTGAATGGCGCAAGAAGCCTAAAGTATTTTCTTTGCGACCCTTAACAGAAACTGATTGGTCTAACCAGTCAGACTAGTAAAACAGCCTTACACCCTGCGGTCATCCAGGAGCCCCAGCTGCTCAGGGCAGCGTCACCAACTTCCAACACGGGCCTAACCTTGTGGTGGCCCTCAGGTTTTCCAGCGGGTAAGAACTGTGGACATGGCACAGTTACTTATATTTATTCATTGCCATGAATTTTGCTGATTGGCCTCTCTAGCTGAGAGGAACAGAGGCGAATGTAGTCTCTATTTGGGAGGCCATGTGCCCAGTTGAAACTCTGTTTCTACTAGAAAATAAAGCTAATTCTCAGCTCTTTATATTGCCTATCTAGTGCATCCTTATTCTCAGTTCTAACGCTGACCTTCTATCTTCATACATTGAATTTTCATTCTTGCAAAGGATGGGATAATAAGAGACATATAATTGAAAATATAAAAAAAGTGTTTTAGTTGTGTGTTTCTAAACATTACTGTATCTTTTTTTTTTTAAGTACTCTTATGAGGTAAACTGAGAAAAATATTCTTGTAATCTGCATTCAGGGGCTTAAAAAACTAGTTCTAAAAATGACATTTTCTTTGTTTTGATACTATTAACTAATACCTCCCAGGTTTTCATCAATCCAGAACTTTCTTCCCTCTCACAATTGCTTCCATGCAACTCTTTAATATGTATTCACTCTATAGAAAAACACACAAAGATTATTAAAGCAAAACTATTTTAATGAGTTTATGCCTCCACAGGATTATGTAGGATAAAAATTGAGTTCATTGTCTTTATTCCACCTCCAAGACTGACTTTAGGTTATAATGGACTGGAAACATTAATAATCTTATTTTTTCTTGATAATTCTCATTAGTTATGCATTAGTCAAACACGTGTTTAATTTGGCTTAATAAAGACACTAAATAGAATGGTACATCAGAGAGTTACATTCCCTTACTACTGATATATACAAAACCAAAATAAATGACAGTACATCTACCATTAAAATAAACCCTATAGCCATAGCCAACGTTAAATTATTATTAATTTGTATTTTCTACTGCCTAGATTTGTCTGAAAAAAGATTAATTATATTCCTGTAGGGGTGGAAAACATTTCCATTCTTCCCTTCTAAGTTCTTTGCCTGGACTAATAGTTGACATAAAATAGATTAACAGGAGAAAAAGAAATTTAGTTTTGTAAATATGGGTGTTCCATAAAAAATATAACCTTCAAAGGTATGGCCAAAGCAGGCCATTTTTACACCTTGTAGACAAACAATAAATTTGTAAAGAATTGACAAGACAAAGGAGTTTGAGCTTGAGGTAGTAAACTAGTGAAGAAGTAAGATTTGTTTATACAGGCTTCTCCACCTTAAATCCCTGTCTTTGGTGATAAGAATGCTTTCTGCCCCTCTGGTATAGGGAAGGTCCTTTTCACATGGGAGATTTATTTCCTGCTCTCACGGTATGAAGGAGGGCCACAGTGTCCTTGTACCTTCTGTGTCTTGAGTAACTTGAACTCAAAATAATCAGTAAGCCAAAGGCATATTTTCAGGTGGCAGTTCTGCTGTCCTTCATTGTTCTGCATAAGCATTAGTATTAGCTACTTTATGACTCTTGCTTCCATCTTCTTGTATAAGAATCTGAGATTCATATCGTTCAGTGTATAAAGTTGAGCAAATACCTAGATGTTCTGCAGCAACTAGAGAATGATATTCAGTAACTCCCTTGCAAGAGAAAGAACAACTATAATGTTAATAATTTTAAATGCAGTGACCCAAAAATAGGCTCATCTGTGATAAACATTATCTGAAAGAATAAAACTTGGAAAATAGAGAACAACAGACCTATTAAATGTTTACACAAAAGGGTGTTTTCAACATTATCCAGTTTGAGAGTTGATGAAGTGCAGCCTTCAGGTGAAATCTGGGCTTGTCCATTTGTTTGCAGATTATCAGTAGCTGCTTTTGCAATAACGACAGAGTTGAGTAGTGGCAATGAAGACCAAGACTGTATGGTGTGCAAAGCTGAAAATATTTACTCAGATCTTTGCAGAAAATGTTTGCCAACCGCTGATCTGGTCCATCTCCTCTCATTATATGCGTGTGGATGCTGGTTTAGGAGAGGTTAAGAGAATGAAAAAGAAGCAGATCCTACATCTCTTGTCTCACAGGCAAGAGCCTCGAAAAATGAAAGATTAAGGTGGAACTCCTTTCCTATTAATTCAGTAACAGTCTAAATCCTTGTCTGCTCAGACCAATTATTCACTGCCCCTGAAAATGTATGTCTTGCACTTTTATGATTATGCCACTGTTCATGCTTTTCCATCTATTCAGAATGTCATTTCTCCCTTCCTTGTCTGTCTAGAAAACTCCTACTTACTCTGTGAGGCCCAATTAAATGTCATATCATCTCACTAGCTTTCCTTGGTCTCCCTAAGCAGAAATAGGGGCTCTCATCTATATTCTTACAGCAATTTATGTGTATCTTTTAGAAACTATAATATGTCAAATTGACACACTCGAGAGAGTAATGTAGAACTGTACCTCTATAAATGGTTAAAATGATGAATTTTATATCATGAAATTTTACCACTATAAAAAAAAAGGGGGAGAAAAGAAAGAATGAACCTTGTTCATGTACCATTCTGGGATCCTGGTATGCACATCGTGGGACTGAGTTTTAATAACAAATCTCATTAGTATCTACTTTGCTCAAGATTTTTTTTTCTGCAGCAGTAACCGAATGCTGAATATGTTCTTTCATATATATATATGTGACATATATATATATATATATTCCTTACATGTAAAATGGCAGTAATGCTACTATTACTGCTAATAATAACAATGACTTCACAGGGATTTTGTGAGTTTTTAGAGGGGATAACAAAGATGATATTGAGAACAGGTGCTTAGAAATGTTAGTTCTTTTCTTCACACAAGAACATCTTTCTAGTATCGGGTAGCATGAACCACCATCATATTCTTTAATTGAGCTGCCTACCATACAGACACTTGGTTAAAATTGAAAAAAACCACCAATAGCATTGCATGAGGCAGTAAATTGCATGTGCTTGAGGCTGAGGTAAGAAGCATCAGTTAGAATAAGAAAAATTTTTTATCTAATCTTATGAAAATTGCATGCTCTTAGGAAAAGCTTTAAATAGCCTTTGGAATGAAATACTCACACCATTTCTAATAGTATCCAAATACTATTAAATGTGTTAGACTGTTTCAAGAATAATGGTACAAGTACATTTTGGAAAAAATATGGGTCTTGTTAATATGCTAATTTCACAGGCATATTTCTACTTGACAACTGTGGGTATTATTTTAATTAGAGTCATACTTACATTCTAATAAAAGAATTACTACTAAAAGCAGTTTTAATTTCCATCAAGAATAATTTATTGTATTCTTTTCGCTTTGTTCTTGAATCCACACCCGCTGCAAATTATCTTGTCTCTTTTAATTAGTAGCCTAAAGCAGTCTTCTTGTTTTCTACTCCTCTCTGCTATTTATATCAATTATCTTTATTTCTTTTTCAATTTTCCCTTCTTTTAAAGCTTGATGTGATAAAACTTCAGAATAAACAATAATAAAGAATTTTGCTGGCTTTTAAATAAAAATCTATTCAGTATTATTTCCATTTATTTCTAAATAGTGGGGAAGGTATACGCATTAGTGGGACACAATGGAAAAGATAGGCAATAAACATACTTAAATCATCAGTCTCATATTGTTGGAAATGTTTATTTTATCTAACCACATGGGCTTCAAGAATAATCAAGAAGTTCGTCTAAATTGTTTTATATTTTGCCATCTTTCCTAAGTAATTCCAATTCAGGCCAGTTATGTCACAGATGTGAAGTAACTCTTCTGAAAAAAAAAATTGCCCTCTATTAAACTATTAGAATGCTATCACAATAATATGTGCTGATTACAAATATATAACCTGGCATATACAAATCTGAGTTTTCATTGTAAATTAATAATTAAATGGCTATGGTTTAAAGTCTTGTGCACATTTTTCTTGTTATTTTCTCTATAAACACCTAATATTTAATTAATTTAATCTATTAAATTTGTTTCTGATATCGGTGACTACTTCAGTAACTCAGAGCAATATTCAATGACTTAAAATATCTAACACATGTCTCAGAAACAACTTACAGATATATTGGGCCAATTTCCCCGTGGGAAAAAACAATCTAGTAACAAATAGGTCTGAGGATTAATTTATATGTCAAATATGTTAATTTTGCTGAAATCTCCATTCAAAGATATTACTTTGAAGGAAAATTTAGCTGAAATTTTAAGAGAGATGGACGTTTTATGGTGCTCTTATGTGAAATAAATCTATAAAATAGAAATATCCAGTGTCTATTTATAATGTGAATTTAAAATTTCACAGTATTCACTAATGTAAAACATTGCATTTAATCACCTAGCAGCTGCTGGCTGCATTGGAGTTTTGTCTACTTCTTTATTTCTAACTAAGCTGACTGAAATATCTTCTTGTACTTTTTATAGAAGTATTTACTTAGCACACAATAATATTTTATGGCAACCAATTTCTCTTCCAACATTTAGGTAATTTTCTCTAATTTAATCACCTTCTATAGAATGCAGACATGTTCGGAAGTGTAGATGAACTGTGAACAGAATATACATTTTTGCCATACACAGAAAATCGATGTCACACATTTGCTTGACTGGCAGTTAAATTTGTCTCAGTATTAGTCTTCATTAATGTGGGACTGTAAATCTTTCTTTCTTCTATGTAGTTATCTTTCAGATATCATAATTTAGTTTCTGCTCATATCCTTAACTTCTAGGAGACTTTTTTTTAGAACATTGTGGATTTTGGAGTGCCTGGCTGGCTTAATTGGTAGAACGTGTGACTCTTGATCTCAGGGTTGTAAGTTTGAGCCCCATGTTGAGTGTAGAGATTGCTTAGAAATAAAATCTTAAATTAATTAATTAATTAAAACATTGTGGGTTTTAGTTGTTTGGGACGTTGAGGACCCCTTTGAGTATCTAATGAGAGCTATGAAATTTCTTCCCAGGAAAAATAATGTATTCTCACTCTCTCACTCTCTCTCTCTCTCTCTCTCTCTCACACACACACACACACACACACACACACCACTTTTCATGCCTATTCAGGAGGTTTATAAATCTCTTGAAGCTCTTTGGTAGACTTCTTAACTAGAGGGACTCAACAAAATTTCCTGAGGAACTTAATAAAATTCTCTTCCTTAAATACCTCTCAGTGATTCTGATTCTTCAAACCTGGCCTTTGGTTACATGTCTCTGCTCTCTGAACCTCCAAAAGATCTAACTATTGGCCTGGATATTTTCTGGCTACCTCACTAAATCCTTCTATGCCCTGATAATGTATCTTTGTCCCTCCTTCTCTTCATCTGCTCAGCCAAGTTCTGAACCACAGTTTTCCTAACACTCTTCCTGAAAGCCCTGATCTTGGATTTCAGTTCAGCCCTGAAAGTTTTCTGTAACAAGCTTGTTTCTGCTTTCTAGGAACCATTGATCCAGAATTTTTTATGAATTAGAATCAATGCCCCAACATGATAACTTTTTCTTGCAAACCAGTATATGCAGAGGTTCCCATTATACAAATATTTTACGTCTTAGTTGAAAGCAGAGATAAAGCTAAATAATTTTTTTAGGAAATATACTCATTTATGAGGTTAAAATATAATTGAATTAGCAGTTCATGTAAATGGAAGTGAGACAGCGATTCATGATAGAAATCAATATATACTCTCCAAATTATTTGAAACAATTATCTCTCCACTGCCGTATTCCTTTTTAGAGAATGCCATACAATAAATGAGACTGCTTTATGTGTCATTTTCTTCTATTTTTCCTATCTGACCATTTGACACACTTTAATGACTAAATGAACAAAAAGTAGACATCAAGGAAAATGGGAGGAAGAAAATTAAAAAGCTGTGATCACCCGTAATGAGAAAAATTTTCTAATAGAGTTCACAATGGAGAATTGTGTGCAGTAAAAAGCTCAATTATGTGAAATACTTTAGTTATGCTGTTTTCTTCCTTTTTTGAGCAATCTTTTAACTCTGTGTTAGCCAAAGATCCTCCCAACTCTGTTTTATTTGTAATTTTATTATTAAAAGATTTCTCCTAGTCCTTATTGCCAAAGTGTAATCTATGATGCAAAGAACACACTAAATCTGAAACAGGCAATACTTGATGTTTCTGGCTTGGATCCTTATTTGACCAGTAGGAGTCACCAAGTCATGTGGCAAATATGACCCCATCAAAGCCTCCATGGAATTTGTAGACTATTTCTACTTGTTAATAAGTCCCTGGTTAAAATTTATTATGACAGCATTTTTTCCTCTTTAGTGCTAAGTAGAATCCTCAAATGAAATGTCCAATGAGAAGTCCATTTTATAATTTCTCATTAATTAGAAATTATGATGAAGACAAATTGGTATTTTTAAGTTGTTGAAAAATCTAATAAAATGGCTGGGCTTTAAACATTTTAGATAAAGTGACTTTTTGCTCAATTACATGATTAATTAAGAAAGGAATTCATACCTGACATTTGAATGTTTATAATTTTTTAATAAAACCTAATTAGTCAGAATTGGATTGCCATCAAGACTCATGATTTTTACAAAGGCCTAAAGAGAAGTAGTTTCCAGTTGCAAAGGCTTGAGCTGGCGTGTGTGTGTGTGTACACGTGCGCACACATGCTGCCTAGCGCATCATGGTGGGCGTCAAATCACCAAATATTAAACATTGTTAATAACGATAAAGACAGAAAACAGCAGGTTAACGCTGTTTTCAGCCATTACCAAATTAGAAGGCAATGAAATTCTAGTCAGAGAACAGAAGAAAAATCAAAAGGAATTGAAGAGTGTATGATATTGAGAGGAAGTAACTAAATGAGTTTCCATGGAAAATCAGGAGCTTAAGCTTCTGGGAGCATAAGGGAGGGAGAGGATGTAATCATCAGAAACTTAGCTATTCAACAGCTGGAGAAATGTGAAAAACAGGATGGTCAAATGCGAACTGAGGATTATAACAGACACCAACTGTATAGCAGTTTGCAATTGATTTGGCAGGCAAAAAAAAAAAAAAAAAAGAAAGAAAGAAAAGCCAAAGCCCTTTGAAGTAGAATATCAAGAGATGTATTTCAGTCCCAAATAAAGAAGTCAAGTCTTGGTAAGGGACTCCTTTTACTTAGAATTTGAAAAGTTTTCGCCTATTGAGAAATAGAAACTGAAAGTCTGAGAGCTAAATGATTAATTTCTATTAAAATCATAAATGAAATTGATCAATTAAGTGCCAGTAATCTGGGAGTCCCCCATCTGTTTCTTTTCAGCTATCAAGGTCTGTTGATTCCTTTCACCAAATATTGCTCTCATCTTGTCTTCTCTAACCGCTATGTCACCGTACTAATCCAAAACACCAACATTTCTCCTATGGACAAAAGCAAGAGTCCTCTAAATGGTATTCCTTCATCTACTTCTGCCTTCCCTCAGTTTGTTCTCCAAATGTTCGCAACAGAGGGCTATTTGACAGTGCAAACTGGCACAACCAGAGCCTGCTGATATCCAGAATGCATCGTCTTTGTGAATTTTTACAGGGCACTCTTCACAAGACAATTTACTTCCCTCTGTCAAAAAATTGTCATAAAATATTTAAATTAGAACAAGGCATTTTTTCACTGTCTACCAGGAAATCACCATAATAAATATATAAATATAGCGTGTCTATGTGTGAATAGAACTCACTTAAAACGTAGGGCCTGTCTTCACCACACGCTCAGTCACGTGTACAATGTGCAGCAGACCTGCATGTCCCTCCCATCATGAAACTTTCATCGGCTTCCATTTTTTTCCTAGGCTAAAGGCTTGAAAGCCTAACATGTCTATAGAGCTCTAGATCTGTTTCTGCTGGAGATACTTTTTTCCAACACTACCCTACTACCTTCTTTGCTTTGCTATCTCCCTCTCATCTTTCATTTCCCTTTCTTCCAGAAAGCCTGTCTCTGAGACCGTGAGGGCCATCTCGATCATCTTGTACTGAGAATATCACAGTCTCTTATCCAATGCCTCACTTGGTAGAATGAAGGCTCATGAGAGCAGATCCCATGTCGGACCTCAGTGCCTCACAGTTATTGACACAGTAGTGTGTGCGTGTGTGCGTGTGTGTGTGTGTATAGTAGATGTTTAATATGTTATCAGATGTGTAAATAAAAGTTGAGTAAAGAATAAAAATGCTGCATGTATTAAATTATGAAGGATAATGCCTTAATAGAAATAAAAGATTAAAATATCTAAAAGGTAATAAAAAATTTTAAGATAATAAAAATAAAAATTAGCGGAAGAAATAGCATGAAATCAACATTTGGCAAATGAGAATTGAGGTATATGTTATGATTTTGTGCCTTGTTCCTGACTGAATTCCAAATTATCTTCCTTAAATTGAATTCTACATCATAAAATAGAAAAATTCTTCCTTCTCCGTGTAAATTTTACGTACTTCAGAATTGAATTGCTCAATTTTACTTCTTGTCTTATCAGATAATTTTTTTTGTTAAAAGAAAATCTTGGTAGTATCATAAATAAAACATTACCTGTGGGAAGTTTTAAGGAGGTACATATAAACGGGGTTGCATTGTCACTACTAGAAGCCTAGTATTTAACTTTGAAAATATTTGTTTGTGTTTTTTCTCCTGTAAAGATTGCAGATAACCATATAATCAGATACATATGTCCATTTTAAATACCTCAGAGATCAATAGGTCAAAAGAGCCTTTTACATAAATTAATAAAGCATTGTAACAAAAGTAGTTTAAAAAATATATGATTTCTTCTCCCTGCAACTTTAGAAAATACTCAGTAAACAACACATAAATAAAATAGACAGTTGCTTACATGCTGTACTGGGAACCAGAGAAGAACCAGAAAGTCCTCACCCTGTGGCCTAAAGAAGAAAAAGTCCTTTTTAAATTTTTTCATGTTGGAAAAAACATAAAATGCTGCAGTTTTGTTGGGAGAGGTTAGCAGCATAACTCTGAAGCTCCAGAGAGTTCGGGCTCAGGCAGACCCACAGCTTTGCTTATCAAATGCACAGGAGAATGTATCTAAAAAGAGGAAAGAATAATTGGTATAGGGTCCCCTTCAGTTTTAACCAAGGTTGCCTTTGCTTTCATTCCTTCAGTCAAATGAAGAGTTGAAGCAAATTTGGTATATTTGGAAGAGGTTTTGTTCTGAGTCTCTTCCAGGCTCTTTACAGAGATAAGGATGGTTGACAAGATTATTCTTTTCAAAGGGACAAGTCAGAGTATCTCTAGTGTCTAAGTCATTTTTCCTAAAATACAAAACAAAACAGAAAACAATTATAACTAGGTGTACAACATTAACTTTTTATAGGTACTTCTGTCTGAATCATTGACTACTGTAGGGATTAGGAAACACATGGATATTATACTAGATTAATAGCCTCCTTGGCATCTACACCTGTGGACCAATGGATCACCTGGCTTTATTCTGGCTTGGCCATTGTCTACTTTGTAGCTCACCATAAAAGTGACTTTAAGTGTAGAATTGACTCTTCTTTGCTCAAAGATATTTGATTGACTTTATCTCCAAATTTTATTTCCAGTTAAGTTCTACAGTAAACTTGTGGGATGACATAGGGCAACCATGTTTTCAAGTGCTTTTATGAGGACCTTGGCTTTTTGTCCCCTTGCCTGAGAGCAGTCTCCTTCATAATAGATAATTACTTAGTCTCCTTTAATAGACTCAGCTTCACTCCAGGACAGTCTTGCCCCTAGTATCAGAGAAATTAAAGCCATTCAATGTGATGCAATTTAGGAAAGATTTATTGAGCTCCTTTAATAGGCACAATAATTTACCCTAATCTCATGACAAAATTCTATACCCAATGGAATCTAGTTTCTTTCTTTAACTGACCCTCTACTATGTATTGAATGTTTATATCTCCCCAAATATATTTGCTGAAGCCCTAACCCCCAATACGATGGTATTAGGAGGTGGGGACTTTGTGACATTCTTATGAATGGGATTAGTGACCTTACAAATCAGCCTGAGAAAGTATCCTTGCCCCCATCTGCTATGAGAATTTATAGCAAAAAGATGAAAGATCTTCTAAGAAGCAGGCTCTGACCAGACCATGGCACCATGATCTTGAACTTTCCATCCTCCAGAACTCTGAGAAATAAACGCTTATTGTTTAAGCCACCCAGTCTGGTATTTTTGTTCAGCACAAATGGATTAAGATACCCTCCAATTTACAATAACTAGGCCCCTCTACTTGCATAACCTTGGTACCTATAACCTTGTACAACCTCTAGGGTACAAATTCTTACCCACCTGGGTTTTGCTTTGCTTTCACCCCAGAGACTAAAGACCTGTTTTGTTTTTGTTATTGTTGTATTTTGTTTTTGTTTTTGTTTTTCTGTTTTTTAATCTCTGGCCTCAAAATAAAGTGCATCAGCAGGTGGGAGAATTGGGGAGATGTTGATCAATGGGTAGAAACTTGAAGTTAGAAGGTGAATCTGATATACAACATTGTGATTATAGTTAGCAATGCTGTATAGCAATACTGTATAGTTGCTAGGAGAATAGATCGTAAGTGTTCTCATCACAAAAAAAGATAAGGATGTGACGGAAATGTTAGCTAACACTACAGTGGTAATCATATTTCAATATATGTGTATTAAATCAACGCATAGTATTTTTTAAACCTACACAATTTTATGTATCAATTATATCTCAAAAACAGACATCCTACACACACACACACATACACTCATGTATCTTCACTGAGGTCAGATCCTTTGCCATCCACCAATCTGCTTAGATTCATATCTATTACCTATCCTTCACCTCTCTTTGTCCATCTTTATTTCCATATAGGACCTTCCGACCCAGATCCCCTGCCAAGATTCCCAATGACAGGTTATCAGGGTAGTCTCTGGATTCTGTACTCCACCTGGCTGGAAACTTTGTTGTCTCCAGCTAAACCTGGGTGTATCTAGACACCAGGTCTCAGCCCTTCCCAATATGAGCTATTCTACAACCATCAAGTCCTATTTTCTCCCATATGGAAAAGCCCTCTGCACGGGATTCAAATCATAGCTTTGGCTTCCTGGTTGGTACCACTCTTGTCCATATGCCCTTTTCTTCTCTCACATCCCCTCTCCAATGTCCCCCATCAATCTCCTTTGTTCTTTTATCATGTAACTATAAATTACCAGTGCTTTCTCTCTGCTGGACACTGTACAAAGTGCCTCAAGTGCACCGTCTCACCTAATTCTCATGGTGTATTTAGAGGTTTTTTTCAAATTTTGAAGAAATAATGAAGTAAGGTTTACAATATTTAATGATTTGCCTAACAATTAGGTGAAGAGCTGGGACTCAAAACCAGGTGTCTGACGCTAGCACGCACATTTTTAATTAGTGGTAGTTGAGTTCCAACCCTTTAGGAAGATGCCCTCTTCTAACTGAAGTGATCCAGATTGAAGTCCAGCCAGAAAAGCGGCATGTTGGATGTATAGTGGATTAAACACTTAATCAACTAAATCAAAAGAGAAACACACCTGGAAGAATTAGGCAAATTGGAAGGACAACTAATCAGTCACATCCAGGGAATTGCCCACAGAGCAAGTGTGCGGCAGGTCTTAAAAGCATTAAGAGTCCAAAAGACAGCAATCTCTCATTTTAAACACACTCAGTGTATGACCCAAAGAGGTAGTGGTCTGTTTTACTTCTTGTACTTGGGGGAGGAAGAAGGGAGGCAGACAGGGTATACATGTGCAGTAAAGGCAGGGAGCCCCGGGGAAGTCAAGACCTACAGGTGCCATTTAATCCTAATTAACAAAAAGGCAGGTGTGTTAGCTCTCTTAAGAAACTTTTCCAAATTCCTCTTCTATCTGCAATAGATGGCTACTCATCTCTGCTTAAATATTTCCATTGGA
This sequence comes from Ursus maritimus, assembly GCF_017311325.1. Taxonomy (NCBI): domain Eukaryota; kingdom Metazoa; phylum Chordata; class Mammalia; order Carnivora; family Ursidae; genus Ursus; species Ursus maritimus. The sequence continues at coordinate 37,977,926 of NW_024425341.1, read as the reverse complement.
GAGAAATTCAGTACCCATTCTACTATTGAACAGAAAAGCTTATTAGAATATTCTTTAAATGCGGCTATAACTTCCATCAGTTGGCATTAATTATTTCTTCTGGAACACATTTTATTGGTATTACTATTTTTCTTATAATGCAGGCTCTATTTGCTTTAAAATTTCTTAGTAATCATATCAATCTCTCAGCTTTTTTTTAAACTTGTGGTTAATTAAATTCTTCAGATCCTTTCAGATGCATTCTCGCCATTTAATCATTAATTTATATTTTTCTGAAAGTAATTTTAAACTTAAATACAAGACTTTGATTATCCTTGTTATTATGGCAACTTTTTCTTTCTTGGATTTATTCAGCATATTTATCTGTGGTGATTGCTGTTGTGGATTCAGTTGTGTTCTCCCAAAATTCGTATATTGAACTCCTACTGTTCTGTGCCTTAGAATGTGGGCTTATTTGGGAATAGGATCATTGCAGATATAATTAGTTAGGTTACTAGAATAGGACGGGCCCCTAATTCACTATGACTGGTGTGCTTATAACACGGGAACATGTGGGCACAAATAGCACAGAAAGAAAATAACACATGAAGGTTGAGGCAAAGGTTGGAGTGATGCTTCTACAAACATCTACGTCCCTTCTACAAAGGGATGACAAAATGTCCCGCAAACCACCAAAGGCTAGGGAGAGGCATGCAATAGATTCTTCCTCACAGTCCTAGGGAAGAGCCAACCCTCCCAACACCCTCAACTCCCAAACTGTGAGACAATACATTTCTGTTGTGTAAGTCACTCACTTGGTGGTATTTTGTTATGTCAGCCTTAGCAAAATGTAATTGCTTTTACTTTTGAATCTGCCATTTAATCTGAAACATTTCATAGGATTTCCACTCATAATCTCTCCTAGACATAAGTTAAAAGCATGAAACGGGGCTGTTCAAAGTCCCATTTTAAATGTTTATCTATCTGGGCATCTCTCCATCTTTAGCTCACTTATTCTTTACTGTTCTGATGTTGAAATTTTAGTAATATTTTAGAGGCAAAGAGATTAAAAAAATAACTGATAAGCTATGCTCTTGGAAAAAGTTTTCAGCTGGGTTTTCAGGATTCCAGGAGTTCTAAGATGTGATTTCATTTGTGTGTGTATGTGTATTCAGAAAGCTTAGGTGCACATACATGTACCTATGTTAAGAATGTACAAGCTCATTCAAAATATCAAGTACCTTCCGTGGACTAAATTTCTACTACCTTTATACTTGTAAAAATATAAACACTTGTTGAGGATTTAAAAATTTCCAGGCACGACACCAAAAAAGTGCAGGCATTATCCCACTTAAACCTCATGAGTGTATCCCAGGAGATGAGGCTACTATTTGTTCTCTTCTAGAGATGAATTCACGAGGGGTTAGACAAGTGAATGCAGTATCTTGTGCAAGGTTGCATAGCTAGTAGGTGATAAAACCAGAATTCAAATCTCGATCTAACTCCTGTGTGCAAGCTGTTAACTCCACACGTGCTTCTGCGAACTGAGAAGGAGACTCATTGCTTCACCACTTAAGAGTCACACAATTAATCAACCTTGATTTTCTCCTTTACAAAATGAATACAGCAGTGACATTTACCTTCTAAGACTATTGCATGGATTAAACAAAATATTTGGAAATCAAATACACAGTGTATGGTAAATAGGAAACTCTTATTTTTGTTACTTAGTAAATGTAGTTGATTCAGTAAACAAAATCTTTTGTAACATCAGAAAAATAGTAAAATGGATGAAAAATTTTGGGAAAAAAAGTTCCTGAATGTGATCTAGAAGTAATAATTTAGCTTCCCAGCCTTACTTATATTTTGACAAATTTATTTACTGGGAAAAAAGTAAGATAAATTTATTTCAAAATTTAATATTCAAAGGAAAAATATATACAGGCACATATACATACGTATGTATATACATTATATATCCACTATGCACATATAAAAATATATATTAAATATATTATGTTTATATAATAAATATAATATACAATTAATATATAATAAAATGTATATTTATATAATATCTTATTATAAAATGTGTATATTATTTTAGGAAAGGTCCTTGGAATTGTGTTAAAAGGACTCCCAGTGAGACCGTTCATGATATAATATGTTTATAATAGGTCGAAGTGGTACAACCAAAAGAACCTGAGAAGACACAGCTAGATACCTGGAGAACTAGATGAGAAACAATCCTCTTCATGCATCGATCCTTTGCCATGAAAGACCCTACAATCACTAAATTTTAGACAAATTCGATGTTCCTTGCCAATGTATATTTTTATTTTCTTAAATTACCAAGTCTGTCAAATTGACATTTCAGAAATGGATATTATTTTGTATTTCAAGACAACTAAAATCACCAGGTATATTTTTAATTTTTACAGTGTTTGTCACCATCCAGGTCTTGTCATACACTCGGCCTCATTCAGGCATTCTAAGAATCAAAGTGATCAGAGTAACCATCTTGTGGTCCAGATACTGGGGATGGTTTAATAATTCAAAAGAATTTTTTATGACAAAATTATTGATTTATTAACAATTAACTTGGAAATAACTAACTGGCAGAAATCGACAACTTTTATGATTAATACATTTGTTTTCTACATCCTGAACTTTCCTTCAATTCAACAACTAGTACACAAAAAATACACTTCTCTCATATTTTTTTTTACTTCATTGTTTACAATAGACAGAATACTTAAGAAAGCTATCTTCTTTTGTTAAGCATTTTTAGAACTTTTTAACAGCACGTCCCTTATAAAAGGAAGAATAGTTGAAACTATTGTTTGGGAAGCGTCTTGGGTAGTCCTTCCCCCTCTCCCTCTCTGGGTCCCCCACTGAGTGAGAATAAAAGAAGCAAAGCTGTGAGGCAGACTAAAACTTAAAAAACAAATTTAAAGAATGAACCTATTTTCTCCAGGTTAGTGTTCTCAATAATTGCACTTAGTAGAGGCTGGAATAGCCTAATTGCACTTTCATTTTTGCCCACGTAATTACCTTAACTGAATTCAAATCTGGTATGTTTGCAGTCCCAGCATCATCATTAAGCTAGAATTTGAACATTCTATCTTATCCTGAAATTTTCCAATTAAGCCCATTTGGAGCTTTCCACTGAATGTCAGCACTAATTCCTTTCTGTAAAAGATCAAGGGTGCCAGGATGTCACACTAGAGAGAGGCCCATAGTCAGCTCATTAACAAGATTGATGAACTATACTAGTAGTTCTCACTGATGTGAGTATCTCAACTTGGACTGCAGTCATGCCCTAGGAGATGGTATGGGAGATCTGGGAGGTCATCTCTCATTAAAAACAAGTTTATATGGACAGTTCAGAATGGAATGATCTTACAAACTGAACTTTGAAATGATGCCAAATCTTAAGAAATAGACAAATATAGTTAAGTACTATTTTGTTTAAATAGTTCATCTACTGATCTAAGTAACACTGCTAAAGCTCTTCTAACCTCTTTGGTTTCACCTCAGTGAGAAATAAAATACAAAAGCTAATTGCTTTCACTTTCCTCCTGCCTTTCTCTTTATCACTAAGATATGATTCTGTTGTCTCTAAAGCCGGAGTTATATATGGAGCATACATCAGTCTACCTGCTAATTTTTCATCACTAATGCAATAAGCACAGATTACTACTAGGTTCTGTATTTTTATGTTCTTTGATGAATTTGGAATATGGGCTTTTGAATAAATAAATTGGCCAGCAGTGTCATCAGTGTTTAAACATGGTTACTCAAAGGAGCTATGTAGACAAGAAAGCAAAACATTGTAAAAGTGTATTGTTGAGGCCGCAAGGTTGTCATGGAAGGAATCTCATTGTCAGCCCAGCACTGAGGCTGGCCATTCCCTCTGACTCATCCCACATGAGAGACTTTCCCAAAAACTAAATATTTTTCGGGGAACACAGCATTGAATAAACTTAGTAAGACAGGTTAACTCTAATGAATTACTAGGGTTAAAGTAGAATGAAAATGTATGTATTTTTAGCTCCTTGAACACTGACATCCACTCTATGTATTCAGTATACTGTGGAAATGGAATCAGTCTTTGAAGTCTTCATTGGTTGGTTAATGGGGGTGCCAAGCAAATGAAAGAAGATAGTCTTGAGGAATATTTATTTAATAGCATGGTGAAATTTGAAATTAAAAAAATAAAATTCTTAACACACAACTGAGGCTATAGTTCTACTGAAAATTCTATGCCTACCCTGAATAGAAATGAATTAATCCTTCCTAAATCTGTGCTTTAATCATTCCTTTTCCAGATCAGATAGTGTCTGATTACAACTTTTTTTTTTCCTTCTTAGGAAAGTTTACAATGAACTTGAGGTAGTCACAAGATATTCTTTTAACTTTGGTCATATTTTCAAGAGACACTACCTTAGAAAACTTAATTGGATTTAGGTATTTCCAATTAGTCAAAGATATACAGATTTCTTAAAATAAGTCACACTTCAGATCCCATCCATATCATATTATATCTTTCTGTTTTAACTTTACTTCCAAATTATGGAGACATCTTAATTCATCTTTATGTAATGACTAGAAGAAGCATTATACATTGAACTCTTCCAGAGCATGGAGGGGAAAGGGATTCATAATCTTCCCATCTCTCTAATCAATGGCATAATTACATGTCTTAACCGTTGTTAAAGGTAGAGGGGGGTGTGCAGAACAAGGTTAGCCACAATGCTGATGAAGACAGTAAGGGGTGAGAAATGCAGTACTCTTAAATAAAACACTCCTTATTCTAAAGGTAAAGAAGTAGAAAAGATCTATTAGAGAGTATTATGCTAAGCAAAATAAGTCAGGCAGAGAAAGACAAATACCACATGATTTCACTCATAGGTAGAATTTAAAAACAAAAGGAATATAGGGAGGAAAAAAGGGAGGCAAACCAAGAAACTGGACTCTTAACTGTAGAGAAGAAACCGATGGTCACTGGAGGGGAGGTAGCTGAGGAATGGACTAAATGGGTGATAGGGCTTCAGGAGGGCACTTGCTGTGATGAGCACAGGGTGTTGTATGTAAGTGATGGAGCATTAAATTCTACACCTGAAACTAATATCACACTGTATGTTAACTAACTGGAATTTAAATAAAAACTTGGGGAAAAAAGGAAATGAAGATATATAGATACATAGATATATATATATATATATATATGTGTGTGTGTGTGTGTGTATATATATACATATATATATATATGTATATATATAATGCTATTAGCTAATGAGTTGGGGTTTTTTTGAGAGTTGAAAATAAAGCTGCCCCAGATTAACCTCAAAGTAGGCGGGATTTAAGATGATAGAGTACTCAAAGCAATTCTCTAGATTTTATTTCCTACCATTCTTAGTCATCTTTCTTTCACTCAGCCACATGAAAACATTCACCATTACATAATTTTGTTCATGGGATACAGCCTGTCACATATTAAGGCACAAAGTGTGTTATGTTTGTTTGTGCCTTTATTTATTTTTTATAATAACCAACCTGGTCTTAACTCCTCTTTTTTATCACTTACTAGTTTGACAGATTTTAGTCAGATTATTATAATTCTCTGAGTCTCATTTAGCACTTGTAAAACTGAATTAAATAATACCTCACTTGGATATAACAATAGATATTCCAGAACATGCTGAAAAGCAAATTTTTAAAAAAAGGAAAAAAGAGGAATCATTGTAAACATTTACAAAGAAAAAATTAGGATATGGATTTAAACCATACTCCAAAATCCATTTCCAGTGGCTCTGGCTCATTTGCTCTGCCTATGGGGACTGGATATGGGCAGATAATTGTGGAGCAAAGGAGGGGAGCTCTTCTGCCATAATTACAGAATTTTGCTGGGAAGGAGAGAATGTTTCAGATTCCTGATGTCTCTATCAATGAAGCTAATCCAAAATTAAATTAATCCCACAGCTCTACTGACATCACAGGTGTTAAAATTTGATTCTATTGATAAAACACTTGACCCCTAGCATATTATTAAAAAATGATTCTAATAACAGTACATATTTTGTTAGATACTTGTGAGATTATGGTGCCTATGAAAAACACATCTACCCAGCAGAGCCAGATGGACTTTGCAACAAGATGGACCTGAAGTTAAATCCTTATTATACTGCTGTTCAGCTATATGCCTTAGATAAGTTACATTACAATTTTTTTTTTTAAGATCTTATTTATTTATTCGACAGAGATAGAGACAGCCAGTGAGAGGGGGAACACAAGCAGGGGGAGTGGGAGAGGAAGAAGCAGGCTCATAGAGGAGGAGCCTGATGTGGGGCTCAATCCCATAACGCCGGGATCACGCCCTGAGCCGAAGGCAGACGCTTAATCGCTGTGCCACCCAGGCGGTCCACATTACAATTTTTAATCTGTTATTCATCCATCAGAATTGATTAAATAATGACTAATCTATCTGAAAATGTTGCTCTGAGCATTTAGTGAGGTAATCCCATAAAGAGCTCCATGCAATGGTTGCTTCATGTTTCATATAAACTAGCAATGATTATACTAGTTGTTCACTCTACGGTGGTCATTATTGTTTTCACCATTTTGTCACCCCCAGTCTTCACAAGTTCCTTCTTCCTATAATATCCAACTTCTCTCTTCTTTCTGCTGTGCTTCTAGTAATTCTATAATGTGTTTGCCCCTCTAACCTCAGTGTCTGGCATAGTGCTTGATACTAAAGGATTCAGTAAATTTCTGATGGAAGAATAAATTAATGACAGTAAGACTGAATAAGTTCTTGGTAGAGATGAGTGTCCCTTAAGCCTCTTCTGATAAAGTATGGGTAAGCACACTTTTTCTGTAAAAGGCCAAAGAGCAAATATTTTACGTTTTGTGATCCATAAGTTCTCTACCAACTATTCGGTTCTGTCATTGTAGCATGAAAGCAGCTGTTGCCCATAGATAAACAAACAAGCATGGCTGTGTTCCAATAAAATGTTATTTATGGAACTGAAACTTACATTTCATATAGTTGTCCTGTGTCATAAAGTTTATTCTTTTGCAACTTTTTTTCAACCATTTAAAAATGTAAAAATCAGTCTTATCTCACAGGCCACAGAAAAATAGGCAGTGGGCTGGATTTGACCTGTGGCCATGATTTGTCAGCCTTTGGGGTAAAAAAAATAAGATATAATCAAAACTGGGGAAAAATTATAGCTTTTTAGTCATTGCCCATTAGGCCCCATATACGGATAGGAAAAGGATGTCTTTGAAACTCTTCATTTCCATGAAAACATTTGAGGTCCTCTCTAGGGAGACGGTACACGTGAACTTAGACTAAATTTTTATAAAATTCCTCAGTTTCTTCTTTGAGGCTGCAATGTTGGGAAATAACTTGAGTTTTAGAGCTTGAGTTTTAATCTCTGTTCTGTTGCCTTGGGGAAGCCATCTGAAGGCTTAGTTTCATCATGTGGAAAATGAGCATAATAATTCCTCTTCTTCAGTGTTGCTGTTATTAGAGTATCTATAATGTCCTGCCATCTGATACTCAATACATTTTAGCAACAATCGCACTTTAATTTTTAGTTTTTGGAGGCTGTTATTTCTCCTGCTATTTCCAAGCTTTATGGGAATTTTACCCCTCCACCACTATCCTTGTAACCACAGGTAGGATTATCTATTAATATGGTCATACTTTTCTTGTTCTTACTGCTAGAATGGGAAACTGGAAAGAATGAAAAGATAAATCTTGACTCAACATCACCATCTTTCCATGCAACCCACATTCACCCAAATTTTTTATTATAATGTCTAAAATTTAAACTTGGGAAGAGTAGAAATTTCACTAGCTTTGTCCCATACCATATCCTTAGTCCCTAGAACAGTATCTTGAACAAAATGGGCCGGAAAGCTATTTGTCCAATGAGTGGAGGGCCTCAGACAGAAATTGCAAATTTCATACAACCCAGAGTTACCTTTTCTTTAGCTTGCCCAGTGATTCTGAGTAATAATAATTAGATGAAAACAAAACAAAACAAAAAACACATGAGATAATGTGCTTTTCTTCCATGCAAAAAAAAACAAAAAATGGGGTTTCTATGACCAATTAGGACCTAAAAATTTATATGACAATATGATTCGAAGCTCAGTCATAACTGTTTCTGTTAGCAGGGTCATGCTTAACTATGTGACTACGGATAAAATGCATCAAGCTTTCTGGGGGGAACGAGAGGAAACCTCTCTGCTTATAAAGCAGAAAAGAGTGGCCCAATTCAAAGAGGTGGAGAGAGAGAAGTCAGACAAATTGCAGTTCTCCTAGGTGTTGAGCCCTGTGCTTCATGCTCATGCAACGTCATGGAAGGTGGCGGGATCTCAGAAGGGGAATACATACACATGCCCAAAATCCTGGCACTGGTCCCAGAGTGCTCTCGCGCAACGGCAGCCACTGGCTGAGTTGTGGAGTTAAGTAAGGTGCCTGAGACTGTTTTCGACTCCCCTGGAAGTGCCTGACAGGTAAAGTTGGGACCTGTATTAGCAAAAGTAATGCTAGCTACTGTAACAAATTACAGAACGTATGTGTGCATGTGCATGTGCATTCTTTTATACTCAAATGTGTTTCCTGTGTACCCAAGCACCAATGGTGGTTTGTTTTTCATTCACATTGAGTCCAAATAGCTGTTTGTGATTAAGGAGATGGGTCTCCTTCAGACTCCCATGTTCCCTTCTTCTTGGCCTCTGTCGTCTTCTACACTGCCTTCTGTATTCTTCTGAAGCAAGTAAGTAGATGGGAAAAAATATGCAGAATTGTATATGAGGTTTAGGTTACGTTCCCCAGTGGCCAGACCTAGAGATGAAGATTTGCATGTATGTGTTTTGTTTTTTTATTTTTTTTTGAGAAGTGCTCTCAATAACACCTGTATGAGAAGTAATAGGTCAGGGAGGAAATGCACTGCAATCAGTTGCCAAGACAACTCACCTGATGCCACAGAGATCAGGAGCTAGAATGGCCCATCTGAGCAATTCCGAATTGGACTTCTGCTTTCAGCCAAAATGGAGTAATAGGGACTGAATTTACTTTTGCTCTTTGAATAACTAGACAGTCAGTAAAAATAAATGAAACAATAGTTTCAAGGCATTGAACAACAGACGTATTTTCCATCTGAATAATTTGAGACATTGGCGAATAGCATAAAACAGCAATGCTTTAATTTCAAAAGAGCTAAGAAATGACATCCAGAAAATGTATGTCCAAGAAGAAAATGAAATGAATTTGATAAATAACTAGCCAATCTCTCCTGGAAGAACCACTATTTAACTGCTCTACCACATAGCAAGATAGGGAGAAGAGCACAGCACATTATGAAATACAGTTACAACTTCTATTCTAAGAATCGGGGTGCCTACTGCTGGGTTTTGAGTTGCTCACACTGCAGTGATAAAACTCCTCTGTCTTACCAGATCTTCAAAAAAAGCTTATAGTCGAATATAAAGAAAGCCCCCCCCTTTTTTTGATTGTTGTTCACTGTTTTTCACTTGCTTTGTTGTGTGTATTGTGTTGTCTTGTGGGCAGAAAACTGTGGTTAAGAGTGAGTTCAACATTTGCATGAATGGTAGGGTAGAGATAAAAGAATGACAGCAAAGAATCTAACAGAGGCAAGAATTAGGATTCAGAAAATTACTGTACACACACACACGTGCATAAACATACACATACTCATATCCACAAATTCACAGAAATATTGGAGAGGAAATTGAGCTTTTCAGAAGATATGAAATGAGTTTTAAATTTATCTTCTCTAGATATTAAGGGTGAAGAGGGACTCCAAGAGACATGTAGTTTACAACTGTTGTTTCGTAAGCTTATAACATACATACACAGAGACAAACTAGGTTTTCCTTTCCATTCTCTAAATGTCCTTTGCCATGGCACTGACCTTTTCAACTAGGAAAATGAACAAAACCTCAAACAAAAGAACTATTGGCAATATACTATTCCCCTAGACCTCTTAAGGTAATGAATGAATGTAATTTTAACCATGTAACATCTTCCTAGTTGCCACTAACTGCCATCTAATGCTACAATTGCAACAGTCAATCCCAGGCTTTTCTAGCATTTGAAATCCAGCCAACAGCAGACTGAGTTATCTCCTCCTGGAAGACCAACCAAAGGGATTAATTGCATTATATGGGTCAACACACCAATCATAAAGGGGACAAGTGCCATTTTCACTGGCAGTCAAGCAATCACCATTTGGTGTCAATGTATTGTTTCCCACTGGTAGCCGAGGACCCACCTATACCGCACTGTAGAAGTCAGGTGCCAGACCCAGGAAGCCTGTGTAGGAGGGACTGAGAAGGGACTGCTTAGGGAGGAACCCGCAGTTTCCCAGTAAGTGCCTGGTTCACCTGATCATTTTTGTCCCAGTGCTTCATTCTTTTAACTACAACTGCTTTTGATTAACTATCAAACTGTCTTTAAGTAAAATGTAATATTGACGGTCGTATCTGCTCTCAGCAAACTCATAAAGTAGGAAGTTCAATCCACACGATCTGAAGCCAAGAAAATGGATCCAGTTTTAAGCATCCGTTCTACTCTCTTCGTAGAAGGCGTTAGGCAGTAGAGAAGGACCATTTTCTAAACCTCCTAATAGATGGAGCAAACTGCTTCAGGAACCTGGGGAAGTGTTGCAGTGAAATGTGCATGCAGTTAGCCCCTGCCTAATTTCCTCACGTCTTCCTCTCCAGTGCTTCCTAGCTGGATTCTCTGAGACAGCCCAGTCTTAGACTCACATCTCTGCTTCTTAAGGAAAGCGTGAAATAGATGGACAGTACTAATGTCAGTAGCTAACATTTATTGACTGCTTACTGTGGCTCAGGCTTTGCTCTAAGTGCTGTATAGGCATTTACTGATTGGAGAACAACCCAGTGAGAAAACTGAGGCCCAGAGATGTTGAGTAAATTGCACAAAGTTGGGCATGTCACAGAGCTAGAAAACCATCCCAAACAATTTGGGACCAGAGCCAACATTCTTTTTTTAATATACTACACCTAAGTTTTTTTCCCCCCTACTTTGAATTAAACCGTTCTTCCAGACCAAGGATTGAGTGCCTCTGCCATCACTGAAGTCTCTTGTGGCACACCATTGACCAGTTACTGCTAATCTTGTCTTGCCCTCCCTCCTCCCTGCAAGACTATGACTTTGTAGCCCTAAATCCCAGCACTCCCTCCCCTAACCATGCACTCCATTTATAACACCTGAGAGGATGCTGTGTCTGGCCACTCTACTTTCCAACCTTAGGAGCACCGGTTACCTAAACTCTAATGTGAATAACATCCCTGAGGCAGTACAACATGGCAGCCCTGGGGCTAGGCTTATCTCGCAAGATCCTTTCTTAATCAAGTTTGAGTTCCATGCTTACTGTTCTCATCTTCCATCCACTCCACCTTAAGGACTGAAATTGTTTTCTTAAATGTTGATCTGTTATTTTGGGCCTTCACATTCTCCTAGTTCTTATTATACCATTTCCCCAGGAATGTGTTTTGCTTCCCTGCAGTGGATCAAAGCTTCTTGTTAGTGGTGGTTCTTAAGAAGAAATGGCCAAGATCTCACATTCCTGACTAGCAGCTCCCTATCACCACCACAACACCAGTTCTCTAAGAATCTGTGCCCAAAGGACACCCCAGGCAAAAAGAACACTTGTCACTACTTAGTTTTTCTGTCCCAATTCTTTATGTAGCTGCTTATGTATGAGCTAGAATGAATAGCATAGAAATCTTTAACACCTCATTTATTGTACTTCATCTTTCTAAGCTACAGTCCAAAGACCAAGATAAGAAAGAAACTCACAGGTACATCTCACTGCACCCATTGTACAAAATAAAAGAGAACCTCCAAAAAGAAAACATACATTATATTGCAAATATAATTATATATAAATATTTATATATCTGATTACTATATTAATAATAGTTAATTGTAGAATATTTGATAAGTACAAAAACTTTAGAAGAAATGATAGTCCCATAGTCATATTACCTAATATCAGTTACTAGATGATAAATTCTTCCCCTAATTATCCTATAATTTTATATTTGTTTTCACATCTGTATCATACTTGTGTGTGTAGTTTCACTTGTTTAAAGGTTTTTAAGCAAAATAGGAATCTTATTATAGCTGTGCCCCCCCCCCAGAGCTGTATTTGCCAGTTGCATAAAAACTGAGTTAAAAAGGGAGAATCTGGAGTCCAAAAAACCACATGAGAAAGAACACAGACATGGACAAATATTAATGCAGTAAAAATGAAAAGAAGGTGGCAGGTGAGAGGAAAACTTATTCTATGTAGACATTTCTCTAAGTCAGTCTCTCCTCCACAGTCCCGAAGGAAATCAGAGGGCAGCTGCCCCCAGATGGGTTATGGTTTCAAATGTGACCACATAATTTTTTTTTTTTTTTAATTTAGGAACTGTCTTAAACACACTATCATTTTTTTTGGCCTTCAATTTTGCCATTCTACTTCTAATTCTAGCAACCAAGAAAAAAATCTTAGCATAGGAAAGAGAATGGAATTTATGATGCCCATGTTTTAAGACTTTTTAGCTGCCCTCTTATTTTTACCACTGCATTTAATTTGTGTGATTTAGAGAATGTTCAGATTTCTAAGCTTTCAAATATTAGACTGTGTGCTCCCAGACTAAGACTTACTTATCATGTTCCATAGGCGTGACATATATATGTTATTACTTGCCAAAAATTAAATATACAACATTCTAATACACTGTCAGATGCTCATCCAATCTCATTTCTAAATTAGGGGTCCAGAAAACATGACTTCTTTTTGGAGACAGAAACAATGCAATGTCCATGTTAGGAAACTACTAAACGCTTGATGCAAGAATGCGTTAGAGCAGGTATCATCATAACTGAATATTAGCATTAATTTTTAAAGGGTGTCTTTGAAACAAGGAGGCCATTCATACAAAACAGGGTAAATGTTCAAACCACGTTTATTAAGATAACTCAATAGTTTTATTTGAAGTGTGGTATAGAAGTCCTTAGAGTGGGAATTTTTTTTTTATAAGTAGTCAAATGATTATTTAGAATTCCTTGGTCCTTTCCGAGCACCGTGGGGGTGAAAACATCAGTTCATCTCTGTAATTACCATTGTCTTCTTTAAATTGACTTACCCATATAACTAAGTTGAGCGGATTGGTCCCTGGGGAACTGACGCATTCCCCCATTAGGCCGCTGCCTTCTGATGTAGACTGGCACAGAATACCTGCTTGCTGTAGACTTTCCTGGAAGATGAGCACTAAGAAAATCGTGCAATCAATGAGCTAAATCTGGGGAGAAGGAAAAAATAGAAAATTGCCAGAACATACGTCTGCTCCTTCCTTTGGAAAATGAAGGAGAAAAAACTCCAATAGACCAATCAACAAATTTCCGACCTTATTTAGAGTTGGGTATTTTCAGCAACTCCCTTTTATACATCACGGCATGGGTTCCAGCCATTGTTTTCCTAGGTACCGCAAGTAGATTGCTTTTTATAGGAATTAATTGCATCATTCTAAAACAACTATGTGTCTGAATTCATTTAAAGCTATACATAAATACAAAGATGGGTTTTTAGAGTTTTATCATCAGAAATAGTAGCCTAATTTGGATCAGTTGTATGTATTTGGCAAAGTCAGAAGAGTAAAGTCATAATTACTATGAAAAACCCAGAAATAAAGTTGTCCTCGTGATCTCAGTGCCTAGGATTTTTTTTTTTTTACTCTTTTGTACTTTTAAGACCTTGGTCCAGAAAAAAGGAAAACACTAGCACACATCTGATTAAACTAAATAGTTTTAAATTTCCCCACACAATTTATAGTTCTGTTCATGAAAAATTTCCACAAGACAGTAATTTTAAGAAAATTGCTACCTTAAAAAGAAAAAAACTAATTTTGCAATATATTTAAATTTACTAAGTGCTTATCTACAGAGTGTTAGCATAAATACTGAGACTTGTGGAGAGGGTTCTATCAATATATAAAGATTATGCTGGCATTGACCTTGCATTCAGAGGTGCAGAAAATCTACCACGAAGAACAAGGAGCTAGACCTATACAGATTATAGAAAGACCAAACACAATCACACTGTGGGGAGGACTGTCCGGTGCACAGTCTCAGGTTTCCAAGTGGAAATGTCCTGTTTGGGTATGGAGAAACCACTTAAACACTGTGTTAACCTTGTCATTCTGTCCCAGGAGTGTAGTAACAGTAGCTTGTCCTCCATATCAACCTGGGAACAGCTGAATTGGCAAGAAAAAAATGGGCCATTTATTGGATTTTTGTGTTTTCTGTTTAATTTTAATTTTATTGTGGTAAGAACACTTAGCATGATATCTTCCCTTTTAACATATTTTTAAGTGTACAAGGCAGTATTTGTATGTAAAGATCACAGCGTAGCTGATCTCTGGAACTTGTTCATCCTGCAATAACTGAGTAGCAGCTACACACTTCCCCCTCCCCCTGGCCTCTAGCGACCACCGTTCTGCTTTCTGCTTCTAGTAGTTTGATGATTGTAGATAGCCCATATACGTGGACTCCTGTGGTACTTGTCCCTCTGTAACTGGCTTATTTCACTTAGCATAATGTCCTCAAAATTCATCCATGGAGTCTAACATTACACAATTCTTGTTCTTTTTTTAAGGTTGAATAATATCCCATGTATATAACATATTTTCTTAATCCATTTATCTGTTAATGGACATTAAAATATTTCCATTTTTTGCTATTGCGTGTAGTGTTGCAATAAACATAGGAGCACCAATATCTCTTTGAGATCCTGTTTTTAGTTCTTTTGTATAAATACCCAGAAATGGGATTACTGGATCACGTGGTATTTCTATTTTTACTATTTTGTCATTTATTGTAACTTTGTAATATATTTTGAAATCGGGAAGTGTGATGCCTCCAGCTTTGTTTTTTCTTTGTTTTGGCTATTTGGAATCTTTTGTGATTCTGTATGAATTTTAGAATTCTTTTCTCTATTTCTGTAAAATATGCCAGTGAGATTTTGATAGAGATTGCATTGAGCAATCTCTTTCGGTAGTACAGACATTTTATTTTTTTTATTTTTTTAAAGATTTTATTTATTTATTTGAGAGAGAGAGCGAGAAGGAGCAGTGGGGAGGGGCAGAGGGGGAGAGAGAGAAGCAGACTCCCTGCTGAGCAGGAAGCCCCATGTGGGACTCAATCCCAGGATCTGGAGATCATGACCTGAGCCTGAGGTAGACGCTTAACTGACTGAGCCACCCTTACAGGGGATAGCTTACCGTAGTTTTGACTTGCTTTTCTGTAATGATTAGTGATGTTTAAGCATCATTTAATGCATCTGTTGGCCATCTCTATGCCTTTTTTGGAAAAATGTCTATTCAGGTTCTTTGCCTATTTTTGATCAGATTATTTGGGTTCGTTTGTTTTTTATTTGTTTGTTTGGTGCTGAGTAGCTTAAGTTCTTTGTATATTTTGGACATTGACCCCTTATCAGATATATCACTTGCACGTATCTTCTCCCATTCAGTAAGTTGCCTCTTTGTTTTGTTGATGGTTTCCTTTACTGTGCAAAAGCTTTTTATTTTGGTGTAGTTTCAGTAGTTTAATTTTGCTTTTGTTTCCCTTGCCTCAGGAGACATATCTAGAAAAAAAATGTTTCTACAGTCGATGTCAAATAAATAGCTGCCTATATTTTCTTTTTATGGTTTCAGATCTCACATTTAGATCTTTAATCCATTTGGAGTTTATTTTTGTGTATGATGTAAGAAAGTGCATTTCCATTCCTTTGCATGTAGCTGTCAAGTTTTCCCAGCACCATTTATTGAAGAGACTGTCTTTTCCCCATTGTATATTCTTGCCTCCTTTGTCATAGATTAATTGACCATATAAGTGTGAGTTTATTTCTGGGCTCTCTAGTCTTTTCTGTTGATCTATGTGTCTATTTTTATGCCAGTACCACACTGTTTTTATTACTACAGCTTTGGACTGTGATATCTCCAGCTGTGTTATTCTTTCTCAAGATCATTTTGGGTATTTGCGGTCTTTCGTGGTTCCATGTGGTTCCATACAGATTTTAGGATTATTTGTTTTAGTCCTGTGAAAAATTTCGTTGGCATTTTGATAAGGGATGGCATTAAATCTGTAGACTGCTTTAGGTAGTATTGTTGCAGGATTTTTTTCTCCATCGGTGCCCACAGTTCTTGGTCACTCCACTTTGAAAAATGAATAGGTAGACCAGACAGAGTGGTGGGCAGCAAAGCAAGGTTTATTGAGCGATAGTACAAAGTGATAGTACAAAGCTCCCCAGGAGGGAGGGGACCCGAAGGAGTTGCCACCAGAGTTTCTAAGTGGAGGGGATTTTATGGGTTTATTGGCGGGCTGTTTTAATCTGATTAACCCTCCCTGTACCTGTCATCCAATCAGGTTTTTTGTCCGTCTATCATATGGGAAGGGGTGGAGGACTCCTTCCAGGGTGGTGTAAATTCCTCCACAGGGTGGTTTCCTCTTAGGACTGGGGCCTCTTGTCTTTGCCTGCCTGCCTTCAAACTATCCTTCATCAGTATGGACATTTTAACAATATTGGTTCTTCCAGTCCGTGAGTATGGAATATCTTTCCAATTGTTTGTGTCATATTCAGTTTCTTTTATCAATGTTTTAAAATTTCAGAGTACAGATCCTTCACTTCCTTGGTTAAGTTTATTCCTAGGTATTTTATTCTTTCTGGTGCAATTATAAATGGGATTGTTTTATTAATTTCTTTTTCTGCTACTTCATTATAAGTGTATAGAAATGTAATAGATTTCTGTACATTAATTCTTATCCTGAAAATTTACTGAATTCATTTATCGGTTGTAGTAGTTTTTTGGTGAGGCCTCTTGGGTTTTCTATGTATAGTGTCATGTCATCTACAAATAGTGAACGTGATACTTTTTCCTTACCATTTGAATGTCTTCTATATCTTTTGGGGTTTTTTGTTGTTGTTGTTTGTTTTGTTTTTTGGTCTGATTCTTGTGGCTAGGACTTAAAGTACAACTATGTTGAATGAAAATGGTGGAGTGGACATCCTTGTCTTATTTCTGATCTTAGAGGAAAAGCTCTCAGTTTTTCACCATTAAGTATGATATTAGCTGTGGCTTTTCATATATAACCTTTATTATGTTGAAGTATGTTCCCTCTAAACTTTGTTGAGATTTTTTTTTTTTTATCATGAATGGCTATTATAGTTTTTCAAATGCTTTTTCTCTATCTACTGAGATGATCATATGGTTTTCATCCTTTCTCTTGTCACCACTAAACCAGTCTTCTGAGAAACTTAGAGGGAATTATTTAAGTAGAAAGCAAAGGTTATTATCAGGAGTAAGAAAGTTATAAAAGGAAAAACTTTCACAGGTAAATGCAAATAATAATAAAAGTAGTAGATTAATCACTTATAAAATCAGTATGGAGGTCAAAGCACAAAAGCAGTAAAGTCAATTATATGTATGAAAATTAATCAAGGGTTCACAAAATAAAATAATGTAAAGTATGATGTCATATACACAAAATGTGGGGTAGAGAAGTAAAAATTCAGTGTTTTTAGAATGGATTCAAACTTAGGTGACCATCAACTTAATATAGACTGCTATACACATATGGTGTTACATATGAAACTAATGGTAACCACAAATCAAAAATGGGTAACAGATAAAGAGAAAGGAATCCAAGCATAACATAAATGAAAGCCATCAAACCACAAGGGAAGTGAGGAAGAGAAGAAAGATAGCGGAGAGCCAAACAAACAACCATAAAACAAGTAACAAAATGGCAACAAGTACATACCTATCATTAATTATTTTAAATATAAATGGACTAAATGCTCCAACCAAAAGACATAGAGTCACTGAATGGATAGAAAGCAAGACCCATTTATATGCTGGCTAAAGAAGATTCACTTTAGAACTAATTGTGCATGCAGATTGAAAGTGAAGGGATAGAAAAACATTTTACCATGCAAATAGAACAAAAAGAAAGTTGGGGTAGTAATACTTATATCAAACAAAACAGACTTTAAAACAAAGACTAACAAGAGATAAAGGACACTACATAATAATAAAGAAAATAATCCAACAGGAGGATATTACAACTGGAAATATTTATGCATTCAACATGGGAGCACCTAAATACATAAAACAACTATTAACAGATATAAAGGAAGAAACTGAAAGTAATAAAAAAATAGGGGTCTTTAACACCCCACTCACAATAATGGATAGATCATCTAGACAGAAAATCAAGGTTTTGAATGACACATCGGACCAGATGCACCTAACAGATATATACAGAACATTCCATTTGAAAAGAGCAGGATACACATTCTTTTTTCTTTTTTTTTAAGGTTGTATTTTTAAGTAATCTCTACACTAAACCTGGGGCTTGAACTCACAACTTCAAGATTAAGAGTCACACGCCCTACCAACTGAGCCGGCCAGGCATTCCACATTATTTTCAAGTAAACCTGCAACATTCTCCAGAATAGATCACATGTTAGGCCAAGTCTCAAAACAAGTTTCAATAAATCCAAAAAGATTGAAATAATATCATGCGAATATTCTAACTACAATGATATGAAGCTGGAAATCAGTCACAGGAAAAAATCTGGAAAGCACACAAATACATGGAGGTTAAATAACATGCTACTAAACAATGACAGGGTCAACCAAGAAATCAAAAAAGAAAATAATTACATGGTGACAAATGGTAATGTAAACACAATGGTCCAAATTCTTTGGGATTCAGCAAAAGCTGTTCTAAGAGGGAAGCTTATTGCACTACCTCAAGAACGAGAACAATCTCAAATAAACAACCTAACCTTATACCCAAAGGAGCCTGAAAAAGAACAAAGCCAAAACCAATAGAAGAAAGGAAATAATAAAAATTAGAGCAGAAATAAATAAAATAGAGATTAAAAACACAATAGAACAGATTACAAAACCAGGAGCTGGTTCTTGGAAGAGATCAACAAAATTGAGAAACCTTTAGCCAGATTCATCAAGAGACAGAGAGGACTCAAATAAAATCAGAAATGAAGAAGGAGAAGTTATAACCAACACCACAGAAATACAAAGGATTATGAGAATATTATGAAAATTGTATGACAACAAACTGGACAACCTGAAGAAATGGATAAATTCCTAGAAACATGTAACCTCCCAAAACTGAATCAGGAAGAAATAGAACATTTGAACGGACCAGTTACCAGAAATGAAATTGAATCAGTTATCAAAAAACTCCCAGCACACAAAAGTGCAGGGCCAGATGGCTTCACAGGTGAGTTCTACCAAACTGCTTAAGGAGTCAATACCTATTCTTCTCAAACTATTCCAAAAAATAGAAGAGGCAGGAAACTTCAAAATACATTCTGTGAGGCTAGTATTGTCCTGATGCCAAATCCAGATAAAGACACCACCAAAAAAAGGAAACTACAGACTAGTATCTTGATGAACATAGATGCAAAAATCTTCAACAAAATATTGGCAAACCAAATCCAGCAATAGGTTAAAAAGATCATTCACCACCATCAAATGTAATATATTCCAGGGACGCCAGTGTGGTTCAATATTCACAAATCAATCAACATGTTAAGTCACATTAACAAGAGAAAGGATGAAAAACATCTTCTCTGCATTTTTAAGAATACTTCATTAGAAGGCAAAAAGATAATTAACCAGAACATTCCAATGTTGTATTGAAAATAAGGTGGTCTAAACATTTCGTTTTTAAAAAGCCATTTATGGCTATATGAAAATTACTCTTTAACCTAATGGTAACATTCTTCATTTCTTTGTAATACTCTTTTCTGCCATAACTACTAGAAAACTTTTTTTTGTTTGTTTACAGCATATCATCCTCTCTTCACTTTTAAGTCCTGCCTGACCAAAACCTAATGAGACCAGTTTTTGAGGTTTCTGATCACAGTTAAGATTCTCCATCCTGAAATGTCAGCTCCAGCCATCTTGGAGAGATTAACCCCCACTGTAACTATGCCTGCAGTTGCAAGCTGGTTAGAGAGTACCCAAATCACAGAGGCTAATTATATAAACATTTAGTATGCTTGTATAAAAGTGGTTTTAACCCTGAAACTGTCTGTAAAAGTATAAGATAGGTATATAAGGCGCAGCTCAGAGCAAAAAAAAAAAAAAAAAAAAAAGCATGACCAGAATTTTCATGTGCTACTTAGATCACCTAGCACTGTTCAGGGACCAGTATTACATAGGGCAGCCTTTTGACTAGGGTGATTTATTTCCCATGTTAATCAAATTTCTCATAATTCTATTCAATAAAGCTATTTTATATTTAAAATTTTGAATTATTTATTAAATCCCCAGTGTATCTTTATGTGCATGTATGTGTATTTAGCCTGTTTTAGTTATTGTTGGTTCCAGTAATTTATACAAATTTACTGAATTATTCAGAAGTAGAGAAATAAATTGAATATGAAAAGTAAAATAGCATATGGACTAATTCACAGGATTTTTCAGTACATCCCATCCCACTGCAAGTTTTTGTTTTGTTTTGCTGTTTTTTAATTGCCAAGCTAAAAGTCCTAAAATGAGGTTAAAGGATGTCATCCCCCAAATTAGTATAGTCAGAAAGGTGGATAAAAACTTGTCATAGCTAGGTAATAAATAATCGATGTCAAAGGATGTGTTGGAGGAAAGAAAATACACTCACGATAATATTTATGAGCCTTTATTTAAAATGTTTAAATTCGTGAGAGCTAAACAAGCAAACAAAACTGAGATGGAAGCGAAGGTACAGCCGTATTATGTACAGGCTTAGATTTTGATTCTATACAGTCCTTTGTCTAAAATGTTGCAGCTGAAATTAGCCCTATTTAAAAATGGAAAAGTCCTTATACATCTGCATTTAACCAAATTCCCATAGTAATTATGTTAATGAACTGTAGCAGGAACAGAGATTTCACTTATAATAAGGATGTCTGATGAAAGCATTTAATGTTTTGTCTTTGCGATGCTTTTCTGAATGTTAGAAACAACCATCCAATAAATTTCTTTTTAAAATTTAAGTGCATCTTTCAGTCATTGTGGTTGGATTCCAGAATCAGCCAATGATGTACCAGTCCCCTCAAAAGGCATAACTAGTGGTCCAACTTTTTACTTTACATTCAAAGTAACAGCTATAGAGATACATTGACAGGCATTCAACATTTACCTTTATCTTCATTTAAATGTAGACTTTGAGACAGTCTGCCTATTTCTAACTTTATTAACCAGAAATGTTTGGAAACCCATGCATTACCTTTTACTGCATAAATCATGTAGGTTTGGAGCAGTCAAAACCACTTTTTGTCAAATCAAGTTTCAGCCAGCCCACATGACCAAATTGTGCCAATGCTGGTGGGAGACACTAGCTTTTTGTCTTTAGATTCAATTTTAAATTCTTAATATACGTCTTTCTTTAACCTCTGACTCAGGAAAGAAAAGCCTGCAGGCAATGCCAATCCAATTTAATATGATAGTACTTTGTTTAACTACATTTTACCAAAAGGAATAAAAATCTGTGTTAAAATTTTGTGCACTATGGTTTTTATACATCATTGGTTTTATAGCTTTGTTGAATATTTCTTACTCTTTCTCATTAAATTATGCTAGAACTTACTATATTTAAGATGTGGTAATATTTTCTTCTTTCAAAATTAAATATGAATATCCATTAAAAACAGTTTACTGCAAAAGATTTAGTCTCACTTTCAGGTAACATTTTTTACTGCATTTGCCTTCCATTTAAATTTCAGAAGTGTATGTAACTCTACAGAACTGAGTTTATTTGTTTCTCCTTAGTGAATCAGCTGTAATTATGAGGATTTCATCAGTGTGTAAGTATATATAGCTATTAAAATTTGTATGTATCTAATTTACATTAAATCTCCTACTTCAAAAGTTTTTATTTTATTAGTGAAAACTCACTGTGTATATTAAGAGTAATCTTAAAAGAGAAGTTACATTAAAATTATGGGAGAATATTCACAACCCTGATAATTCTAGAATGATTAAATATCTGAATTTGACATTTTCTTCTTTCCCCAAATGGCACAACCACATGGCACTTTATTTTTCTAGTGCAACAATCTTGCACAAAGTCAGCTAAACTAGAAGAGAATGCTGTTTGCTCTAACCTTTCTACAATACTGCCAATTCAAGAAAACAGACTGCCTACTTTTAAGTAAGTATTTAAGAAGAAGAAAAAGAACAACTATGAACTAAATTGGGGAAAAATGAAAGTGAAGGACTAGAAGTATTTTCCACATTACTACTCTTAAATTACATTCACCCAACCCTGTATTTGTGTAGTTCCTATTAAGTTTTATCTCATTAGATTGGTTCCATCTCTTTTTTTTTAATGTCCTGTTTTCTTTAATTAAAAAAATTTGTTCAAGTATAATTAGCATAGTGTTATAGTAGTTTCAGGTATAAATACAATATTTCAGCACTTCTATACATTACACATTGCTCATCAAGATAAATGTACTCTTAATCCCCTTTATCTATTTCAGCCTTCCCTCACCCACCTCCCCTCTGTCAACCACCAGTTTGTTCTCTGTATTTAAGAACCTGTTTTTTTCTTTCTTAAATTCCACATATAAATGAAATCACATGGTATTTGTCTTTATCTGAATGGCTTATTTCACTTAGCATTATACCCTCTAGGTCCATCCAAATGGTGAGATCTCATTCTTTTTTAATGCTGCAGTAAACATAAGCGTGCATATATCTTTTCAAATTGGTATGTTTATTTTCTTTGGGTAAATACTCAGTAGTGGAACTGCTGGATGAAATGACAATTCTATTTTTAATTTTTAAGGAAACTCCATACTGTTTTCCACAGTGGCTAAACCAGTCTGCATTCCCACCAACAGTGCACAAAATTCCTTCTTCTCCACATTCTTGTCAACGCTTATTTCTTGTGTTTTTGATTTTAGCCATTCTGACAGGTGTCACTTTTTCCTTGAAAAAAATGTCTACTCAAGTCATCTGAACATTTTTTCATCAGATTTTGTGTGTGTGTGTGTGTCTGTTGAGTTGTGTAAGTTCCTTATGTATTTTGGACATTAACGCCTTATCAGATATTTCATTTGCAAAGTATCGTCTCCCATTCAGTAGGTTCCCTTTTTGTTTTGTTGATAGTTTCCTTCACTATGAAAAAACTTGTAATTTGGCGAATCCCTGTCTTTTCTCAATCGTCATGACTTGAAATAGTAAACACAACAAGGCTGTGGACATAGGCTTGCAGCAGGCTACCCAGACATTTGTCTAGGATAATAATGAACCATTAGTAAGCATATTTGTTTGTATTTATTTTCACACAGTGTTGTCTTTCAGTTAGTTGTGAATTCATCTGGGTAACCATCCAGTCTGCATTTTACTATCATGCCCAAAAGACCATCAAAAATACCTATGTCACATTTCTTATTGGATTTCAGATATACCATGCTTATAGCATTTTCCAAATATTCGTGGTCAAAAGAACTATTTTTAAAAAGTATTGATAATTCAGTATTACTTAATCTTGTTTCATCCATCCTACTTCCTAATGATCACCATTTACTTTCTGAAAGCTCATAAGGCATTTTATAAAAATCATTCTAGAATTTTATGACAACTTTGAACTCTATGAAATATTGTTCTATTTTGTAGATAAAATTTATCATTACTTTTTCTAAATTACTGCTTCTTCTTACTCTTATTTCCCATAATTTTATGCCTTTATGACAAAAAGAAGGAATAACATACTACAGTAGGCATGCTACAGTAGGTTAACTTCCAGGAAATCACTAAGTTTATGTCTTGGGATCCAGGAATTCCCAAAATGGGAAGTAGCCTGCAATGGTCCAAAAACAGAAAAAAAGAAATAAAAGGTTGGCAAGGGTTGACATTTTTGTGGTAGATCTGGTCAGCTCTGTAAGCTACTTCTTTAAGACTTTACCTTCATTTACGAATATCACAATGCCTGCATTTCAGTTGATTTACACCCCAAGAGTATACCAGCCTAATTTCTCTTATCTACACACCTCCATTGTTTTCCCTTTATATACAGTGAAATGATACAGTACATAATGGGATTAAAATATTAGGCTATTGTGAAGTGATTTGAAGACTAAAGGAAATAGTCTATTTACATTTGATTTTTTCTTATTGCTGTTGTAATTATAATTGAGAACAAAACTGTTGAAAGAAAACAATATCAGAGCTAGTATTCTTATTCTATATATATGACTTTTTGGATATTGTAACATATAGGAACAGAGAACAAATAGAAATAAAGCTTATCAATATTTATCCCACATAAGCTATGGCATTTTCCTAAAATAAATCCCTATCCAGAGAATTTATAATACTTAATTTTGGATATTTGGATTACTTGGGCTTTTTCAGATAAAAAGTTTCCAAGGAGATGTGATACTGTGTACATGTTCTTCCCATACTTTAGCAGATTTCCCTATTTGAGCGTATATTTTGGAAGCCTATTTGACATTGATAGCTTGTAATATAGCATTTTGAATACAGAATATATATATAGTATAACAATTATACATATAACAAGTATATATATGTATGTATACATACATATTTTTTTTAGGATCCATGTAAACCTTTACATGGCTTCTGTTTCAAATGTATTAAATCATACAAAACTGGGAAAACTAATAATCATATTCATAGACTTATGCTTTAATATCTAAGATATTTACTTTATTCCTTTTATTTTCCAATTCCATTCATTTGTCTGTTCATTTATTTGCTTAAAAATTGAATGCCTACTATATGAAAGTCTTCGGTTTTATTCTAAAGAATTATATATATAATGTTCCTAATTTTTTCCAAACTGATATCCATAGAAAAGCAAATGTGTATGCCAGCAACTCTCTTTTAGTTTAATAAAGTGAATGCTTGTGTCAGATCCAGTGAAAGCAGAAAATAAGACTAGCTATGTATGCCAGGAAGGGATGCTTAGATGGGTTAGAAGAACTGCTAACATGTGCTGAGGGCACATCACTGCTTCTTTATGCTATCATTCACAAACAATTGATCTCCCTACTACTGCATAATCTGTTAGCTCCTAATTGATGTTGCAGATTTGCATTTCATTTCTTAGATCAGTGATACACGTTGCCATATTGCTATTAATGATTATAAAGAGTGCAGAAAGTGCTTAACTTACAATCAGGGTGTAACTGGCAAACTTGGGAGAGTGTATACGCCCAATTAATATTAATTAATGATAATGTCAGCGCACTTAAGACTACTAAATTCTGCAAATTAAAATGATGTGATGAGAATAATCCTGCAGTTGGGATTTTTCAAAGAGCAAGGATACTTTTTCCTTCCATTTCTCTTAATCAATTGCTTATGTTTCCTTTTAAAAACTACATTTTCATAACAACATGGGCAGAGTACCCCCTGCCAGTACTATTTTATTTTATTTTGTTTTATTTTGTTTTGTTTTATTTTATTTTATTTTATTTTATTTTATTTTATTTTATTTTATTTTATTTTATTTTATTTTTCATGTGAGGAATTCTGGGGGATGTGAACTATTCCATCTATGGAAGACTTATTGTAATGAAGTTCCTCTCAGCTCTTTTAATGACCATGAAATGAAGAATTTGACTTAGTTCAGTAAGCCATTCTTGTAGTCATACACCTGCAGCCTCCTTGTGCATCAGTCTTAGGGCATCATGCCAGAAGATGAAATGGCTTTTTGATTGGATAAATCTTACAGCTCATGGGTATAATGCCATGCTTTTATGACTTAGGTATTTTTGGGGGGGGGTTGTGTGTTTTCAGTACATGATAGTAAACACTCAAACATTATGATGTAGGCATTGCAGTGTTCAGCACAGGACAACTCAAGCAAACAAAAGACATCATAACTCACAGGTGTTATATCTTATCTATAAATTACCAGCAGCTATGGATGACAGTGAGGAACTGACCCCCATCCGTCTCCGCATTGCATTCAGCTCTCACAAAGTCTATGAGCAAAGAAGTAAAACATGATTTATGGTAAGCTGCAAGACACCACGCTTGCATATTGCTGTGTATGGAGCAGAGATCAATTCATGGCTTACAAATTTGTCACAGGACAGTGCATCTTCCGGTCTGCCACCTTCAAATTAAGTGTCATGATGAGAGAAAAATATGGCAATGCCTTGGGAAAAAATAGCACATTTTGATTAGGTTACAGAAATGGTGTGGGATAGCAAAAGACAGGCAACTAGAGTTCTCACTTGGTTACAGCATTCTGTTTAAGATCAAGGAGATAGAAACCGGAGAGCAAATACATAAAATGGAAGAAGAATTCTTACAACTAAAATGAAGATGGCATTTGGGTTTGTAGCGTAGAAGGAAAAAAACATTACTGGTCATTCACAAGAGAGCTGATCTACCTCTAGCTCCTATGAATTTCTAAATATTGTGAAGGAAACCAGCTTGGAGCTTTATGTTCAAATAAATTTATGCAGGAATTACTGTTCTGTGAATATTTATTGGAAGGCTTTTAGTTTATGTACTTTCTTATTTTATAGCTTTGAAGGTGAAGCTGATTAGGGACAGATGATCAAATGGTGGACAATTTTATTTCTTTTTCTAAAAACAACTGTAAATTATTCTTATTTTAAGGCTTAGACTTAAAATCTATCTTGGGCTAATGAGTAGGGCAATTAAACAATTAAAACTCTGCTGACTAATACACACATGACTCTGCAGATGCAGATCTGCCTTTTTAGGACTTTCCAGAAACTTCGTGGATTTGATACGCATTCATTCCAGTTGCTTACATCAATACCTCAAGATCGAATCAACCAGATATGAAGTTGGCCTTCAGATTCCTCCTACTTTACACAAAGAGCAGAAGAGCTATGTTTTGTGTATAAGTTGATTGTAGGTTTTAACTTGACACATGAAAATTACCCAGATAGCATGATATGTGCCTCCTTGCATTTCACACACATCTTTAAAACTTGCATCTCTGCATCTGAATT
The DNA here is from genome assembly GCF_017311325.1 of Ursus maritimus. Lineage (NCBI taxonomy): Eukaryota > Metazoa > Chordata > Mammalia > Carnivora > Ursidae > Ursus > Ursus maritimus. The sequence continues at coordinate 37,950,849 of NW_024425341.1, read as the reverse complement.
CTTGATCTTTTCCTAAGCCTGTTTCTGCTCTACCTCAGTAAACATCATCTCCGTCATCTCAGTTGTCTACATCATATATCTGGGGATCCCTTTGATACATTCTTTTCCATCATCTCTTCTACTGTATACCTCCCCTACTCCAATCAGTTACACTCCAAAATCAATGTCCAAGGCTTCCATCTCTCTTTCTGTTACCACCGTCCCCAGTGTAAACTTCCTGTATCTCTTTCTGCCCCTATGGCAACAATTTCTCAATTAATCTCACCATATCCAATCTCTATACCAATGATCTTTTTAAAAAAATGAAATCTAAATGTGTTCCTCCCATTCTGTGAAGCCCTCAATACTTTACCATTTCAGATAAGGTTAGCCTGTAAATCTTTAATGTGACACATGTGGTTCTTCCGCCTCTCGCTACTGCCTACCTCCTCAGCTAAAACTCACATGGTACCTTCCTCCTTCCTTGCCATGCTCAGACACCTGGCTCCCTTTTCAACCCTTTGGGTGTTTCGTACTCTTCACTTGTGCTCTTCTCTGTGCTCAGAATCTTTCCTCCCCACCCCACGCTCCTGAGTAACTGGTCTTCATCTTTACAGTGTCAGTTACTCAGAAGAGGCTGTTCTAACCCTGAGCCCAAGTGGATCCTTCCTATTATCCCCTTTCATAGTGTCCTAGATTCTTATAACACTTACCAAAATTTGTAGTTTTAAATTTTGTACTTGTTTATTCAATATCAGTTTTGCCCACTTAACTATAGACTTCACTAAGTCAGACCTTTCTAGTTTACTGCTATGCATCCTGCGTGTAGCACAGCCTTTGACCCCAATCTGCAGTCCATCAATATCTGCTGTGTAACAGTAATGAAACTCAAACCATAAACTCAGATATGTAAGATATGTCCATGTATTTATTTCCTTTAACAAAAGTGAATCTCATTCTGGGCCTTTATTTTATGGACCTGGTGGGAAATTTAAGTACAAAACATTTTTAGGACCTTCTCCCCTTGAAGGATCATACTGAAACCAAGTGGTGACTTCCAAATGGGGAAAGTGTATTATTCCTAAGCTTCAGTGTTCACAGCTGACACCTGCATGGTTCAAGGTCGTGAGGGCTCTTATAGTTTGATGGTTCTCTGTCTCTGTGCCATGGATAGCAAATGAAAATTTTAGTCATTGCTAAAAAGCTGCCCAAAGTTCAGTCTCCTTTAGCACACTTTCTCTCTGAAGTGCTGTCGACTTCCCAGGGCACCATCAGAGAGCAAGGGGTAGGTCTTCTCTGCCCACAAAGCTATATCCCCTTCTCCGTGTAAGGAGAATTGTTCTGGCCCCTCTATTCAACACAACTCACCTCTTCTCTCCTCTTGTTGTCTTCAAAGACATTTACCAGGTACGCAGGATCTGGGCACACTGCCTGAGAGGGAATATGAAATTCTACTTTCCCACAAGCCATATGGCTTTGAACTACTCTGAACCTCAGTTTCCTCATCTTCAAAATGGAATGACAATGTTACCTACCTTCTGGAGTTATGAGAAGATCGAATTAATAAATATAAATGTCTTGGCAAAGAGACAGGCTCATTGTAAATGCAGAAAAAGTGTTAGTTTTTATTACCTACCATGGTAGGTACAATCCAGGGAACTTCTGTTTTTGACTCAGTAATGAAAACTTCACCTGGAGGAATGAGGTACAGAAGGGTTTGCTTTTAATCTTCCTTCCCAGTACATATTCTAGAAAGGAAGGCTTGTTTGCCTTTTTCACCACTATATCTCTGACACCGAGAATGATGTCCAGCCTTCAGCAAGGACTCCATAAGTACTTGTTGAAGAGCTCATTAAAAATCACTGCCTTGTTTTTGTAGTGCTACAGGGAGACAGGGAGTGCCTGGGCCCGTACTTGCAGTGAAGTGTGACAGGAAGAGTGATGTCTGAGACCCAAGACCAGAGTGGTGAGAGCCTGCATGACTGGCTCTGGGCACAAGGTAGCTGGAGCAGAAGAACAGCAATTTCACGAGGTTCGCTGTAAACAAAAGGATTAGCTTGACATCATGTCAAGGGGCAAAAGCGGAGGAATCCAAGAGACCTGACATTCAACAAATGAAACAAATCCCTGGGAAATAAAAGAGCCAACATTTCTTAAGGGGTAGGCATATCTGTGTCTGACAATGACCAGGTGGCAGCTTCCAGCATGTAGTTTCCTTGTGCAGTATATGCAGAGGAGAATGGTGCCCACTTCACGGGGGTTGCTGTGAGGATTAAATCGGCAAACCTATGTCAAATCCCTTAGAAGAATGCCTGGAAACAAGTGAGTGAGTTCATGGTGCTGTGAGCCACCGAGGGTATCCCCCACAAGATCCCAAGTTCTGGGAAGCATAGCACACCTGTCTTATTAGCAATTAGAACATTGGCACCACCTTACACACCTCTTGAAGTCTAGCAGGTGCTCAGCAATTATTTATTCAGTCAGTGAGCAGGGGGGAAGTAGAATCAGGGACAGAAAACAACATGTGAGCTGGCTCTTGTGAGGAAGTTCAAGATGCAGAGGGTAAGTGAGGGAAGACTTTCCAAAGACTGAGAACAACTTGAGCAAAGACAAGAGGAAGGAAACAGTGCAGGCTGGTCCTGAGAGCCTTGTAGTTCAGTGAGTTCAGTGCAGCAGGACATGGAGAAGGGGTCAGAGAGATGAGGCAGGTGCCAGAAGATGGATGGCTTTGCATTTGGCTGAGCTTATTTATATGTTTCTAAATGTGGTTTTCTCTATACAATTAATTTGTTAACCCTACTGAGGACAAAAAACCTTGTTAAGTAGTCAACCATGGAGTTTCAGCACACTTAATTATTTATATTGGTTCCTTCTCGTTTAGTTTTACTCTGACTGAACATTACCATCTCCCAAACTATTCTTCTATAAGTATTCTTGTTTGCTTTTATAAGACACAGGTGATAAGCCTGAATACTGATCCTAGGATTTTTTTTTTTTTAAGATTCATTTATTTATTTGAGAGAGAGAGAGATCAAGGGGGAGGGGCAGAGGGAGAGAATCTTCAAGCAGACTCCCCACTGAGCACAGAGCGAGGCAGGGTTCAATCCCACAACCTGTGAGCTGATCCCACAATCTTAATTAGAAATTCTAATGACACTTTCAAGGGACAAGAAAAGTATAGCCAGATTTTAGATTTGCCAGGCTAATTGTCATCATCTTAAGTACTAAATTTTTAAATTTTTGAAATATTTCTGCATATTAGACATTAAGAAGGTGATAATAGTTTATAAAACCAATAAAGATATTTTTAAGATCTTCATGATACAGACATAATTTCTACACTTATCAAGACAAAACTTTTTTTCTACTTTCTATTATACATATCATCTAAATCTTTTTCTCAAGCAAGAAGGACTTTGACAAATTAAAAATTATTAGTCATTTGTTTTATCAAGAAATAGTTTTTTGTGAAATCTAAAAAACAAAAACTTTATAGGAAAAGAGATCAGACTTGTTACCAGAGGCTGAGTGGGATGAGGGGGGAAGTGGAGGAAGGGGGTCAAAAGGTACATAATTCCAGTTATAGGGTAAATAGGTACTAGAGATGTAATGTACAACATGATGACTGTAGTTAATACTACTGTATGATATGTAAGAAAGTTGTCAAGAGAGTGAGTTCTAAGAGTCCTGATATCAAGAATTGTTTATTCTTTTATTCTTGTTTCTTTTCTTTTTATTACATCTATATGGGAAGGCAGTATATATAAATCAAACCATCATGCTATATGTTACATTTATACAGTGATGAATGTCAATAATTTCTTAATAAAATGGGGAAAAATGGCTTGTTAACCTGTCAGCAATATTATGTTTTCCTATTTGTTAGTAGATTAGTAGGTGAAAACATCCTTGATTGAACTGGATAAGCCTATCTTGTCATCACCAAAGCTTGCCAACTCCCCTTCACCCCTCTCATCCTCCTGCCCAGACTTCCAAAGTAGTCTGTGTATGTCTCCTTCATGGTATATCTCATTTTGTACATTGCATTTGAGCTTATGTGTGTGGCTTACCTTCCCACTAAATTGTGGTTTCCTTGAGACAGATTCATGTGTGCAGGGCATTCTGACATATGTGCCCCAAAAAGTAAAATGAACAAACAAAAAAACTCTTGAATGAATTGAAAGAAATGTTTACTAATATGTTTCTACAAATGTATGATTTAAATTTAGAATACCCATTATAGTAGAACCCATAATGAGTTATATTTCAGATGTCCAACCACAAACGTACTGAATAGATATGGAAAAACATAAAGAACTATATGTTTTAACCTGCCCTTTGAATATCTCTTTATTCTCATACTGTGACCATCTTTCTTCATGGCTTGAGCTTAAAAAGTAGGGTTTTAAGAGTGATGGCCAGGAAGAAACTAAAGTATAATTTTGTCCCTTATTTTTCTCTTATCATTTACCTTTTCAATAACTTGACTACAATAATTGATTTTTTAAAAATAAACTATTTTTTTCTTTATTTATTCTCTGGATGGGACGTTGCTGTCAAACCAGGGAATATATTTCCCTGTTCACTCCATGTAGGTACAACCACATTATTAATATTGTGGCATGTGACAGCAGCTACACGTGTCATGAGGATTAACACCTGTGTGCCCTCTCCTTGCTGCCTTCCATTCTGCAGCAGGATCAGAGACTGTATATTGTAGGTGACAGTACCACAAGACCGAAGGAACTTTGGTCCTTTAAATTTTTGCAAAAGAACGACCCCTCAGAACAAAAATACTCACATCGTACTCTAAAACACTTGTGACATCAGCTAACATTAACTTGCCTAATATGCCAGGACACTTAAGAATGCATTCAAATGTCATAACGTCATAAATATTGTACAGAAAAGGACTCAGTATGGCCTAGAGTCAACATTGGATTTGTTGAATTGCAAAGTTTGGTTTGAAACTCTGCTTTAAAAAACACATAACTTTGGGTGAGTCACTTCACCCCACTTCACGTCCCTGAAGAGGATGTAGCAACAAAGCAAAAAACAAGTGAGAAAAAATATACATAAGTCCCACAAAAGTCAAAAAGCACTTGTGTGACTTTAAGTAGTCTTAGAATTGTTATAGAATGAAACAATCAATAAATAATTGCACTTAAGTCTGCAGAGTGTAAGACAGTTGTAGTCGTTGCCATCAACCCCAATGGAGAATTATGGACACTCGGGCTAACAGCATGAATGAATATTTCATTGTTGAAACGTGAATTTTCTTTGGATGGTATTCCTCTCAACCTACTTCCTTCACTCACCTATCTGTAAATGATGGACTTGGAGGGTTGGGTTTCAATAATTGAATCTAATGAAGCTTAAGCATCAGGGCAATCTATTGCATAGTACACTTCCAAAGGACAATTTATTTTTTATTTTTATTTTTGACTTTATAAGTTTTTATTTTAATTTCAGTATAGTTAACATACAGTGTTATATTAATTGCAGGTGTATAAAGTATAGTGATTCAACAAGTCCATGCATCACCCAGTGATAAAAATATGGAACCCTTCACAAATTTGTGTGTCATTCTTGTGAAGAGGCCATGTTAATTTTCTCTGTATCTCTCTAATTTTAGTATATATGTTGCCACAGCAAGCTCCCAGAGGGTAATTTTAAACAATTATAAATACATGATGATGTTTTCTTGTTGGATGGGAATCATGTAAAACAGAATTTATCTGAATTCCTACAACTGCAAAGCAAAAATTTGCAACAATGCCGCACATAGCAAGAACACTTATGTGACTATATGAGCAGTCCCATCTTTCCAGATCCCAGTATTTCTGATCCATCTTGGTCTGTGATACTAAGAGACATGCAAAATTACTACCAATACGGCAAAATGGTTCTGAATCATGTACTTTTTCTATGAAAACAATTTGATGTAAGTTTTCCAAATGTTGACAATTCTAAAAATTTCACATGGCCTTACCCATAACAAATTACGAAACTGGAAGAAATCTTCCTAAAAATTAAATTTTGATCAACCATACAAGAAGCAAGACATTCTTTCTATTGTCCCATAGAAGATATTTTTAAATTCTTATTTGAAAATGGAACTAGCATTGCAAACAAATACAAGGGGAAATGGTAAGGTGTGTCAGACTGTTACTAAATGTTATTTTTCTGTATGACATAATGCTTGTAATATTTGTCAACTTTGAAAATGTGTATATACTGATTCCTTTTCTTACTCAAATTCATTTTCATGTATAATTTAGATTTATAATTTTGTATTACTTTTTAAAAAGAGATTCTCTAATATTGTACAGCAGCGGCACCACAAAATCTATTCCTCCCCCTGATGACTCTGTTTTCCAAACTAAGAAACCTTCTTTCAAACTGTCCTTTTTCTAGATTTTTTAAAATTACCTTCTAAGACTTGCTTTCTTGAGATGGAAGTGTTGTAGAAAATTCATTTTCTTGATGGTATCTTTCTTCACTTATTTTGTTTTGTTTTAGACTCTTCTTTGGACACAGAAAATTCCTTTTGATTCAAATAACTCATAAAGCCATAAAGGGTGAATTCCAAAACAGAATATTTACTCACTATAGCCACTTACTTTTTCACACATGTCTAATCCAAGTATTCATTGCTTTTACCATTCAAATTAATTCAGACTGTCTCAATGATAATACTTACATAGATAGTAGAAATAATTTTATCTGAAGCTATGTGGTTAAAGCAGTGATCAACTAAAAACTATACACATACAGGTGTCTGGGTGGCTTAGTTGGTTAAGTGTCGGCCTTCAGCTCATGTCATGATCCCAGGGGCCTGGGATCGAGCCCCGCATTGGGCTCCCTGCTCAGCAGAGTCTGCTTCTCCCTTTCTTTTTTTTTTTTTTAAGATTTTATTTATTTATTTGACAGAGATAGAGACTGCCAGCGAGAGAGGGAACACAAGCAGGGGGAGTGGGAGAGGAAGAAGCAGGCTCATAGCGCAGGAGCCTGATGTGGGGCTCGATCCCATAATGCTGGGATCACACCCTGAGCCAAAGGCAGACGTTTAACTGCTGCACCACCCAGGCGCCCCATGCTTCTCCCTTTCTTTATCCCTCTTCCTCTCCCAGTTCTCATGCTCTCTCTCTCTCAAATAAATAAATAAAATACTTAAATATATAAAAAATTTAAAAAAATAAAAACTATACACCTACATTTCCTAAACACAATGCTTTAACTTAAATAAATTCACCTTCACTAGCCAAACTTTTGACATAGGACCAAAGCCTTTTGCCTGTGTGATTTCTGACTGTTTATTGGTGTTACTTTTCCAGCATAAAATAAAGCCATAATTTATTATCTATGAATTCAGATTTGGTTTCCTTTAATGGGGAGCCACCTAAGGAGGAAGCTGAGCACAGAATGTATCTGAAATTTAACATTTCTTTCCTATTCTTTTATATACGTCTCATATACCCCTAATGATTTTTTTTCAATTACTTACATTATCAAATCTTTCCAATGAACTTTCCTTGATTTTGGTAAAAATAACTCCTTTTCACACCCTTTTTATTACTTACATAATACTTAATGAAAGTTTGTTTAATTATGAAATATAACCAACATAAATCAGTTTGGGATCAATTTTTTTAACATTTTATTTCTTTGAGAGACAGTGTGGGGAGAGGAGGGAGAGAGACAAACAGACTCCATGCTCATTGGTAGCCCCATGTGGGGCTCAGTTCAACAACCCTGAGATCATGACCTGAGGCAAAACCAAGAGTCACCTGCAACAGACTGAGCCACCCAGGCGCCCCAAACTGATTCTTATCAGCACACTGGTCATCAGGTGGGTTTAGAATGGAAGTTTTACAGAGGAGATGGTCTAGGAGCCATACATATATTCTATTCTGTAGACTTCAGTCAGTATATTGAGATACTCTGTTTTACATCTCAATGAAATGAAAGCTTTGCTGAATCCAGCAAATTAGGCAAGTAGAGGTTGAACAAAAGGGTTTCTATTGATATTATTTTTATATTCACATTTTTCATGGAATAGGCAACGATCTATGATGATTTCTGGGTTTCTTTCTGCAAACTGCAATGAACTCTTCTGAGCTATTAGTGCTTAGTCAAATTGTCAAGCTGCGTTTTGGATCCTAGACTGTTGTAAGTAAATCAACAGAGAAAGGTTCTGCCACTCATGGCAACTGATGCAGTGCTTCCTCCTGTCCCAGGATGGGAACAGGTGCCTCTTTGTCTCTTGCAATGAAGTTGTTTACCCTACATTGGTCCCTCATCGCTTTTCTGAAATCCTTTAGAAATAAGGAAAGAGAAACAAAAAAAGTATACTCTTTGTTGTGGTAATATTGTGAGGGGTTTTTTGGTTTTATATAAAAGGAAGGGAAATAACACACACACACACACACCCGACTAATTATGGTAGGTAAATAAACTGCATTACACTCTAAACTCCATGGTAAGCAGAAACTACAATTTTTATTTGTTTGTTTACCATGGTATAATACCAAGCACCTACTAGACTACTTGCCAGTCGTGGGCATCAATATATATTACTTGAATGAATAAAAACAAATCATGAAATTCCTTCACTAGCTTTTATTTTTAACAAACTTGATAATAAAGAGATAGTCTATACCCATTTTAACCCCAGAATTTGTTGATCTAAAAAAATCAATGAATTCTCCAATTTGAATCAATACATAATTTTTAAGTTCCCATAGTACACAATGAAAACACTACATTTATATTTTCTTAATTGCCTGGCGGGCTTAGCCACATGTTTCCATATTTGAAAGCATTAGGCAATCAAAAATTACACTTTTCAATCAGACTTAGATGTAGCATTTAAAATAACTGCTGTAGGGCCACCTGGGTGGCTCAGTTAGTTAAGCATCTGCCCTTGGCTCAGGTCATGATCCCAGGGTCCTGGGATAGAGCCTTGCATGTTGGGCTCCCTGCTCAACGGGGAGCCTGCTTCTCCCTCTCCTTCTGCCCCTCCCCCCTGCTTGTGCATGCTCTCTCTCTCCTCTCTCTCAAATAAACAAATGAAATCTTTTAAAAAATTAAAATAAATAACTGCGGCAAACTGGGAGCTATTTGAAAGTTTTAGGAATGTTGGATTATATTTCTAGGAAAAAATATATATCCTTCTAATAAGTAATGAGTAATAAGATGTGTTTTTTAAATTCCTTTGGCTATTGCTTGGATCATAGATTGGTATGCTATGCTCTGCAATGCTATGTTATGTTATGTTACAGTATGTTATATTATGAGACAAAATTTATCCTTAAAGTGAATAGAATTCTACAATGGCTATTAGATTTCAAACTGTAGTGTAACTATGATTGCTATCCTATAATGTTGGCACACTGCTCTAGACGATTGAAAATTGGCATATCGTCCTTTCTCCCTGAGGGAGTTCAGCCCACTTGCAAATATAAGCATTGATATCTATTTACTTTGACTTTGCTTTTCCCTGGGGATCCTACTTTAGGATCAGGAGGGGCATGTCATGAGCTAGAGAATACATACAAATGTGAATAACAATAGATTAAACTGTGAAACTAAAGGTCATTCCAAATAAACTTTGCATTTTCCTTGTGATAGTGTATTGCAAATGAATCTTTCAGATGGCTGCAATTCCCCTACCCTTGCGTGAAAAAGAATGGAAAGCATAAGAGACCTACAACTCTGCTTTATATTTATCCACCCATACCTCTACATGTTAAGTCAGCCCCATATGTTTTATTTAGCCATGGAAAGTACAAAATAGCTTTCTTTTTTTTCATTTTACCACAAGAGCACTATCAATGCCCATATTTAATTATATGGATGTCCTTAGAATGATGAACTAGAATCAATTCAAAAGGGTGTTGGATGTTGTAAATTAACATAACAGATCTTTCTGGAGGAATTTAATAAGTTGATGGATTTGAAATATTTACATTGACATTATACATTTCAAGTAATGCTTTCATATTATGATTTATTGGTAACTTAAATATATACAAAGGTCCTCTTAAAAATCATATCATTTGTATCCATTCATTCAAGAACATGTGCTATGTTTCAGTAATACTGAAACATCATCTTTAGCATATCCTTCTGATAAGTAATCAAATAATAGAATATGTGGCTAAATTATCGAAGTTCTATTAAAGTTTATAGTAAACAGAAATAAAACAAGTTAGAAAAAACTTTGAGGAAAAGACTTAAATGCTTTCATTTTCAATGATATATGCTTGGAACTGTTCAGGCGCACAGGGAAATTCAATGAATTTTGTTTGCTTTTTAGTTGCAGCGATGATATTACCTTCCTAATTTAAAAATGAAAAAATTATTATGCATAATCAGTTTAACTCAAAACGAGAACAAGTTGAAATAATTATTAATAAGATGGCTAATTTTTCATACATTTTAATAGGGCTAGAAATTTAATCAGGGATGGATATTGGAGGAAAATAATTATCTTGCTTTGCCCTATGGGATTTTAATTTTAATTTCTAGGCTTCTCAGAAAATCCTTCTCAGAAAGTTTCTAGTTTCCCCTTCCAAAGAAAAATAAATAATTATTTATTACAGACAACACCCTAATATCATAGTCGCATCCTGAAACTCGAGGACTGTGGAGCAGTCTCCCGACCATACTCAGAAATGGTGTGAATCTTACAATGATGTGGGAGTCCAGGCCTTCACTACTAGCATCAACATCTTTGCCTCAGACCCCACAACCAACAGACTTTAATCCTGCCTGAGGAAGTTCATTCAAGATATTCATCCAGTTTCGGTTATAAAACAAAGAAAACTAATTCTAGTAGCTTACGAGCAAATAAGATATGTTAGCAGGTGTGTGTGTCTTGTAAAATAACAAATACGTTGTTTCAGCAGCCGTTTTGTTGTGGTTGTTGAGGTCCGTGATAGTTTCAGGTAGGGCAAGAATTATACGCTCAATAATTATTGAAATCTTAATGTCATCTCTGACCCGCTGCTTACTCTTATCCTTGGTTCACTTGTGATTGTTATTTCAACTACAGGGATTGACTGAAAAACCTTCAAATTCCAAAAACGTTTTTTTCTCTTCCTTCTCCCCGCTTCCCTCCCCTTTTCTTTTCTTCCTTTCCTTTTTTGTTTTATTGCTGTGTTTTCTTAGAAAGAATCAGCTTGACATTACTAGTATATATAAAAATAAAAAGATACCAGGAAAATATTCTATTTCAGTTTATGATTATGGAGGAACCTCTTATGCTAATCTCCGTGAACAAAAATCAATTGATACCAAGATAGTAATTATAATCTGATTTGCTCAAAAATCATTTCTAATGCCAAATAGAAACACAATCACTATGTCAAAAGATTCAGATTCTGTTTTATTTTACTTAGGTCTTATAAATTCATAATCAAGGATTGGTAGACAAGCAGTATCCAAGGAGCTTTATCAAGAATCATAGGCAATATGAATATATTAGAATTCCTAAAAAGAGATGGGGTTTTTTCTTTTTTTTCCTTTTTTTGGTTAGATTGATCAGTATAATTGTTCCTATACTAGTATAGTATAGTACCATCACATTAATACATTTACATTCTAATATCATTAGGAAACAAATACATTGAAAAGTGACCTAAAAGTAGCCAATCAGGGGACACCTACGTGCCACAGTGAGTGAAGCATCCCACTCTTGGTTTAGGCTCAGGTTGTGATCTCAGGGTGGTGAGACCAGGTCTTTGAGATCGGGCCCTGCATCAGCTCTGCACTCAGAGTGGAATCTCTTGGGATTCTCTCTCCCTCTCCCTCTGTCCCTCCTGCTCATGCTCTTGTTCTCAAAAGAAAGGGAAGGAAGGAAGGAAGGAAGGAAGGAAGGAAGGAAGGAAGGAAGGAAGGAAGGGGAAAGAAAAAGGAAAGGAAAGAGGGAGGGAGGGAGGAAGGAAGGAAGGAAGGAAGGAAGGAAGGAAGGAAGGAAAGAAAGAAAATAAAAGTAGCCATTTAGAAATATTCTTAATAGGCTAATGCTTTTCACTAATCATTTATAGTACGATATCTTATTATAACCTATCTGGTCTCTTAATTATGTTTCTTTGAAGATAGTTGTCTTTAAATCAATCAAATGCTAATAAAATTTCATCAGATGATATATGTTTTAGTGGGCTAGGAAGATAACAAAGTATCATGAATTTCTTCCCCAGAATCAGTTCTCTGGGAGAAACTATAGAAGGATATATTCTTCAAATGTGAGTGAGAGGGTCAGGGAGGGGGACAGCAGAGGGACTTAAGAGAAATCATTTTTAATTTTCTCTGATTTTATAAAATGGTATGGAATTGGAGTTTTGTAACTTAAGCAGAATTTCCTTATTTGTATTTTTACATATACAGGTATTTATAGATGAAGTATTGTTTCATTTGGGGTTTAATCAGGGAAGTCGACCACTAGAAGATAAAGATAGTAAGGGCTCAGCATGCCCTACCCTCCATTCTTTGTCTAATTCTAGCATATTCCTTTTGAAGGCTCATTTTAACAGTTACTTCTGCTTGACCTTATGAAATTACACAGTCTACATGAGGTCATTGTTTCTGTGTCTGGTGCTAGAGAATGAAGTCTTCAGAGCAGATGGTTGAGAAGGGAACACAGACATAAAGTGGGTGAAGAAGGACAAAATTGAGACTTGTATGAATGGGTCAGACCCACACAGAGCAAATTGGGGCCATGTTGGTCTCTCACCATATTCAAGCCTTCAGTCTCAATGATGGAATATCCTGCAGGAGAAGGTGATACCTTTATGTACCACCAGGTACTTGCCTGGCCCAGAAATGGAAGAAACTGAAGGAGGATCTGGCTCAGCACAAGGGTACAAGCCCAGCTGCTGCCATGACTGAAGGCCAGTGACAACATGTCTGAGCAGCAACACCACCTCATGCCTTGAACCAACCCTCCAAACATAAAATAAATATGGCGGCAGCTCTCTTCTACCTTCCAAATCTCATACATGTCTCTTGTGGACCATAGTAACCTGAACTTTGCAGAGCAGAGAATTCTGGAAAGTGTAGTCACAGCTTTGCTAAATTGACACAATACAGATCCACCACAAATATGAAGTCTGGGGTTTCTCTCAGAATCATCCAGGAGAGAGTGAATTTAGTAGTACTGGCCACCAGCTAATGTTTTTAAGCTGAATAAAGGGTACATGAGGGGCACTATGCTATTTTCTGTACATACATTTGAAACTTTCTGTAGTTAAAATGTTTATTTAAGAAATGAAAGAAAGAGAAAAGGAAGAGACGGAGGGAGGGAGGAAGAAAGGAAGGAGGGGGAGAGAGAGAGAAAGAAAGAATGCCCTGAAAACTGAAACTGCCTTGAACTAGTGTTAGTTCCTAACATAGTGATGTAGCAGGGAAGAGGCAGGAGTGGGAAGTGAATGATGTTAGCCCAGGCACAGTAGTTTGATGCAGCAGTAAAGGGGTTGAGAAAGATATTTTTAAACTTTCTTTCCATGACCCTACATTACAGAAATATTAAGGACAAAGCAGGCCACTTCTACAGATATCCTTGGGGTAATATGAGGATTGCAGAAAATCCTTGCTGGGATAAAAGTCAATGAGAATGGCTACCTACTCTTAAACCTTCACCCTACGTGTGCCTCCTCCAAGCCTCCTCCAAGCACTGAATCAGTGTATCAACCTGAGAAGGCTGCCTGCTCCCCATGCTGCTTCCCTCTAGGAGTATATCAAGACATGCTTGACGCAGTGCCAGCAAATAAGAATAGTCCACACTGGTTCTGGGGTATCTGGGCTCTCCAGCCTGGACATTATCCTCCCTCTTTCTCCTAAACTCACCAGACTTGGGTTTGGTCTTCAGTACTTACTACTATATGAGAATTTGAGTTCACTACCTCTGAAACTAATAATACACTATATGTTAATTAATTGAGTTTAAATTTTTTTAAAAAAGAATTTGAGTTCATAGGCTAAAATACCAAAACAAGGACTAAAACCACCTCAAGAGAAAGAAAGAAAATAAAACATCACAATAATTTGTTCATCAAATATTTGCTTACTAGAGCATTGTTATTAGCGTTAGAGATAAAACAGAGAAACGTACAAAGAAATAGCCCTACTTTCAGGCCATCTTATGATGCTGACATTGGCAAGGAGTAGGGAAANNCAAGAAATAAATAACAACACAAGGATGCACACTCAAACTACTCTGAATTAACCTCATAATGGGGGTCCTAGCTAGTACAATAAGTGAAGAAAAAGAAACAAGGTATGCACTTTGGAAAGAAAGAAATAAAGCACTAACTATTTGTAGGCAACATGATTGTCTTTATAGAAAATCCCAGTGAAATTATGAAAACCTACTAGAACAACTAAGTGAATTTAGTAAGGTTGAAGAACACAAAGTCAGTATACAAACACCAATCAGATTTCTATATACTAGCAATGAACAATTGGAGAAAAGAAATTCTACCTGTAGAATACTACTGTCACCCATGCCCATGGATTCAAAACTGTTTATCATCTACATAACTGCCTGTCTTACATGTTTTGAAATAACTTAGCCAATCTCCACAATTGTGTGAGCTATTTTTTGTAATAAATTTCTCATTCTCTCTTGCTATGAATGAGAGAGAGAGAGAAGAGAGAAAGAAATGTAAAGATATGCATGTATTTCTTACCATGTATATTCCTGTGGTTAAACTTTAATTGCATCTGTAGAAGAAAAACTGACAAATGAACTTTATTAAACTTAAGAACTTATGTTCTTTGAGACATACAAAGAGAAAAAGAATTCATGCTATGCACTGGGAAATAATATTTACAAATCATATTTCTGATAAAGAATTTGTATCTAGAATATATAAAGAACTCTCAAAACTTACTAATAAGAAAAGAAAAACTCTAAGGAAGAAATGGGCAAACTATCCAAACAGACACTTTATCAAAAAAGATATCAGGTTGGCAAATAAGCTCACGAAGAGATGCTCAACGTGATTAGTGAGTAGAGAAATGCAAATTAAAACAGAGATACCACTAAATACCAATTATAATGAGTAAGAAACAAAAAAACAAGCCAAAAAAACCCACAGTTCTGATTGGTGCTGGAGATGTAGAGCAACCAAAACTCAAATTTTGTACATAGTTGGTGGAAATGAAAAATGTTACAGCCACTTTTAAGAGTCTGTTATTTCTTACAAAGCTAAGCATATACCTACCACATAGTCAAATGATTCTACACACAGATGTTTTTCCAAAAGTAATTAAAATTATGTTCACATAGAAACACATAAAAATAATTCTTGAAAAGTGGCTTTTTTAAAATAATCACCAAATACTGAAAAGAATTCAAATGCCCCTCAAGTGGGGAATGGAAAGCAAACTGTGGTACATCCGTACAATGGAGTACTACTCAGCAGTAGAAAGGAATGGCACACTGAAACATGCCAACAGTATGGTCAGATCTTAAATGCATTATGATAAGTGAAAGAAGCCAAAATCAAAAAGTGACATTCAGTGGTGCCTGAGTGGCTTAGTCAGTTAAGTGTCTGCCTTTGGCTCAGGTCATGATCCCAGGGTCCTAGGATGGAGCCCTGCATCAGGCTCCCTGCTCAGTGGGGAGCCTGCTTCTCCCTCTCCCTCCTGCTCATGCTCTTTCTCTCACTCTCTCTCAAATAAATAAATAAAATCTTTAAAAAAAAAATTGGGGCACCTGGGTGGCTCAGTCGTTAAGCGTATGCCTTCGGCTCAGGTCATGATCCCAGCATTCTGGGATCGAGCTCCGCATTGGGCTCCCTGCTCAGCAGGAAGCCTGCTTCTCCCTTCCCACTTCCCCTGCTTGTGTTCCCTCTCTCACTGCCTCTCTCTCTCTGTCAAATAAATGAATAAAATCTTTTTAAAAAAATGACATTCAGCATGATCCCATGTATACACCATTCTGGAAAAGGTGGTATAGTGAAGGAGAAAAACACTGGTTGCCAGGGGTTGGGGGTGTTGGAAAGGAGAACTACAAAAGGGCATGGAGGAATTCTTTGGCCAGTTGGAACTGTTTTGTATCTGTATTGTCATGGTGGCTGCACCACTGCACACATCTGTCAAAACTCACAGAACTGTCCTTTAAAAGGGGAGAATTTCGTTGTATGTAAATGAAACTTTAATTGGAAACTAAAATAAGTAATAGAATATTAGGTAACAGTGGTTGGTAAGGGATAAAAATGAATTGGAGAGAGGAGACATAAGATGGCTAACTGTGAAATTTGAGTGAGGATGGGGGAAGAAGAGAAGGCGTCACTGCAAAGATGATTTTTGTGATCATCTCCTGTAAGAAGTCTGGCATATGTAAGCAAGAACAAGAAGATGGGTGTGGGTAGAATGGAGTGAATAAGAAAAGCAGAAGATGGCATCAGGAAGTTGAATCAAGAGTTTGGGGGAGGAGCATCAGGTAGAGCCCCGTAGGTCACAGTTAGGTCTTTGTCATTGTGAGTGAGATGGACAGCTAGTAGGATACTGTGAGCAGAAGACTGACACGATCTGACTGACATTCTAACAGGATCTCTGTCTACTGTGTTGAGTAGAAGAGGGCAAGAGTCCAGGTAAGAAGACTGGCAAACAGGCAAAAGGTAATGCACAGATAAGACAGTGGAGGAGGTATATATAACACGCTGATGCTGTGTATATATTGGAGAACACTGTGTATATATTAGAGATGTTTCTGATAAACTGGAGGTAGAAAATGTAAGTAAGGAAGGAGTCAAGAATGCAGTAGATAGAGTTTTGTCTAAATAACTGAAAGAATGGAACATATTTTTCTTTTTAAGATTTTATTTTTAAGTAATCTCCACATCCAACAAGGGGCTCAAACACAATCTTCAGATCAAGAGTCACATGGCCCACCTACTGAGCCAGCCAGGTGCCCCAAGAATGGAACATCTTCATTGAAATGGAGAGGGTTATAGAAGGAGCTGGTGTATGTGGAAAGGGGTAGATATTAGTCTTGGACATTTAAGTTGAAGATGCTTATGATATAGTCAAATGGAGCCACCAAGTAGGCAGGTAGATATCTGAGTCTGGAACTGAGTGGACAGGTTCCTAACAGATATACAAATTTGTGAGTCATCACCATAAAAGATACATTTGAAGTCATTAAATAACATGAGATCACCAGAGATAGAAATGTAGATAGAAAGAGAAAGAGGTCCAAGGCCTGAGTCTTAAGACAATATATGCATCAGAAACATAATTATGGGAACAGATGGACCAAGAATCTAAACTCAGCATGACAAATATGCTTTGGGAGATAGAGGAGATAACAGCAACGTAAAACAAGAACAAAACACCACAAAATCTAAACTCAGTGACGTATGAAAAACATAACAGTTGAAATGAAAAACAAAATGATGCAGGTAAATAGTAGAACAGACATAGATGATGAATAAATTAGTAAACTAAAAGTTCAGTTTAAGAACTTCCCAGAGAGTAGCAGTCAAGAGGATATATGTTGTTGTATGTAGAGTCTGAGAAGAAAGGAAAATAAAAATGAAATTGAAAATATATATAAGAAATAATGGTAATAACTTCCCCAGCATTATTTTTTTTAATTTTTTTAAAGATTTTATTTATTTTATTTGAGATAGACAGATACAAGAGAGAGCACGAGCAGGGAGGAGAAAGAGAAGCAGGTTCCCCGCTGAGCAGGGAGCCCGATGCAGGACTCTGTCCTAGGACCCTGAGATCATGACCTGAGCCAAAGGCAGACACTTAACTAAGACACCCAGATGCCCCCAAATTGCCCAGGGTTAAAGGGAGATGAGTGACCCCAAGTAAAAGGACTCACAGAGGACCAAACGATAGGAAGGAAAAAAATGACATATAGATAAATTATTAGAAAATTTGAGAACATCATGTAAATGGTGATCCTCATAAAGCTTCCAAGTAGAAAAGTCACCTATCAATGAGCAGATCAACATACTGAATGCAAAAAGATAACAGAAAAGGACGTTTACAGTTTAGAAGGAAAATCATTTAGCTTCAATTTGCTGTGGAGCTAAATAGTCCATTCATTATAAAATTATTATAAAAATATTCTCAGACATAAAAACTTTTAAAAGGATTTGCAATACAAAGACACATTGAAGGGTATGCTCAAATAGTTGGAGAAATTATTCAAGATGTGTTATAAGAGATATAAGTAGAGGTTATAAGACATGAAAAGTAGAGGGTTTTTTTAAATTCTTGTCTAAGTAAATAAAGGCAGGTTAAAATGAAGGCAAATGTATCCAACTAACACAGAAATTAATATGATGTGGTGAGGGGTGGGTGTAGGGCCTAGTAAAGTGAGGGACATGGAAGAATTCTAAAGTGCTTTCTTATTAAAGACAGTGAAGAGGTAGATATTCACAAGAGAACAACTGAGAATCAAAGGATGGAAAAAAAGATATACTAAAATAGTATGTTCTAAAAGAAAGCAGGAGTAGAAATCATAGTATCTGACAAAACAGATTTTAATGCAAAAATAGCATTTTAAGAAAATAATATTAGATATGCATATAACGATAAAGGGAAACAACAGAACAGGTTCCCTTCCATGTCTACCAAGAACACCTATGTACCTAACCATGTTGGCTCAAAGCATTTCAAAGTGTATTAATCGAACTGTGCAGAAAAATCATTATTAAGTCAACAGTTGGACTTGTAGATCTTACACACCACTCTCAGAAAATGATATATCAAGCAGACAAAAAAGAAAGACATGAAACCTATTAGTATAATTTAAAATATGAGCTACTGGGGCCCCTGGATGGCTCAGTCGACTCAGATCATGATCCCAGGACCCCAGGATCAAGCCCCGCATCTGGTTCCCTGCTCAGTGGGGAGTCCGCTTCTCCCTCTCCACCTGCTGTACTCCCCCTGCTGTTCTCTCTCTCTGTCAAATAAATAAATGAAGTAAAATTAAAAAATGAGCAACTTAATAGCATACTGTATACGGATCACAAAACATTTGATGTTTCAATAAATATCAAAGAAGCAATATAACATCTCATTATACACCCAGTAACCATAATTAGAATAATTTTATTTTTCTAATCAGTATCTTGAGCCCATATTTTGTATATTACCCAGTTTTAAGGAAATTACCTGGCAACAAAGATTGAATGATTTTAAAAATAGCTGTAATATATCAAATCTTGAGAAAGATAATTACAGTTGTTTTAACGTAATTATAAGTAAGAAGATACAATGAAGATACAAATTTTTTAAGTAGAGGAGATTCAATGTCCCCATCAACATCCATCATTTTTATGCAAACTTAAATTATATTTGCCTTAAAGAAGAGTTTAGAAATTAAAAGAAACGTTAGCACATTTTTTCTGACAGCTGACATAATTGTGAAAGGATTTTAACCATTGAGAAAAATATTGAGATCTAACAATGAATTTATATCTCGTCCTGTCCTTTACCAGAAATATAATGAATCTATCAACTTCATTTCATCACAAAGTTATAAATGCTCTAGCAACCTAGTGGGGTTAATACAGAGGAATCTTCTAAGGTTAATGGCAGTCATAGACCCAGTTTATGGATTTTAGCAGGTCTTCCATTTCAAACTAAAAAGAAGCGAAGACACAGATCCATCGTAGCCTGCATTTTATCTGCGATGTTATCAGAGCTAATGTCATCCCTGATATGTTGTTATTAAGTTCATTGCTTTGAGTGGCACCTTGACATTTACTGCGTTTGAATACCAGCTGGGTAAGGTGTTAGGTTCTAGCAAACAGTTTATATCAAACTCATTTGCCGCTTCCTAAATATCAGGTTCCAAGTGGACAAATTCGTTAGACAATTTTCTTCTCCTATACCAAGTAGTTTTTTAAAAATAATAATTTGGTTTATGTTGTATCTGACCAAGTGATAAAATCAATGGAATGTTAGGAAGCAAGGCAAATACATCGGACATCACCCACCAATGCCAATAGAAAGACAATGAGAACACAAATACTCATTTTTTTAAAATGGTCTACATAGTAACTAAAGTAATATGCAAATGCTCTGACAGTTATAGTCTGCCTAATGCAATAAGAGTGCTTCAAAATATTACAAAAGAACTGTTATAATGTATCAAATTATTCATAGCTACTTATACATCAGCTCTGATTTGACATTAATATTTCTCATTTGCATAAGTGATTCTAACTAGTGAAGGCCAAACCATTTAAAAGATTATTTATTAATTAAGCGGTTGATTAATGTTTATAAATGGGAAAATGGTGATTTAGTATTTCAAATTTCATATGTCTCTGTAAAAATGACAAGTTCTCATTCACGGACTCTAGACTCTTATGTAGGGATGATTATGGAACCCATTAACTAGTCTGGTAGTTACTAGGCTTCTTTTATAAAGCATTTTGCCAAATTTCGTTTACTTAAACATAAATAATGAAAGAAGTTGTTTAATTTCCCCAGAAATATTTTTTTTCTATTATAATTCAAACCAAGAAAATGTAGATCTGTAAGTCATACAAGAATTTAGTCCTGAGAATTTGCTTGTGCCCTTCATAGTCATTAATCCTCTCCTTATGACAGTTCCAGAGAACTTTGCTCTACCCCATGCACCAAGAACCTCCAGAATAGTGAGGCAAACCTGAAAGGTGCAAAATGTGAAACAGGTAGTTAGCCTCTCAGCCTTTCTGCCTTTAGGCCAGTCCTTCAGGCTTTCGGTGTTGGTGCTCTTACCTCTCTCTGCCTGCCAGAGATCCTCTCCAGGCTGCATCCATTCAGGCCTCCTGCTTTCCTGACCTACAGGGTAACTACATTCCTTGCATCTGCATCAAAATGCATCCGTTTACTTTTATTTCCCCAAAACTTTAAACATACTTGTGCTAATATGGTACTGTGTATATACCCACAGCTTATGTACCTGTAATTTTAAACTAGACAATTTTGTTGCATTTTTCATTTGTTCCTCTAACATCAGCCTTGTTTTTGTCGTACATTTCTTGAGTATCAGACAAGGTTTCTACCAAATGTTAGAGCATATAGTAAGCATTTGGATGACCAACAATCCCTAGTATAATTATATTGATTTCTGCAACAACATTTTTGAACAAGTATTTGATGAACATCTACTATGTTCTACATATTGTTCCAGGTGTTGGAGATAGTAAAGGAACAGCAGAGGACAAAACAAATATGGTTCCTGCACACATAGAATGAATAATCTAGGGAAGGAGGCAGTTATTAAACAAATAATTACACAAATAGTTGTTAAGAATATCCCTATATTTAGAAAATTATTTTCTAATAAGATGATTTTTTTTCCTGAGAATATGGAGAATAAATTCAGTTTTAAAGAAGGAAATTATCATTGCCCAAGGTCCTAAAACACAAGCATATATACCACTTTTAATATTTCTTCTAATACATATTTTATATAAATAAATATATACAATATATATATACGATGTGTAGTATATATATGTTAGAAGAAGAGTATGTATGTTATAAAATTGGGATCATATTGATTATACTATTTTGGAAACTTTTAGAGCTAATAATAGATATACTCATTAATTTAATTAAACATTCATATAAAGCATTATTTTAATAATGACACAATTGTCTATCATTTGAAACAAACTTTTTAAAAATTATTTCCTTTTTATTGGATTATTAAGTTGGTTCTTTTTTTTACCATTCAAATTTTTGCTGTTATAGACTGTATGTAACTTACTGTGTGTCTTATTACCTTCTGATAAACATTTATGCATGGCCTTGATAGGTCAAAGGATATAAAACAGATATGTAGTATATAATTCATATATTGATTACATTTATTAATTAAATTAATTATATTTAATTATAATTATAATTTCATAATTTATAAATAATATTTGTTGTATTTGTTGAAATATTAATATATTCTTATATAATTACATATAATTTATTATACATAATATATTTAGTTAAGAAAATCTTGAATAACAAAGTTGGAGGGCTTTCACAACTTATCAGAACTTATTTTAAAGTTGAAGCCCTGAAATCAGTGGGTTATCGGTGAAAGGATTACCAATAGACCACAAGGACAGAATGGAGAGCCCCAAAATAAACAGAGATACAGATACTTGATGTATGACAGTGATGGCATTGCAGACTAGGGGGGAAATAATGGTGTTTTAATAAACAGACAAAAATTGGAAGTCCGTGTAGAAAAAAGTTAATCTTGATTTCTTCCTCACTATAAGCAGAAGAGTATAGAATCACAATGTAAAAGGAGAAGAAAACTGGAAAATATCTTTGTGTTTAAGGAGTAGGCAGAAACAGGACATAAATATCACTATTCATAAGAATTAGAACTGCTTTAGAATTAAGAACTCTTGGGGCACCTGGCTAGTTCAGTCAGTTAAGCATCTGTCTTCCACTCAGGTCATGATCCGGGAGTCCCAGGGTTGAGCCCCATGTATGGCTCCCTGCTCAGCGGGGAGTCTGTTTTTCACTTTCTATCTGCCCCTCCCCCTGCTCCTTCTCTCTCTCCCTCTTATTCACTCTGTCTCTCAAATAAATAAAATCTTGGAAAAAAAAGAATTAAGAACTCTTTTTTTGCCAAAAGATACCACTGAGTGAAAGAGCAAGCCACAAAGTAGAAAAACAGATATATACAATCAATATAACCAATAAAGGATTTATTTCTGAAATATGTAAATAACTCCCATAAATTATAAGAAAAATATAAAACAAATTTATACAAAATTGAGAAAAAAATATCAACTGATTAGTCAAAAGCATATCCAAATGGCAAATTAGGGATACTTTCTTGGAAGTGAAAGAGGGAGCTGTTGATTATTTTACCAAGACAACTGGTGTAAACTGGACCTGCCTTGGGCAAACTACTAAGAAAAGGAAAGCTCCTCAACTTAATTAGAAATCAGTGTGATGGTTAATTTTATGTGTCAACTTGTCTAGGCTAAAGGATGCCCTAAGCTAAAGGATTACCAGATAGCTGGTAAAACATTATTTCTGGGTATGCCTGTGAGAGCATTTCCAGAAGAGGTTACCATTCGGATCAGTAGACTGATCAGCTCCTGGTTCTCTAGGTAGAAGACAGAAAATTGGACTTCTTGGCGTCCATAATCATGTGAGCCAATCCTCATAATAAATCTCCAAATATATGTGTGTGTATATATACATATATACGCCTACATACATACATATCCCATCATTCTGTTTCTCTGGAAAACCCTGATTAACATAGTCAGTGAAATGTCAACCAATGACACAACAAAATACCATTACCAGAAGAGCTAAAACTGTATTTATATTTACAAATAGCAAGTGTGGCCTAGGATATGGTGGATCTAGATCTCATGCACTTCTAGAGAAGAACTCATTGTTATAATACTTTGGAAAACTGTTTGGCATTGTTTACCAAAGTAAAATATGTATTTTTTATGTTTCACTGATTCCAGTCCCAGGGGTATGTTCAACTGAGCTATGCACTAATGTGAACCAAAAGACATGCAAAAAATTATTCCTAACAGTGTTATTTGTCCAAATCAAAAACTGGAGAAAAGCCTTATGTCCATCAATAGTAGTATCGCTGAATAAGTTTCTGTATACACATACACAGAAGATTAATCATTAATGAAAATGAGCAGGTGCCAAAGGTGAACCTCAAACAATCATTCAGCACACTGTAAATTTTATGATTTGTCCATTTTTGTTGTATATTTTACACTTCAATAAAGGACTTATTAAAAATATGTTTAACAATTGCATCAAATTCCTCTTAGGATAACATGAAAGAAAATAATGCATAGTATATACACAAACACAAAATTCTATATTCAACTAATTCTCAAAATGTAAACAATAATTCAGGTAAAAAAAAAATTTAGGAGCTTGAATTCAGTTTGAATTACCTAGAAACTTACTGAAAATTTCTTTATGTAGGCAGTCTTGGTTTCATGGGGAAAAAATGCATAAATGTAGATATAAAATAATTCCCAAAGATATTAAATGCATAATTTAATATGAGAATGCTATCGTTCTAGTTGACTAAGCATTTGTACTTATGCAATATAAAACAAAATAAAATGTTTGGCAGGACTCTATGTTTATTAAAAATATAAGCTCTCAATTATCCCCAAATTTTCTGTATCTTTATTTGTATGAGACATAGAAAAGGGTCTCAAGCAAAATTGAACCTTGTCATTGTAAATATCAGAGCTCTCTTACCTGTCAGTTCAGTTCTTTATGACTGTCAACACTGCAAAGTCAATCAATCCAAGTGCTTAGTGTGCTACCAGCATCGTGAAGAAAACAAAACTAATGAGAAACATCACGCAGCCAAAAACAGTGCTTGATTACAAATACCAAGTAATAATGGTATGTTGATAGTTTTCTGAGCTGGTAGTTGTGAAGAAAGTGACAAATTTTCTCATGGAGAAAATTTTAAGTAGGGATATTCACATGAAATTGAAAAGCATAGTAACTGTTGAATGTCACGTTGCCCCAGTCAGATGCTTTGATTTACGTGTGTTGAGCAAATACTAGATTGATTCCAGGTCCACCCATGTAGGTGAGAAGTTGCTAATTTATGACTTTGGTTCAACTGACTTGTGAAATCCCCATATTATACATTGTTAACAGCAGAAGCTACCTCAGATAACTTATAAAATGCTTGTGTATCTTCTAACCCAATCTTCAGTACAAGGCAGGAACCCCTAATGTGGTCAAAATACTGTCCAGGAAATTCCCACCGAAGGCTTAGGTGCACCAGCTGTCAGTGCATGGACAAGTTATGACAATAGTAGTCTAGAAAATTAAGAAAATATTCTGATCCTTCAAACCAAAAGTTATTTTCCTTTACTTGGCTACAGAATTCATTTAATAAAGCTTTTTTTCCTGACCTATTATTTGCTCATTTTTCTTTGTAGTGGGTTTTGGTAGGAAGTTTTTGTCCTCATATCTTTCAGTCCAAGAGTAGTACACATGTATCCAATGAGGTAGCTGGATTCATTTCTGTAAAAAAAACTAATGTATTTTTTCTTCTGATCACATCAGTTATGTAAATACAATTTTGCTTTGGCTGCAAGGATTTTGAGAAAGATACCCTGGGTATGATTAGAGTGTAACATTTTTGAGTCATTAAAATAGAGAGTATGAAACAAAATTATGCCACAGTATCAACCGTGCAAGTAGCCCAGTAGCCCAGGCATGCAATGCCCCCCACGTGGTAATAAGCCTTAGTCAACCTGACTTGAAAAAGACACTAATGAAGACTGCTGTGCATGGCCATGTTGTTGCCATTAGGAAAGATGGCATTGTGCCTGAGGAGGGAACCCACTCTTGGACTGAAAAAGTGTCAGCACTGGGGGGAGGGGATGAGAATTTGGTAAGGGGTCCTTACCTTAAGGTGAGAAAATCTTCCTTCTCTTGGGGGGGCTTAGAAGTCTCTCTCTCTCTTTTTTTTTTTTTAAGATTTTATTTATTTATTTGACAGAGACAGCCAGTGAGAGAGGGAACACAAGCAGGGGGAGTGAGAGAGGCTTCTTAGCAGGCTCCCAGCGGAGGAGCCTGATGTGGGGTTCGATCCCAGCACCCTGGGATCACTCCCTGAGCCGAAGGCAGACGCTTAAGGACTGAGCCACCCAGGCGCCCCTAGAAGTCTCTTTTGGCCTGAGTTTCAGAATCTAAGGCACAGAAATCCCTGAACCGTTTCCAGTGGTGCCTAGGAGCTGCTCCGGTCACTGCAGATGAGGCAGGACAGGATTAAGGCTGAGCTCAGACCTTGCAAGGGGGCTTCTGTGATTGTTCGGAGCCTTTTCAATAGCTGTATGTAATTCTCCGCACATAATTCCCTTTCATGGTCCAAGAGCTTGAGAAGTTGTTATTTAAAGTTTTCATCTGGTCCCCATTGTGCTGTGGGCATTTCAGGTAAAAAAGGTCCCATTCTCCAGATGCAGTGGCAGATGGCCCACAGCTGCTGTGGTGGAGGGGAAGCATGTGCATGGACACTGACGCAGCTGCCTCGCTGGGGCCACAGCAGCCAGGCCAGCAGTCTGGGGGTTTGGTGAGAGGAATGGAGAGCTTGGAGGAAATGCTACCAGGCGAACACGAAGCAAACTCTGGAGACCTCTTGGAAATAGTTGAGGTTCACTCTGAGTGGATGTAATTTCTAAAAATTAGGCTAGTGGGGCCTCCTACTATGTAAATTGGATATTAAAAGTAAATGTGGCATTGTTTTTAAGTCACAAGCTAATGAGGTCAAAGACTGAAATTATAGTAAAGTTGAACATTAGACCCAAATGGTAGCTAAAATGTAAGCCTCTGCAGCCGGCATTCTGTAATTGTTGTCAGTGTTGTTGTTGGGGTTTTTTTAGTGGGGGGGGGGGGATGGGTATTTTAACATTCTGTTCTTATTTAAATTTGTTTTTGTTTTTACTCTTTTCTGATTTAATATTTTATTTAATGTCTACTTGTTATAAACTGCTTGTGTAGACAAACGCAAAGACGAGGCAGGAAATTGTTAAAAATGACAATAATAAATAAGCCAAAAAAAAAAAAAAGGTTGCATTTTAGATTTTCATTTTAAATGCATTAGCTTTTTAGCTGGCAATGTGACCTA
The DNA here is from genome assembly GCF_017311325.1 of Ursus maritimus. NCBI lineage: Eukaryota > Metazoa > Chordata > Mammalia > Carnivora > Ursidae > Ursus > Ursus maritimus. Next base: position 37,924,238 of record NW_024425341.1, on the reverse strand, counting down.
AGGAAATACACTTTATATTACTGAGGTTTAGTTTCTTTCTCTGAAACAGGAGGGAGTTTAGTCGGATACTTTCTGAGGTCCCTTCCACCACTAGGATTCAACCAAGAAATTTACGTTCATGTAACTTGGTATAATATCCTGAAAACATTTTCTATTAGTGAGGATTTCATTCTTGGAAACTTTATAACCAAAAAATATCGATTGAAAGTCTCAAGGGGCTGTGTTATTCTTTTAAATAACTAACTATGAATACGATGAATATTTCCTGAGAGAAACATGGAGAGTTGGAAGTTTGTAGTCATAGAAATGAGAAAGATAAAATAGGTTTCACAGTGTATTTCATTTAGCTTAGGAATCACATGGCAGCTCATATGAATTTAATAGAGACCTTATGAATAACTAGCATGTGGCTATGAGGTAAGGTACATGTAAACAAAAGAATTGCACCTTGAGGTTGAATTAGATAAAAATAACCTTCCTCCTGTGTCTTCACACACAGAACAACCAAGTGAAGAAGTCCTATGGCTAATTTAATGTAAGACTGAAGAACTTTATGTGTTAGGCATACATGGGATGTTTTATTGAAACATCTATGTAATTATTTTTAATCACCCCTTCATTTTGCATTTTTTACATTATTTTTTCACCCATTGAATTGGCAAGCATATATTGATTCATCAGTGTATGCCTAGATATCAAGGTAAAGAAACAAGTATAGACAAACTTCTCTTTAGTCTAAAAATGGCAGTATTCTTCAGTGATCCTTCCAGCTCAAGATGATGTTTATCTATTGGCTTAATAAGGAGGTATCAATCAATTGGATTAGACTTCCCAATTAAGCAGTGGGATTTGGACCTATAGCTTATGAGACTAATATTGGTAACAATCATTACTCCCCTAAGCAAGGTACTATTCTATCCTGGTTGCAGCCTGCGTTTCTTATCTATCCTAGATTATAACTACTTTAGGAAATATGTCAGTTTCTTGATTGCCAATAATTATTGGCTATTTTACTCCTATGTTCTATTTATTTTTTTATTCTCTTTTTTCATAAAGTGTTTTAAAACAACTGCAAAATGCTACTGGCTAATAGAAGCCCTCAAATTTATGATTCCCATATATCGAGACATTGCATGGAAAATCAGTGAATCTCTAAATTCCTTCAGACATATGGTTTACAATAAAGTGGTTTATTGCTGTATAAACATTAATCTCAGACAGAGGCAGAACCTCCAGGTTTCTCCACCTCCAGATTTTTTCCAACTCATATTCTTCATGCTGAAAGCAAACACATCAGTTTGAATTTGCTTTATTCCTGCTTAGTCTCTTTTCAGAGTATCAAGAGCTCCCTTCATTTGACAAGCCATAAAGTCTTGCAATTGACTTTTGTCATTATTATTCATTATTATCAAGTTGGGCATTCTATCAAAATCAGCAGAGTCGGCCTTATAATTTAACTGCTTAATAATAAACATGAAGTAACACAAACATATATCCCAGTTTTTGCTTCGGCAAATTTATTGTGCATTTGTGTATTATAGTTCTTCTGCTATAAAGCAAAATATAGTCCATTTATAAAATAATAAAGCTTTATAATTAATATATAATTAAGCAGAAAAAACACTGATCTATACAACCACATAATGTGCTTCTGAATTTGAAAGTATAGTCATCTGTAAAAGAAAGTTAAATCTATAAAAACTAAAAGATGAAAAATATCCATGTGTGGAAAGTTCTGTAATGATACTGAAATGCAGAACGTCTTCTTGGGGAATCTGGCAGTGGCGGCTGATAGGAATTGTTGCAAAGACACATCAGGTCACATAGCCATCCCCTTTAGTTTTACCGGTTTAATGGAGTCACTGATTCCCTTCCCTGCCAAACAAAGGAAGACTCCAAGTATGCACTTTTGTTCCAAGCTGCACACTTCAGAGGACTGAAGACCAGAGGTTTCACATACACAATTATTTTTGTTTATTCACTTAACAGATATTACTGTTAGAGTCAGTTACACCAAAATCAAAATGATACAGTTCCCACTTTTAGGACATCACTTCCAAGTGTGCAAAGTATGTAAATGATTCAGTTTGAGGCAGATATTCATTCATTGCTAAACAATAAGTTACCCCCAAATTTAGCAGCTTAAAACAACACAACATTTATTATCTCACTGTTTCTGTGTGAGGAATATGGGCTGTGTCCTCTTCTTCTTGGTTTCTCCCAGGGCTGCAATCAAAATGTTGATCCAGGGTCTGTGGTTTCATCTTAAGGCCCAACTACTGACAGGTTCTCTTCCACACTCACTCGTGGTGTTTTGGCAGCGCTCGGTGTCTGTGGCTGTCGGACTGAGGCTGCCGTTCCTTCCTGGCTGTTGGCCAGAGCCGTCCCCAGTTCCTCGCCTTGTGAGTTTCTCCTCCATGGCAGTTGTCTTCATCAAAACATTCAATCCAAGAAGGCCAAAGAGAAAATCTCCCAGCAAGTTGGAAATCACACTTCTATGATCTCATCTCATAAGTAACATTCCATCTGTTTTTCCATATTCTGGGGGTTAGAATGGGTTTACTAATTTCAGTCATCTCTCTAGGGGAAGGAATTGCACACGAGCATGAATACCAGCAGGTGGGGATCACTGGGGCCTCTTAAAAGTCTGCCCATCACAAGGCACTAAAGTGGACTCCTTCCCACAGTTATTTTTACCACTGGTAATCCATGTTTTCTAAGATCTCTACTAGCGGAGTCACTTTGGGGCACTAAAAATTTGTGTTTCCGAAGGTACCCTTTATTATATACTATACTACTGTGACTATGTTATTAATTCTCCCACGACTGTCAGGCTATGGGACATAGAAAAAACAAGTTCTGACAAGATACAATAGCAAAAAATTGTGGAATATGAAATGGTTGCTGAAAAAATCGGCCTGGAGAGTGCCATGTGGAGACCAAGGAGAGAGGAAAAGAGGTGGTCTTAAGCCCTCACCGATGGTCTCTTTACCCCAAGATGTGACGATAATATGAATCATAAGAAGCCCACTTTCACTACCAGCTTAGCTGGTCCACAAGGATTTTTGCAGTCTGGCCGCTCAACCCCTGTGGCTGTTGCTGATGATGAGTAGGATTCAGAACCACAGAGAATGCTTCTCTGCAGATCTAACGTGTGCTTAGGGAGAGAGAAGAGAAGCATAGCAGAGCTTTAAGAAGAACAGAAATACCTATTACAATTTTACTTAGGAATTATAATTTAGGTCCTGAAAAATTGTTTCTGCCTATGGTGAATATCCATTTTTTACCTAAATCAGTACAAACTTGACTTGGTTGGTAAACTTAGAATTGTAACAGGATATTTCTGAGTATGCATAGGCCCAGGACTTAAACATTTTTTTTTTCTTTTTCCCCCAGGCAAACTTAGGTGTCATTCCCAGCAACACCTCTACTAATGTTTTGATTTTTATTTCAGCTGTTAAGTTTAAACAGCACGCTTCCACTTAGTTTTCTCTTTGCCATGAAATTCATGCTGCTACCACTGCAGTGGAAGAGGGTGAAGGTCTGGTGCGTGTGTGTTCCTTCACAATACCTCTTCATCCTCGTGTTGAGTGACGGGTCAGTCATGAACGTTACAGAACAGGTTAATGAGTCGTGGTGACACCCAGGTTTGGGCAGCAAAGGGAACAGCTTTCATGACTCCCAAAATCTCTCTGTAGTCTTAATGCATTGGCTAAAGATAAGGATTTACATTGGTAAGGCCACTGGAGACAGTATTCGTGAAAGAATCTACTTGACAAAGTCCTATCATAATCATCTATGATATTTTTAACAAGGGAATAGTTACCTTATTGGTTTCATATTTTATTAATTAGGGATTATTAGGCCATTCCACATGATTTTTCTTTTTTTTTTAAAGATTTTATTTATTTATTTTGACAGAGAGAGACAGCCAGCAAGAGAGGAAACACAAGCAGGGGGAGTGGGAGAGGAAGAAGCAGGCTCCCAGCGGAGCGCTATGTGGGACTCAATCCTGGAACACCAGGATCACGCCCTGAGCCGAAGGCAGCCACCTAATGACTGCGCTACCCAGGCGCCCCACAACATGATTTTTCTTATTCTACTCAATTTAAAAACCTCTAGCATAAAACAAAGACCGATCTCCAAGAGATTGACTGTGACAGGGGCCGGTGTACGAGTGACCAATTACTGTCACATGGCTCAGATCAATTAGAGAATAATTAGTATTGAAAGCGTTGCTGAAGTGAGTCCTAAGCTACTTTTTCAAAGATATGCATTCAGTCCTGGTGACTTTAATTTTTAAATCAGTATTACTAGGATAAAGGTTAATTTTGAATATATTTTCAAATAAGTAAATGAGAAATTTAAGTAAACATCTTCAATAATCCAACCTTACCTAAGTTTGGACTGTACATTCATTTGCCCAAGGTAGATAAGGATTTACAGAAAACAGATAGGAAACACAGCTACCTTTAGTTTATATTGAAAGTTTCAGTGAAGCTACATTACTTTGTCCTCAATGCTATGAATGCAAGTTGTGGCAGAGGCTAAACACTGTTCTCCAAACTCTGCTTTTGTGGGTTTTTTTCCTATGCAAGAAACTAGAGTATATTTCTTAGTCTCGCTTGCTGAGAGGAGTTCTGGTCAGTGAAATTTGAGTGCAAGTGACGTACTCCACTTTCATGCCTGACCTATAAAACTCTCCTGCATACTCTTGCATGCTCTTTTCTTCTTCCAAGATACCAGAAAGTCAATGACAATCTTGGAAGCCTGTGCTGAAGAATAGTCGCTTCCACTCTCTTATGGTTCCCTACACAAGTAAATAGAAGATAGCTTTCCCATTGACTGTCCGCCATCCAGGACTCTTCCATGAGCGTTAAATAAACTGTTATTGTGTGGATGTTATTGTTATTATTGTTGTTGCAGGAGCTAGCATTAGCCTTACTACTATATGCACACAATTACGTAGGGATTTAGATCAGAAATAGCTAAACTTGAAATAGTATCTCCCAGTTATCCAAAATGTGACCCTTACTGTGGATTTTGTTAACATTTGAGTGTATTCATATGTATATGATTTACTCAAAAAAGTAATTATTATCAGGTTCTTAGATCTTTAAGAAAGCATACCGAGTACAGCAAACAATATCATTGATTATTAAATATTTTGTAGAGATCTAAAGAAAAGAAATTTTTAAAAATCTCTCTGGTCACTCCCACTGTTGGCAGGGGAGGAAGGTGCAGGAATGTTAGCAGTGCTCTCTAGAGTCATATGAAGTTTAGGAACAACAATTTTGTAGTATATTACAGCAACATAAACAAATCTTTTAAACTAGAATTAATTTTTATTACCAAATAGAATCTCTCTGGAAATAAGGTTTTTAATGGAATTACTGGCAGACTTTTTTTTTTTAAAAGATTTTATTTATTTATTAGACAGACAGCCAGCGAGAGAGGGAACACAAGCAGGGGGAGTGGGAGAGGAAGAAGCAGGCTCATAGCGGAGGAGCCTGACGTGGGGCTCGATCCCATAACACCGGGATCACACCCTGAGCCGAAGGCAGATGCTTAACCACTGTGCCACCCAGGCACCCCTACTGGCAGACTTTTAACCATAATGGTGCGTGTAAAAAGATTGTAGCTATTTAGAATGAGTTTTTTGGTTTGGGATCTGTCAAAATAATAAATTGGATTTTTTTTATTTGCTTGGTTGGTTTCTTCACCAATGCTTTATTAAATATTCAAAATCTGTGGATCAAACTAATTTTCTATCACCTCGCCTGAGATTTTAAATATTCAATGCTGTTAATCTTTTGAAAGGGCATTTGTCACAGTGTATAAGCAAGCAGTAAAGAAATATGCAGAAATGAGCTTCCTACTGAGTTATTTACTTGGAATAAGTGTATCCTATAAAATGTTGACCTGAAGTATTTAACGATAATAACCCAAGAAACAATAAAACATGAGCAACACAGAGAGTTCATCAAAATTTTATGTGAACTCTACAAAAAGAAAAAAAACAAAAAAAACCTCAGTGATAACCTGAAAGCTGTAAAGGCACGCTATTAAAAACAAAACCGAACAAAAAATTTGAAAAGATATTAACCAAAACTTCTGTAATTGTACTTATTATTAGAGAAATAAACAAAGTTTAAATACAATATAAGCGGGGCGCCTGGATGGCACAGCGGTTAAGCGTCTGCCTTCAGCTCAGGGCGTGATCCCGGCGTTATGGGATCGAGCCCCACATCAGGCTCCTCCGCTATGAGCCTGCTTCTTCCTCTCCCGCTCCCCCTGCTTGTGTCCCCTCTCTCGCTGGCTGTCTCTATCTCTGTCAAATAAATAAATAAAATCTTTTAAAAAATAAATAAATAAATAAATAAATACAATATAAGCTACTTTTTAATAGCATTTTCCAGCTTGCAAAATTTATATCATTTTATTTGTATCTGTAGGTAAAACAAATTATTACTACTTTACAGATAAATAGTGTAAACTAATGGATTCTTTAAAACACCATTTATGTAACAAAATAGTAATTTTTGATGCTTCAGGTCACTTACTTTCTGATTCATTTAAAGGACAGAAATAAGTGATGTTTTCCATTCTAAATTACAAACCATAATCTTATGGTTCATTTAAACCACATACATATTTATAAAAGTTTCGAAGAGATTAAAGAATTTAGCCAGCTTCTTAACAATTTGTTCAACTAGAACAAAAGTCTTCTTTCTGATCGTTAATCCAGTGCTTACCACTAATAGCCTGCTATGAAAAAACATTTCTTTCTTTTCAACGTACCACCCAAATTGAGTTACTCATTGAAATTTGCGTATCAGCTAATCAAGTAATTGCAGTCTCCTCCTATATAGCAGACACTGACTTATACTAGGTGCTAGGGTTCCAAGAGGTAGCTCTTGCCCTCATAAGGCTTAGACTCTAGGAGGGAATGCACACATTTTCTAAAAGAAGATATTGGTGGCATCTATGTGATTTGTCATTAAAAGACTCAATTTCCTCTATAGCATGTTCCATTTAGAATGTAAATCCCTGTGATATCTACCACGATTTTTCAAATTTAAACTTGAAGGCTTAACATTTCAGGTTTGATATCTAGAGACAGAGGCACCTGGGTGGCTTAGTGGTTAAGCATTGGACTCTTGATTGCATCTCAGGTCAGGATCTCAGGTCCTGGGATCAAGCCCTGCCTTCTACTCCCCGCTCAGCTGGGAGTCTGCTTGAGGATTCTCTTACTCCCTCTGCCCCTCCCCTGCTCGTGCTCTCTCTCCTTCTCTCTCTTTCAGATAAATAAATAAATCTTTAAAAAATATATTAGAGACATCACAGCTGCAACTGAGTAATTAATATTCAAATATTTAAAATCTTGGCTTAGACTGTGAAGACTAGCTAGTTTAACTCTGGATGAGCTGAGAAGGTATAAGGTTTAGTAGGCAAAAATTTTATCTCTCCAATGGACATATATGCCCTCCCCAAATAGAAGTGACTTTATCTTAACTTCCCCTTCCCCTCATCTTTCCAGCTAGATCCATAGTTGTGCCTCCATATGAAGACTCCATCCTGCCATGATGCACTAATCGTTTAGTCATTAATTCAACTAATACAGAGTAAGCACAAAGTATGTGCCAGAGTCTATTATAGGTGCTGAGGATAACAGTAACAAAACTATGAATGAAACATAAACAATCCTATTCTTGTGGAGTTTGTGTCAACCAGGTGGATGCCTGGCTGGCTCAGTCTGTAGAGCATATGACTCTTGATCTTGGGGTCATGAGTTTGAGCCCCATGTTGGTCGTAGAGATTACTTAAAAATAAATAAGTGAACATGTCAAATAGGTAACATCTATAGAATTTTAGTGACACTATTTAGTATTCGTGCCAAGAAGAACAAAAAGTAAAGCAGAGATAGGAAATAGGAACTGCAGGAGGTGGGGGCAGGGCTGATGGGAATTTCAGTTAAGGAGCGGAGGTCTCTCTGAGAGGGCCTTGATTCATGCTAGCAAAGACTTGAACTAAAGACTTGGGATGGTTAATTTTGTGTCAACTTGACAGGACCAAGGGATGCCCAGAAGCTGGTAGAAACATTTTTGGGTGTGTCTGTGAGGGTGTTTCTGGAAGGAATTAGCATTTCAGCTGGTGAGTGAACCAGATGGTCCTCCTCTGTGTGAGGGGGCATCATCCAGTCTGTTGAGAGCCCAAATAGAACCAAAAGGGAAAGAAAGTGTAACTTCCCTCTCTCTACTTGAGCAGAAACAACCATCTTTGCCTGCATTCCTACTTCGATTCTTCTGGCTGTTGGGCTTTCTTACTCCCATCAGGATTTAGACCATGGCCCTCTTCATTCCCAGTCCCAGGTCTTCAGACTCAGACTGAACTACACCACCAGCTTTCCCGTTTCTTCAGTTTGCAGACAGCAGATCATGATGCTTATTGCCTTCTATAACAGCATGAACCAATTTCTATAATACATCCCTCTCGTGTATAACTCTATACCTCCTAGTGGGTCTGTTTTTCTGGAGAACCCTCACTAATAAATACTGAAGGATTTTCCTCAAGTAAATGAGATTAAAGCAGGAAATGCACCACTCACTGAGTCACCACTGAGAACTCACCCTTCCCAACTGCAGAGCTCCTACTGAGTTCCACAGCCCCCAGCTCCCCTTCTCTTGCATGGCCCTTGATCTCTATGAGCAGTGCTGGTAGCTCTCTCATGCTGTGTCCCACCTCTCCTCAAGACCTACGATATTTAGCAAGTGAACACATGTTAATAGCTTGCAATATTTCAGGCACTGTCCTAACACATGTTGCATATGTAACATATATTTAATTCTTAGACCAACCTTCTGAAGTGATATATTTATATCCTCTCTTTACCAAAGAAGAAACTGAGATCACACGTCTTGTATAAGGTCACACATCAAGGAACAGCCTGAGCTGAGCTTGGCAACAGTCAGCGTCACTCTTGAGTTCTGTTCTATTGCTCTATTGCAATGAGCCAGTACAAGGGACTGGGCCTCTGTGCCTTATATTTATCGCTGAATTATAACACAATACTCTTTCTAAGATCCTCATGTCTATTTGAACCTGAAGTCCTGACCCATCCTCCAGCCCAGTATCTTGGCCCCATAAATATATGGTCTAGATAGACAGCCTGACTGAAAGTGTAAACTAAATGCTCACTGCCCAGCTCTCTAGTGACTGAATAGCTCTTTCCAATAGTTTCTAATAAGGTAAAGACTATAGTGACCTTTGGATGCTAGAACTGGTCTTCCCTGTTGCATCTCCACATCCAGGCCTTAGAGCTGGATGCCATCACCCTACTTATGGTAGAATAGCAAAGATGTGGCAGGATGTGATTAGGGCTCTCTAAAATAGAGCAAGATGAGGGGCGTTGGGGGGGGGGGGCTCAATCAGTTAAGTGCGTGACTCTTGATTTCAGCTCAGGTCATGATCTCAGTGTCCTGAGATCAAGCCTTTAGTTGGGCTCCATACTCAGCATGGGGTCTGCTTGAGATTCTCTGTCTCCCTCTTCCTCTGCCCCTGTCCCTGCTTTCGTGCTCTCTCTCTCTCTCTTTCTCTCCCTCTCTCTTAATAAATAAAATCTTTAAAAAATAAATTAAAAATTTTTAAAATAAAATTGAGCAAGATGAATAAGGGGAATGAATAAGAAGTATACAAGAGCTATATGTTGGTTGAACACTGACTGTTATTAAATACCATTCTAAGTGCTTTATGTTTAACTCATTTGAAGGGAGATACTCATCATCCTCAGCCATCTTTCAAGGGGATATCCCAGGTGGTAGCCTGAGAGAGCTTTCCTCCGGAGGGAGATTGGAGAAAGGAGAAGTCCACAGCACTTGGAGCTTCTTTGAAACTTGAATGGTGTTAGAAGAAAAATTAAAACAGTCATGCTCTGCTTGCCAGAGGTTAAAAGAAAAAAAAATCATGAGACACACTGTTTCTTTGTTCTGAGAAACCACTTGAACGAGTTATGTAGTAATGCAAATGCAAAGCAGCGGGTACCTGCGGCTCCGAGGAGAAAAAGCGCTCAGCGTAAGACGGCAGAGAAATCATCTATGTGATAGGCTCAGTTGCATCCTTACCAGTTGCTGCCGGTACTGTTCTTGTTATTAGTAGGAGAAATGTATGTTATTTAACACACTTATGAATTGAGACTATCCAGCCCCTAAAAATGATTGATTGTTCAAGTGAAGAGTTTATGTTTTTAAGCCTGTGCCAATAGGAAATCTGAACATAAGGGTCTCGCTAAAATTTTGCATATGATCAGAGCCATTATGAGGTTCTGACCTTGAGTCCAGCTGGGTCTTTGCCCAGCTAACAGCATAGCACCCAACAGGTCAGTCTCTCTGCCTTCCACCGTAGGAAAGATTCAGTCATAGCTCCGCAGTCAAGGAACAGCAGCTTTGGAAGCGTGGTGTGGGGAGGAGACCCTTGAGAACTCTTGGCATGGGCCTTGGCGTCCTGATGAGATGCGATAGTGATGGTGCTGCTGTTGCTACAGGCACTCTGTGAGCAGTGAGCAACATCCACAGGCGTCCAGGGTGAGAGAAAATGACCCATGATTCTAACCACGGCGATGATACCAGATGGATGATTTGTGAATGTATGTAGTGCACATGCATTCCAAATCTTTGGGAATTTCCAGAAAGTACTATTTTACATGGGCAGGGAGGCATCCAGAAATCAAATTGCCCTTGGTTTTGAAATTATTATAATGTGAGCATTAAATATTAGGGTATCACATTTGTAGACACACTTGTCGACACAAGCATGAGCCCTCTGGTCACACAGCTTCCTGAACTTGCCCTTAATAAGGGTCTGAAACCAGCTTGTGTTTGTTTATCTGGTGTTGTCTTCAGAGAGGCTGGGCACCAACTACCTTAGCTTCCTCCTGTGACTTTCTCGGATAAGGCTTCAATAATCAGTCTCATAGCATTCCTACTTACATCCTCTGTGGCTACAATTCTGACATGTTTTCATTTTCTCAGCAACTTCCTCTTTCCCATATCTCTATTTTATAAGCCCCAAACAAAACAAAATTAGATGTCAATATCTGTGCTTATATAAAGATAATAATGAGATGAGCTTTACTGAATTTTTGTTGTTGCAGTTGTTCAGCATTTAAAGAAAATGTTAACAAACTTTGTTTTTAGTTAATTTTGCACAATGGATCTCCTATATTAGAATTTAGAAGCAAAAAAAAAATCTCAGTTGTGAACAGAAGATGCAGATAAACATAAATTCCTAGATGGATCCAAAGAGTTATAAGGATAACAAAAAAGTGTGATAATAATTAATGCAAGGTTAAGCGGTATTTGTTAAATGGGTGAATAGGATCTGGAGCAATAACACTAGATTGGTGACAGTCTTTGGGAGCTTGTATTTAAGAGGCTAGAACTGTTTCTTTCTAAACCACAACAAAGTTACATCCATATGTAAATACCAAGTAAAGATACTAAATATACTTAACTTTTTTAAAAAAAGGTTTTGTTTATTTATTTACTTTTGAGAGAGACAGAGAGTAGGGGGAGGGGCAGAGGGAGAGAATCTCAAGCAGACTAAGGACTCTGAGATCATGACCTGAGTCGAAATCATGGGTGGGCCACTCAACTGACTGAGCCACCCAGGTGCCCCACTAAATATACTTTCTAAACTACACCCCCAAAAGGGTGACAGATGTATACACTGAGACCAGGGATGGCTAACCACAGGAAAAGAGCAAAGAAGATGATAGTAATGATGCTTAATAGGTTTTAAAATGCCAGACAGCAAAGGTGGTATCCTAACAGAGATACCACAGTGCATAAGGAAATTTTTTAAGTAAATTTTAACTGTGGTAATAAATTTGGGATAAAAGTTTTTGCAGGTCATTAAAACTCTTTATTGAATGACACATTTTACAAAAGATTAAGTTCTTGTGATAAGTAGGTAGAAAGTATCTCAGACCAACTTTCACTCTCCAAGTATTTGCTGTAAAGATTACAGAATTTTATCCTACAGTTTTGCTATAAAAACACTACAGACATTGGGGAACACTTCTAAGAAAAAAGATCAGATAAAAGTAATACATAGATATATTTAATTGCATTTTCAAATAATTCCATTATAGCAAAAGATACTATAAAAAGTGAAAATATTTAGAGAATAATTTTGATTTTTTTCTGCAGATGATACTTAAATGATAAATAAGCTGTACTATATAAAGCTCTCTAAAATAAATATAAAAAAGCCAAGGAAACTAAAAAGAAAATGGGCAAAGGGTGTGAACAGGAAAGTCCTAAAAAGACAATTTCAAATGGCTAGTGGGTATTTAAAAGGTGCTTAAACCCATTAGTAGTCAGAAATGCAAATTAAATTTAATTTAATTAAAAATGAAATATTTCTTTCTAGAGCCCAGGCACACAAAAATTTAAATAGACTCTAAGCCTACTGTAGGATGGTGAAGGAGCGTTCTCACATAATGCTGCTGGAAATGTGCTGTTATCTATATACTTGATAGCATCTATTAAAATTTAAAACGTGCCTTTTCTCCTAGCAATGCTATTTCTAGGAATCTTTGCCATAACAATGAAAGCACCAACTGATAAAGATACATGTGCAAAGATGTTTATTGAAACACTGTTTATACCAACAACAGAGAGGTGGGAGGAAAAAAAGGGAGTCATTGAATAAATGATGTCACATCCTTACCTTAAATACCATGCTACCAATAGACAGAATAAATTCGTTTCCATACCCACTAACTTAGAAGGATTTTCATTACAAATTATTGAATAAAAAAAATAAAATACTGTATCATACAAGTTGTTATAATACAATTGTTAAAAACAATTAACAAAATCATCAATAAATACAAATATATGCATATATACTCATGTACAAATATACAAATTTTATATGTGCTAACGTGAGTATCAAGATAAGTACAGAATAATACATATTGAGTTGTTATCATGAGCCGCAAGGAGAGTGGTTAGGGATAGGGGAGGATGACACAGGTAGACCAGAGAAAAATTGAGGTGGGGGCAGGGACTGGCCAAGAAAAGAAGTCTAGAAGTGGTATCACACACCTGTTAAAATCATCTATTTATGTCTGTGCTTATATTCATGAAAAATTACCAAAAAAGTTAACCATTCAATGGCTTTCTTTGAAAATTTGATGTAAACAAAGTACTTCATTCCCAGAAAAATCCACATTTGCCCATAAATACAAACATTTGCATGTAGTTTTAAGGGGATTATAGATGCCCTAAAACTCATCCATGGATATCGGATTAAGGCTGTGTCAATGTGTTGATGTGTACGCCAGGGACCATGGCCCAATCAAGTTTACTCCACCAACAGGACATCTGAAAAGATCAAATAACACTATTTGGACCCATATTTGACTGCTACAGTGAAGATAATTTTCCCATTTAAATGTAGTTTGTGTATACTCAGGGATTAACTTGTTTAACCTGACCCATTTGGTCAGCATTGTATATCAGTCTCTCACAAATCATAGTGTAGAGTCCATGCTGTTTTTCTTCATGGAAGAAGAATATTTGGGCTTGACTTTTTACACCAGAGAAGTTTTAAATGTCTGGGGAAATCATTCTAGTGAGTCAGATTACACTGATCCATTACTGTTGGCAACCTAAATACTGCACAGTGTCCAGATAGAAAAGGAACTAGAGTGAACTGGTTTGGAAATGCAGAGGCAATCCTAAAGGTTTTTGAGGCCACCTTTGCCATTTTCTACCGCACAAGTCTTTCAGCTATAATGTAGGAGGGTTTTTTAAAGGCAGAAAGTTTTTAGAGAAGATGTTTTAAGAGGAGCATGCAGTTAAGACCCGCATTCAGTCACAGCCTGCCAAGAGCATCAAGTATAACGTGAAGTGCCAAGGCAAGTGGCTCTGTTTTCTTCTTGCTTATTCAGTCCTGAGGCCACCCTAGATGAAAAGTTGCCAAGTTACATGGAGACTTGGTAATGGGACTACTATAGACAAGGCACTGAAAGAGTTCAAGAAACTCATTCATCTTATTGATTGTGCTTGCAGTCTGGAGAGAATGCATTCGCTCTGAGTACAATACAAATAAACTTCTGCAGCACCTTTGACGCAAACACATCCCAAGGCACTTTTCAGCAAAGTACAATACTAAAATGCGTAAGTGCACTGCCAGGGAAAATGAGCCAGTTCGAATATACAGAAATAAAGTTTAAATTTGAATAAGGCTTTACATTTAGTATTTTGTCTTGTGCGTGAAATCACCTTCAAGGCCGGGGGGAATTGTAACTGCATGATCAGGTTCTAGAAGTTTTCCACATTCATCAGCATCGAGATTGTACTGGATGATCACAGAAATACCCTCCAGATATTTTATTATTGCGGTTTTAAATCTGCATCTCATAATAAGTATGTCTGTTCTGATCAAGCATTGACTAACTTGCTGTACAATTTGCTCTGGGAAGCTACTCATTTGGAGCTTGAGTGATCGGGTGTGGCTCCCTCCCTTGGTCAACTTAGCCAATTGATTACCAGAGGCGTGCTTCCTTTTCTTTACGTGGACGTGGCACAGCTGACCATTACGCGGAGGATGTGCTTCATATCTTCGTAGCTGCTTACCCACTTGTGATGGTAAAAACAGGAGTCGATGTTTTTTTTTACTCTCCTGCTACTGAAACTAACTAGGAAAACCTCCAGAAAGGCCCTATTTCCTGTCACCAACAGTATATTTTTAACCCTCTGTGGAGACAGTAGTAAGCTCCTTGTAGTTCCTCCTAAATGAAAAGTGGTGTAAGACACCCTTTTCACATTTCAGCATTTTGATGATGCCCTAAGTATATTTGATTGTCTAGTGAAAAATGTAGTTTTTCCATCTGAAGCTGGTATCCACCACTGATCAAATAAACTGCATCTTTGACAAACTGCATTTCATATTCTGCTCATATGTATATATATAGCTAATAAAATATGGGGAATTAGTAAAAGTTTTTAATGGTTCTCCTTTACTCAGAATTACTTAATATTTTTACTGGCTCTTTTTTTTTTATAATCCTGCAGGTTATAAGAAATCTGTTTATGCTCCCCATATTATCTTTTATATAGTGAATGTAAACATTCTTCTGGGGAGAGACATGAATGTCAATTTTTTTCATGTTTAAAAAGAGCCATGAACTTGAGAACATATAAGTATGTTCTAATAATAGTACATTCCTAATAATACAGGTATTTTTCATGGGAATTAGCTTTGGGAACAATAATGCTATCTAAGATAAAGTGATCTTATTTGAATTTAGATACATGTGGTAATAAAGGAAGTATAAAAACGTAAAGCATAATTCTGAAAGGGTTCCATGTGTTGTCCACAGATGATCACATCATTGATTTTATCTGTATTTTCCAATAACTCTTTGGCCATCTGACTGATTCCTGAGCCAGAGACTTGTGCAGAAATCCCTCTCTAAAACCACAGCAGTTCCTTTTGTACCATCTGTGAATAGCATACGTTTATTAGTTTCCAGTTGCTGTATAACAAATTACCACAAATAATGGCTTAAAACAATACAAATGTACAGTATTCCCTCACAGTTACGGGCAGAAGTCTGGGCACAGTGTGGCTAGATTTTCTGCTCCAGATCTCACCTGGCTGAAATCAAGGTGGTGTCCTGATGCAGTCACCTGGGGCTTGGGTCCTCTTCCAAGTCTGCTGGTTTTGAACAGGATTTGTGTCTTTCCAGCTGTAGAATAGAGGTTTCCTTTTCCTGCTGCAGACTGTCAGCTCCTAAACAGGAGAAGCTGCCTTCAGCTGCTTGCCACATGACCTGTTCTACAGGCCGTTCATGCCATGAGTGTTTGCTTTCTTCTAGGCAAGCTGGGGTATGTTTCTCTGGCTTCCTCTCTATACCAGCCAGAAAAAAACTCTCTTAAAGGGTTCATGGGATTAGGTCAGACCCACTGAAATCACCTCCCTATCTTAAGATCAATTGCTTTGGAACCTGAATTACATCTGCAAATTTCTTTCACAGCAGAACCTAGATGAATGCTTATTGAGTTATGGGAAGAAAATGTGTTTATACCAGGATCCAGGAATCCTGGAGGCTACCTTAGAATTCTGCCTTTCACAATATGTAAAAATCTCCTTTCAGGTATTACCTCTGAAACAGTGAGCAAATGGAACACAAATAAAATCAGAGAAAATTTGTCCTTCTGCCCCTTTGTGGTTTTTTTTTTTTAATGTTCAGTTAGCCACTGTATAGTACATCTTTAGTTTTTGATGTAGTGTTCAATGATTCATTAGTTACATATAACACCCAGTGCTCACTACAACATGTGCCCTCCTTAATACCCATCACCCTGTTACCCCATCCCCCGACCCCCTCCCCTCTGAAACTCTCAGTTTGTTTCCTGGGGTCCATAGTCTCTCATGGTTTGTCTCCCTCTCTGATTTCTCCCCCTTAAGGTTTCCCTCCCTTCCCCTATGATCCTCCGTGCTATTGCTTATGTTCCACATATGAGTGAAACAGTATGATAATTGTTTTTCTCTGCTTGACTTACTTCACTTGGCATAATCCCCTCCAGGTCCATCGATGTCAATGCAAATGGTGGGTATTCATCCTTTCTGATGGCTGAGTAATATTCCATTGTATATATGGACCACATCTTCTTTATCCAGTCATCTGTTGAAGGGCTTCTCGGCTCCTTCCACAGTTTGGCTATTGTGGACTTTGCTGCTATGAACACTGGGGTGCATATGCTCTTTCTTTTTACTACATCTGTATTTGGGGGGTGAATACCTGGTACTGCAATTGCTGGGTCATAGGGTAGCTCTATTTTCAACATCTTGCAGAACCTCCATACTGTTTTCCAGAGTAGATGTACCAACTTGCATTCCCACCAATGCTGTAAGAGGGATCCCCTTTCTCCACATCCTCGCCAACATTTGTTGTTTTCTGTTTTGTTAAATTTTTTCATTCTAATTGGTGTACGGTGGTATCTCCTTGTGATTTTGATTTGTATTTCCCTGATGGCTAATGATGTTGAGCATTTTTAAATGTGTCTGTTACCCATTTGTATGTCTTCTTTGGAGAAGTCTCTGTTCATGTCTTCTGCCCATTTTTTGACTGGATTATTTGTTTTTTGAGTGTTGAGTTTGAGAAGTTCTTTACATATCAGCCCTTTTTCTGTAATGTCATTCACAAATATCTTCTCCCATTCTGTGGGCTGCCTCTTAGTTTTGTTGACTGTTTCCTTTGCTGTGTAGAAGCTTTTTGTCTTGATGAAGTCCCAAAGGTTCATTTTTGCTTTTGTTTCCCTTGCCTTTGGAGACGTGTCTTGAAAGAAGTTACTGTGGCCAATGTCAGAAAGGCCCATGTCTCCTTTAGGATTTTGATGGATTCATGTCTCACATTGAGGTCTTTCAACCATTTTGAGTTTATCTATGTGTATGGTGTAAGGGAATGGTCCAGTTTCATTCATCTATATGTAGCTGTCCAATTTTCCCAGCACCGCTTATTGAAGAGACTGTCTTTTTTCCATTCGATATTTTTTCCTGATTTGTCAAAGATTAGTTGACCATAGAGTTGAGGGTCCATTTCTGAAGTCTCTATTCTGTTCCATTGGTCTATACGTCTGTTTTTGTGCCAATACCATGCTGTCTTGGTGATCACAGATTTGTAATATAGCTTGAAGTCAGGCAACATGATGCAGCCAGCTTCGTTTTTCTTTTTCATCATTCCCTTGGAGATTCTGGGTCTTTTCTGGTTCCATACAAATTTTAGGATTGTTTGTTCCAGCTCTTTGAGAAATGCCAATGGTATTTTAATTAGGATGGCACTGAAAGTGTAAATTGCTCTGGGCAGGATAGACATTTTTATAATATTTATTATTCCAATCCATGAGCAAGGAATGTTTTTCCATCTTTTTGTGTCTTTTTCAATTTTTTTCATAAGTGTCCTGTAGTTTCTAGAGTATAGATCCTTTACCTCTTTGGTTAGGTTTATTCCTAGGTATCTTATGGTTTTTGTTGCTGTTGTGAATGGAATCAATTCCTTAATTTCTCTTTCTACAGTTACACTGTTAGTGTATAGAAAAGCAACTGATTTCTGTGCATTAATTTTGTATCCTGCATGTTGCTGAATTGCTGTATGAGTTCTAGTAATTTGAGGGTGGAGTCTTTTGGGTTTTCCACATAAAGTATCATGTCATTTGTGAAGAGAGGGAGAGTTTGACTTCTTCTTTGCCGATTTGGAGGCCTTTCATTTCTTTTTGTTGTCTGATTGCTGAGGCTAGGACTTCTAGTACTATGTTGAACAATAGTGGTGAGAGTGGGCATCCCTGTCTTGTTCCTGATCTTAAGAGAAAAGCTCTCAGCTTTTCCCCATTGATAATGATGTTCACTGTGGGGTTTTCATAGATGGTTTTTATGATATTGGGGAATGTTCCCTCTATCCTTATACTCTGAAGAGTTTTAATCAGGAAAGGATGTTGTATTTTGTAAAATGCTTTTTCTGCATCAATTGAGAGGGTCATATGGTTCTTGTCTTTTTTTTTATTAATGTGCTCTATCACATTGATTGATTTGTGAATGTTGAACCACCTTTGCATTCCAGGAATAAATCCCACTTGGCCATGGTGAATAATCAGTTTAATGTACTGTAGGATCCTATTATCTAGGATCTTGTTGAGTATTTTGGCATCCATGTTCATCATGGATATTGGTCTGTAATTCTCCTTTTTGATGAGGTCTTTGCCTGGTTTTGGGGTCAAGGTAATGCTGGCCTCATATAAGGAGTTTGGAAGTTCTCCTTCTGTTTCTATTTTTTGAAACAGCTTCCGTAGAATAAGTATTATTTTTTCTTTAAATGTTTGGTGGAATTCCCCCTGGGAAGCCATCTGGCCCTGGACTTTTGTTTTGGGGGAGGTTTTTGATTACTGCTTCAGTTTTGTTGCTGGTTATTGGTCTATTCAGATTGTCTGTTTCTTCCTGTTTCAGTCTTGGTAGTTTGCAAGTTTCCAGGAAGGCATCCATTTCTTCCAGATTGCTTTATTTGTTGGCATATAGTTGCTGGTAATAATTTCTAATAATTCTTTCTATTTCCTTGGTGTTAGTCGTGATCTCTCCCCTTTCATTCATGATTTTATTAATTTGGATCCTTTCTCTTTTCTTTTGGGTAGGTTTGGCCAGTGGTTTATCGACCTTATTAATTCTTCCAAAGAACCAGCTTCTAGTTTCATTGATCTGTTCTACTGTTTTACTGGTTTCTATTTCGTTGATCTCTGCGTTAATCTTTGTTATTTCTCCTGTCCTGCTTGGTTTAGGTTTTATTTGCTATTCTTTCTCCAGCTTCTTTAGGTATAAGGTTAGCTTGTACATTTGGGATTTTTCTAATTCTCTGAGAGAGGCTTGGATGGCTATGTATTTCCACCTTTGGCATTATCCCATAGGACCACCTTTGCAGTATCCCTTAGGTTTTGGACTGAAGTGTTTTCATTCTCATTAGTTTCCATGAATGGTTTAAGTTCTTCTTTCATTTCCTGGTTGACCCAATCATTCTTTAGCAGGATGCTCTTTAACTTCCAAATGTTTGAATTCCTTCAAAATTTTTTCTTGTGATTGAGTTCCAGTTTCAAGGCATTGTGGTCTGAGAACATACAAGGAATAATCTCAATCTTTTGGTATTGGCTGAGACGTGATTTGTGACCCACTATGTGGTCTATTTTGGAGGAAGTTCTGTGTGCCTTTGAGAAGAATGAGTGTTCTGTTGTTTTAGGGTGGAATGTTCTGTAAATATGTGTGAAGTCCCTCTGGTCCAATGTGTCATTCAAAGCTCTTGTTTCTTTGCTGATCTCCTGCTTAGATGATCTGTCCAGTGCTGAGAGTGGAGTGTTAAAATCGCCTACTATTAATGTATTATTGTCAATATGATTCTTTATTTTGGTTAACAGCTGGCTCATGTCGTTGGTGCTCCCATATTGGTGGCATAGATATTTACAATTGTTAGATTTTCTTGTTGGATAGACCCTTTAAGAATGATATACTGTCCCTCTACATCTCTTATGAAAGTCTTTGTTTTAAATTCTAATTTGTCTGATATAAGAATTGCCACCTCAGCTTTTTTTTGAGGTCTGTTGGCATGTAAAATGGTTCTCCATCCCCTCACTTTCAGTTTGGAGGTGTCTTTAGGTTCAAAATGAGTCTCTTGTAGACAGCATTTGAATGGGTCCTGTTTTTGTTTCCAATCTGCAACCCCGTGCCTTTTCATGGGAGCATTTAGACCGTTCACGTTTGAGTTACTACTGAAAGATATGTATTTGTTGCCATCCTATTGTCTGTACAGTCTCTGTTTCTATAGATTGTCTATGTAAATTTCTGGTCTATATTACTCTTGGGGTCTTTCTTCTTTTATACAATCCCCCTTAGTATTTCTTGCAGGGCTGGCTTGGTGGTCACATATTCTTTCAGTTTGTGCCGGTCCTGGAAGCTCTCTATCTCTCCATCCATTCTGAATGACAGCCTTGCTGGATAAAATATTCTTTTTCTTTTTCTTTTTTTTAAAGATTTTATTTATTTATTTGACACAGAGAGAGAGACAGCCAGCAAGAAAGGGAACACAGGCAGAGGCAGTGGGAGAGGAAGAAGCAGGTTCCCAGCATAGGAGTCTGATGTGGGGCTCGATCCCATGACCCTGGGATCACGCCCTAAGCCAAAGGCAGACGCTCAACGACTGAGCCACGCAGGCGCCCCTGGATAAAATATTCTTGACTACGTGTTCTTCTCATTTAGTACCCTGAATATGTCTTGCCAGCCCTTTCTGGCTTGCCAGGTCTCTGTGGACAGGTCTGACATTATTCTGATGTTCCTTCCTCCCTACGGAAGAAATCTCTTCCCCTTAGCTGCTCTCAGGATGACTTCCTTGGTTCTAAGATCTGTGAGTTTTACTATTATATGCTGGGGTGTTGGTCTGTTCTCCTTGATCTTGGGAGGAGTCCTCTCTGCCTCTTGGACACGAATGCTTGTTTCATTCCCAAGATTAGTCAAGTACTCAGCTACAATTTGCTCAAATATACCTTCTAGTCCTCTCTCTCTCTCCCTCTCCACCCTCTCAGGGATCCCAAAAATTTTGACATTGGAATGTTTCATGGTGCCGTTGATCTCTCTAAGTCTTGTTCTCATGGATTTTAAGCTGTTTCTTCCAGTACTCCTCCTGTTCCTTCCTTTCTATCAGTTTATCTTCTAGATCACTAACTCATTCTTCTGCCTCATTTACCTGAGCTGTTAGAGTATCCAGTTTTGACTGCATCTCATTCATAGCATTTTTAAGTTCAGCCTGATTAGCTCCCATTTCTTCCCTTAGAGATTCTATATTGCCGCTAATGGTTTTCTCAAGTCTAGTGATTAACTTCATAATTGCTACCCTGAAGTCTATCTCTGACATCTTGCTTATATCCATATTCATTGGGTCTGCAGGATGGGCCATTATCTCTGGTTCTTTTCTTTGTTGGGAGTTCCTGTTCCTGTTCATTCTGTTGAGGGGTGGTTGAGGGGATGTACAGAGTCCAAAGTATCAACCACAATCCAGGCAAGATGTACACTGGGAAAATCCAGAGCAGTTGGAAGCCACTGAAAAAAACAAAGCCAAAATGAAATCCAGGAATAGAATTTATAAAATTTAAAATTTTTTTAAAAACTAAAAAATTAAAGATTAAAATTTTTATAAAGGAAAAAAGAAAAAGAAAAGAGAGGTTTATAGAGGGAGGGCTATAATCGCTCAATGTGGGCAAGGTAGGATGTTTCAGTTCTTCCTGGATGTATTTTGTTCTCTTTGTTAGAGGACACTACTTCCCAGAGTTACAGGGAAAATAAAACTGGTATATATATAAAGATAATATTGAATAGGGAAAATAGGACTACACTGAAGCTTATACCTATATATAAAAAATATATATAGGTGTGAAAAAGTACATGTTAAAAAGCTACTATGAAATATGTTATATTAAACATCTAGTTGAAATGAGAAAAAGGTAAAAAGAAGAACAAGAGGAAACATGAGAAAGGATAAAAAGAAAAAAAAAAGTTGTATCTGAGAAATACACAAGCTGTGAGGCAACGCCTGGAGCTCAATATACAATTTTCCCCTGGTGTTGGGGTTTTACAGTTTTATGGGGACCCTAGGCTTGTCCTCTTGTTCTTCCAGCTTGTCTTCTGGAGGAAGGGGCCTGCCACACCGTTTTCAGGCTATCCTGCTTGGGTGGGGTTGCCCTGCCCCCTATGAGGGGGCTGGTCTCCATGAAAACCAGTTTTTTGGGCTTTTGTTCTCTGGTGGCTTTCCCCACCTTTTCTGTGAGTCAGAGCAAAGGAAATGTCCACACCCAGATGTCTGCCCCAGGGCAGAGAAATCAAGTGTCTGCTCTTCTCTGAACCCTCCAGAACACACAGTCTCCCTTTCTGTAAGCGCCACTGAAAACCTCAGCCTCCCATGGGTCTCACACCCCCAGCAACCCTCTCAGTGGTGGACTCAGGCCCCCACTTGTCTCTGCCCTTTGTACTTGTAAAACTGAGAGCAGTCGTCCCTGGGACCCTAAGAGTGCCCCCTCAGCTCCTGGATCCTGTTCGAGCTTTGTTATCAGGCCCTTCCTGGACCGCCACTAGGACTCTGCACGTTATCAAAGGTCCCTGGCACAGGACGCTTTTGTGATCAGGTGTTACATCACTTTCCAGGAGCCAGCTTATGGCTGTTCCCTCCCCCTTCTGTTTATCTTCCAATATCTGCCCGCAGAATCATGACTCTGTCATTTCATACCTGGCGACTGCTGATTTTCTGCTTGTAGAGATCCAGATATATATTCTTCCATCTCAGGATGATTTTATGGGTGTTCAGAATGGTTTGGTAGATATCCAGCTAAATTCAGGGGACCAGTTGAAACAGAATCCCCTACTCTTCTGCCATCTTGCCCCCTTCATGTCATTCTGCCCCTTTGAACATCAAATTTCATTTTGAAACATGGAGATAAAACACCTGCCTTGAAAACTCTTGTGGGGATTATAAAATGTGATAATGGAGAAGGGTAGGCATTATATTTTCCAAGTTATAGCAAAGTAGTTGGAGTGAACGGGTGATAGCCTCATGTGCCAGTATTGAAATGAACAGGTGAAGGACACCTGCTGACACCTCTGCCCCCTCAGATGCTTTGGACGGAAGCTGCATGGAACATGAATGGGAGCCAAGGCAGTGACCTACCTACATGGCTCAGACACAGGGTCCATTGTGGACCATCTGTAGCCCAGAGCCTGAACTCACCTTCCAACAACTGCTAGAATCAGCCATGTGCATCCCAGCCTTGATATTATCCTTATACCCTTGACAGAGTCTTCCCTTGACTTTTTACAGGGCTGGCTCTTCTCCTTCAGGTATGAGCTCAAATTAACTATTATAGAGCCCTTCCTTTAACATCAAACCACATATTACCCTGTTACCTTGATTTACAGATCTCTAACTTGTTACAGCCTGAAATCCTCTTATATGTATTCATTTCTCCTAGCAGAATAATAAGCTCAATGAGAGAGGCTTTTCTTTCTTGTTTATTACTATGGCAGAGTGCTCAGTTAATCTATTGAGCAGTTGAGTAAATGACTGAATGGGTAATCCAGAGGTCCACAGCTTCTTGGGGGCAGAAGCCACATCTGTTTACCCTTCCTCCTTACGTATAAAGTAAGTAAGTTTGTAACCACCTGTGTTACAGATTTCCTATGAAGTCATCAACACCCATGGTCTTATCCTGGAGATGCAGTAGCATCTAAACAGAAACTGGGAAATGTTTATATCTTTTCCTGAACTTGGGGCTTTCCGATGAGCCAGAAGATACCACATAAATCCAGGAAAGAGACACATACGTAGTGTATCAACATAGACTTTGACCTCAGACAGACTTGGTGTTGAATCCCAGCTTCACAGGTTACTCTAGCTGTGTACTTGAGCAAGATCCTTAACATCTCTGAGCCTCAATAGCCTTTCTTAGAAAAAGATAAGAACGTACTAACAGTAAAGGATGTCCACAGTATATGTATGCGAGTAGGTGTCATAGATTTTTAAACGTAAAGATTTTTCTTGGTGCCAAGATGCAATAATGTTGAAGTTCCAAAGTGAGATCCCATGCCCACAGACTCAGATTTTCAAAGGCAGATTTTAAGCAGCCTCTCCACAGCTCTTGCACTCCTCATTCAGGCCACGGATATGTGACGAGGTCTGAGCAGTGAGGGGGGACAATACCAGCAGCTGTATTTCTCAGGACGAAGCCATTGCTGAGTTGTGTCCCCACTGGTTCCCTTTAGAGCACAGTTCGGCCTCCTACTCGGCAGGAGGCTTAGAGAGGACGGGCTGGTTCCCAGGGCACTGAGAGAGAATCTGCTGTCCATTCTTTCAGTTCAGGAGCTAGGGGCTGAGTGTCTGGCTGATAATTGGTGGTGGAGCAGGAGAGGATTTCTGTGCTGCTAACTGGCAGAGTTTCAGGTGTGACTTCCTCCTCACTTTGCCCTCCTCACCTTACACCAGCTGAAGCTCCAGTGGGTTAACTGGGAGAGGAAAAGTACAAGGTGAAGTAACATAGCAGCCTAATCTAGGGAGAAGAGAAAATTTATTACTAAATGAAGTTGAGAGTTTCAAATTCCTCGAGCTACGTATTTTACTTAATGAATTAAGACCATATGGTAAGACAAGAAGAAGAGATAAAGTTAGGAAAAAATCTATATACTGCTGAATTAAGTAATTTCTCAAGGAAAATGGACTTATTATTTTTATTAATAGGAGGAGTTAAGTCACATAAGAAATGACAGTACCATTTGAGCACATACTCCATTCTAAAATGCATAGTCACTTCCTCTCTAAAACCTTTTTTGACAAAATTGCAACTGTAATGAAATGCATATACATTTTGCACTGTCTGGAATAACCACAGGTTCCCAGGGGAGTTACTTATTCCTGATGAAAGATGATCACTCCCAGTAGGCAAGTGCTTCCAGTGTCAATCGTGCAGATATTAAGGAGGCAGAGGACAGAGAAAAGGTCATCTAATTTGGCATTTAATAGGTGGTTAGAAATGTTGGAAAGTGCAGTTTTCTGAGGTGTTCTGTGGAAGGAAAACAGACTGCAGGGAATTAAAAGCAAATGGGAAAGGAGAAATGGAGACAATGGTTATTGACACACTAGAGGAGGGGGCAGCAAAACAGGCTGATGATTTTGAGTGGCCAGATCACAAGAGGAGGGAGTTATTTGGGAGGATGGAGGGAGGCCTACGTATAACTAAAGACCATGAGGAAGAAACCAGGGGTGAGAGATTTAAGATGCAGAAGAAAGAAGTAGGAAAAAAATAGACAGCTTTGCACTTAAAAAAAAATGAATAATTTATTTTCATAAAAGCTGTTATCCACTCTGTCCCAGCTATAGGCTACCCATTTTACTACACATTGTTATGTGGCATCTCACAACAGTCTGGTGACATAGGTGTCATTATGCTCATTTTAAGGTTGAGAAAACCGAAGCTTACAAGGTTCAGTTCTTTGCTCAAAGTCACACAAGTTCAGCAGGCTCCTGCATTTGTGTTCTTCCCATTGCCCCACTCCGATTGTTAGGGTTTTGTCGTTGTTGTTGTTTGTTTGTTTATTTGTTTTTAAGAAAGAAGACTCATCAACTAGATATCAAAGGGAAAAAATACACTGAGAATAAGATGGAGGTAGTTTAGTCACCTCCTAAATGAATAATATATAGTCTTTCTGATGAAGAAGGAAAGGTAATTTTCCAGAAGCATGGGAGAAACAGGTGACTGAGAGCTTATGAGAAGAGGAGTTTTAGAATGCTGGAAATATGCTGGAAAATCATAGAATGTTTATAAAATGATGATAATCTCTTACCCGCTCAAAAACTATAACCTGGCCCTAAACTCATTACATATGAGCTCGTGGGCAGCCTCATTCGGTATGTGCTATATTTTTAGTCACACATACTATTGGCTTGACACTCAAAACTTCTTGTCTTCAGATTATAAAGCTGAGATTCAGAGATTCCAAAAGTTAAGGGACAGGCTCCACTCAGTGGTACAGATCAAACCAAGTGAACTTGGACTGTTTCTTTCTCAGCCAAACCATACTACTTTCTCATCTCGGGAAATGGACTAATTTCTAAAAGTTACTTTGAAACTTTGTTTGCAAAGAGTGAAAAGACTTTATCAAAACATAGCCTCATGTGTTGGGAGCATAAACGGTAGAATGAAATGAGATTGTTATTAACCTCAGCCTTTTCATTAGCCTCAGCTTTCTGACTGTGAGAGAAATGGAAGGCTAGTAAAATGCTTTCTCTGCATTTTGCCAACCTAACAGAAGATGCCTTTATTTAAATTATAGCTCATTTTATTGCCATGGTGTTATATATTAGAAATTGATTACTCCATTTCTTCTGTAATAGCTTCATTATATTTGGGGGGGGGGGTTGGAGGGCAAGCCTTTCTTTTATTTTTTTAAAATAAGAAATAATGAGTGTATGAAAGTGAAATCTTTATTTTTATTGTGTCTACAATTTCAAATAAAGCATACTGAGTATAATTATAGCATTAAATTGAATTTCAGGACAATTATTATTTTCTTAAGAAAATGAGATTGCTTTCAAGTTTTTTTTTAAATCAAATATCACTTATTGCCAACTTTTTAAAGCAGCATAATAAGTCTGATGCCACTTTTAGGCAAATTAAAAGAGAATTGCTCAAAACTGCAAATTTTCTCAGCTCTCTATTTGTAGGTGATATAACACACCTCGTTAAATGTAGAGCAGTTGTCTTATATAATTTTTTTGAAATGTTTTTAAACTTTTAACGAAGTTAGATATTCAGCATTTTTTGATAGCTCAAGCTGGTAAAATTTTGACTTAAACTCTTAAATAATAAATTTTGACAATTCCTGAGATGGGGGGCTGGGGAGAGTAAAGTTAGAAATAAGAAAGGGAGTGTACAAGTGAAACAAAGATTTTTGCCTGAACATTCAATACCTTGCCTTGCTTTCAGTGTTCTCTTTGGAATGTATTTAAAGTGATATAAAGGGGCGCCTGGGTAGTTCAGTCAGTTAAGCAGCTGACTCTTGATTTTGGCTCAGGTCGTGATCTCAGGGTTGTGGGATTGAGCCCCCATGTCAGTCTCCACATTCACCTGGGGGTCTGCTTCAGGATTCTCCCTCTCCCTCTGCTCCCCTCCCCCACTTGCTCACAAGCACACTCTCTCAAATAAATAAATCTTTTTTTTTTTGAGTGATATAAAATCATCTGAAGTTGTTGTCCCTGCCCTAGAAGAATTTGTAGTCAATGGGAAAGTTCACATGTAAGTGAAAATGTGGAAAAAGAACACCAGGATAATACATTAGCACACTTACCATTTTCTGGAACAGCCCACTGGGTCCTCGGGAGTCTAGGATATCTCTCCAAGGGTTTGCAAACAAGAGAAACGGCAACTGAAGGTGAGGTTAGTTATCATAGACTTCCCTAGGTCAGTCCCATGAGGAGCTCTACAGGAAATAGAGCATTCGAATTAGGGCTAGGTTGCCCAAGCAAGAGTTCTTCTTGTGATATTTTCTTTATTAATTTCCCCCAAGTAACATTTGATACACCTAATAATTCAATCCTTAAGCCTTGTTTTCTTAAATTGGAAAATATACTTACTATATTGAAAAAAACAATCTTCATGAAGGGACACCTGACAGGCTCAGTTGGTAGAGCATGCAACTCTTGATCTGGGAGTCGTAAGTTCAAGCCCCACATAGAGCTTAAAAATAAACAAAATTAAAAAGAGAGGGGGGAAAAAGGTAGAAAAAATTTTTTAAAATCTTCATAAAATCAACTGTATGCTTTTCTTTATTCAATTATTATTTGTGCTAGGAATATGCAACTTCCATTAAAGAGAGATGTTCAATATAGAGCAATTCATAGCTATAAATTATAGCAGTAATTATAGATACCACTTAAAGAGCAAGAGAGAAACTACCGCTATTAAAAAAAACAATGATAAGATTTTTTTTTATCCACAGATGTCCTGAGGATTCTTAGAACTCCATGTCTTTAGGGGTGCCTGGGTGGGTCAGCTGGTTATGCATATGACTCTCAGTTTCAGCTCAGATCATGATTTCAAGGTCATGAGATCAAACCCCAGGTCAGGCTCCATGCTGGACATGGAGCCTACTAAGGTTTTCTTTTTCCCTCTCCCTCTCCCCCCACCACCCTCAAACAAGTGTCTAATAGGATTCTCCTGATATTGAGAGGAAAAGAAGAAAAAAAAATGTGCTGTTATTACCCTTCATATTCATATTCTAGAAGCAGTACAGCTATGGTATTCTAAATTAATTTAGGTCATGAATAATAGTAACAAAATATTTACCAAATCTTATGGTTCTATTAGGTGAATCCATTTCTTACCTCCTTGCCCTGGCTCTCCACAAAACTGTAATTCTAAGGTCAGAGAATATGATTCATTAATTCTTATGCCTGAAAGGAGCAGGAATATCATGAGTAATAGTGGAAGACAGAGAGAGAGAGAAAGAGCAAGGGAGAGAAACCCTGCAGTGAAAGCTCTGAAACCGTCCCTTGTAAGGATCCTATTAAACTCTGGGATAACCATCCTTTTTTTCTGCCTTGTGGAAAGAGAGGGGCTCCATCCTGCCAGTTACAGTATCCAGGCAGGTAAACCAACATATGACAATTAAATCAATCTCTTCCATAAGAGTTGGTTCCCATTACCTTTTGTCTCTACCATATTTAAGCAGCAGTAGGCTTATGCAGTGTTGAAGATTTGAAATGGAAGAAAGAATGTATTAATGTCTTCCATGGAGGCATTCCTCAAATGCCAGACCTTTTCTTTCAGCATCAAGAAATCAACCCTGCACAATGTACAGAGACAGTTGTGATTCTCTGGCACTCCATCCACAGGATGATGAATGTGCAAATGCAGTCCACTCACTATTTCTGAGACTTAAGAAAATGTAATGGACTTAAGCACCCCATATGGATGATGTTGTTGGATACAAGGGGAAAATATCTTGAATATTTGGCTCAGAAGAAGCTCTTTGGGTTTTTTTTTTTCCTCTCAATCACTGCAAAGTTCATTTTGTAAATAGAGAGTCATCTTCATATGAAATTCTGAAAGTTTTGCAGCATGCTAATGAAGGAATTTGGACCTTCAGGAGTGTGTTTAAGAACCTGAAGATGTCTGCTGTATGCATGCCTCTTAGCCCCAGGAGGTGCTCAACAATATTAATATTCAAAAGCGCTCAATGTATGCATCTTTGTTGGCTGGGAAACCAGGCTTACTATGAGGTTTGAATAACAGGGCAGCCTTGAGGCTGACAAGGCTCTTACAGGCCTGTTCAAAGAAATAATGAAAACCAGGGATTTTAAAAGGTGGAAATTAAAGATATACAATAACTTCAGAAATCAATTCAAGAAGAGGAATGAACAGAGAATGACATTAGTCAGCTAAAAGTCACGTACATTGGTAGGAATGCCCAAGTATAGAATCTGCTATACCCTGTACGTGGTCATAAATAGGGTAACTGTGTGTGCTCTTTGCCCCAGAAAACCCTGGTGTGTGGCTACTGTATAATAACTCACATGATTTGTCCTAGAAATTATTATTTTTTTAATGACAAATTATTACTGATAGTTACAGTAAAATAAGCCAGAGTGTTTTTGATGGATTTTCTCTTTGTACTTCTAAATTCTGCCATGGCCACATTGAGACCATGTGAGGCACATGTACAGTGAACAGAGTCCCCCTTAAATGGATCGTTAAATCCAAAAGACTTTTTCCCAGTCTTTGAAGGTGTACCATGACTAATTCCTCCTTCTCAAGAATAGTCTGTAGATTCTCTTATAAAATGGAAGTTCTCAGTAATCCTACTTCTGGGTATATACCCAAAGGAAATGAAAACAGCACCTTGAAATGATATATGCACCCTATGTTCATTGCAGCATTATTTACAATAGTAGAACTGATATGGAAACAACCCTAGTGTCCATCAACGGATGAATGCATCAAGAAGAGGTGGTATACATATAAAATGGAATATCATTCAGCCATGAGAAAGGAAATCCTGCTATTTGCAACATGGATGGACCTCGAGGGCATCATACCAATGAAGTAAGCCAGACGAAGAAAGACATATACTGCATATCACTTATGTGTGGAATCTACCGCCCCCTCCAAAAAAAGTCAAACTCATAGAAATACAGTAGAAAAATAGTTACCAGGAGCTGGGAAGTAGGAGAAATAGGAAAATGTTGGTAAAATGGTACAAAGTTTTAGCTATAAGATAAATAAGTCCTGAGGATCTAATGTGAAACATGGTGACTATAGTTGATAACACTGCACTGTAACACTGTTGTATTGATAACACTGAAATTGTCTAAAACAGTAGAACTTAAATGCTCTCATCAAAACTCATAAATAAACAAAAACAAAATGATGAATGTCTTAATTCACTAGATAGGGGAATTCTTTCACAATGTATACATGTGTCAAATCATCCTGCTGTATACTTTACATATGATTTTATTTGTTAATTATACCTCCATAAAGCTGAATTTTTTTTGAAGATGAAATATTCTTCAATGTTAGCAGTTGTGGTGGGCCAGTCTTTCTAGTCTTAATGTCAGTCGACGTGGTCAGCACTGCTGCCCCTGAGGTCCATTTGGTGTATACAAATTGTAAGACTGCCTGTTTGCCAGCTGGTAAATGCAAGAGCTACCAGACTGCAAATCAGTGTGGTCAGTGAGAATATGGAAAAATATAGGTTAAATGTGTGCAGCTTATATGTAGGGAAATAAAGGTTGTGCAGTTTGGTCATAAAGTAGAAGTAGAATAGACTTAACACTATCACCACAGGTTTTTGTCAGTTGTTGAATATGTAAATCTACAACTACTTATTTACTTTATTGTTTGGTAACACTTTTTGACTTAGCAGTAAACCCATTTGGCAAAGGAAAAGAAAAAGAAATAAAGGTTTTTGAAACGACAAATGAATTGCCATTTCTCAAGAAAGTTCAATGTTACGTACCCAAAATATTTGTCTACATTTTCCATATACCATTAGTCTTGTAGTAATACCATTGCAAAACCGAAGGCTCAAGTGTGTGGAGAAAACCAAAACATCAGTACCTACTTCAACAATTAGTATGTAAGATTTTATCAAACTGATGGTTGCTGGAGGGGAGGTGGGTGGGGATGGGTTAAATGGGTGATGGGTATTAAGGAGGGTACTTGTGGTGAGCACTGATGAATCACTAAATTCTACACCTGAAACTAATATTACTCTGTATGTTAACTAACTTGAATTTAAATAAAAACTTGAAGGAAACAAAACAAAACAAAACAAAACAAAAAAAGACTTTACCTAAAAACAAAGTTTTAGCACAACCAATTGCAGAAAACACATTCTAGAATCACCCCTGTGATACTGACTTTTCATTGACACCAAAACTGTTTAGACCTGTGTTGTCCAATAAAGTAGACATTAGCTTGTATGGTGATTTAGATTAATATTAATTCCATTTAAATACAATTAAAATTTGATTTCTTGGTCACACCAGCCTCATTTGAAAGGTTCAATAAACATTATGGCTCATGGCTACCTTTTGAACAGTGCAGATTTAGAACATTTTCATCATTGCAGAAAGTTCTATTGCACTGGTTTAGACTGTTAATTTTATTCATCTTCCACTCCAATTGTGGAGCCTGGCATGGGGTTCGATTTCACGACCCCAAGATCATGACCAGAGTGGAAACCAAGAGTCAGATGCCCAACTGACTGTGCCACTCAGGCGCCCCCTCCCTTTTTTTTTTTTTTTTTAAGATTTTATTTATTTATCTGAGAGAGAGTGAGCAAGTGAGAGAGAGAGAGAGCTCAAGCAGGGGCAGAAGGAGAAGCAAACCCCTCGCTGAGCAGGGATCCTGATGCAGAGCTCCATCCCAGGATCCAGGATCATGACCCGAGCTGAAGGCAGACGCTTAACCAACTGAGCCACCCAGGCGCCCCACCCCTTTCCCATTTTTAATTACATAGATTTTTACCCTGTCAAAAGAGTGAATGAAATTGAGATGTGCTATTTTTAAACACCTAAATTTGATAAAACATTCTGAAGAATCAAAAAGAGAAAGCTTTGTTTGTCCCTTAAAGTTACAAAGACTTTGCTTATAAAATATTTGGCCTACAATGTTTACATATTTCAGTATTTTTTCTAAGCCCAGATTTAGGAATCCTCTATAGCAGGAGTTGTTCTACTTCATTAGTATCTCATCATCTATAAAGAGAGTATCTTCTCAATTAAAAATATTTTGGTTTAGGGGCACCTGCGTGGCTCAGTCAGTTGAGCATCTGCCTTCGGCTTAGGTCATGTTCCCAGGGTCCTGGGATCGAGCCCCACATCAGGCTCCCTGCTCAGCGGGGAATCTGCTTCTCCCTCTGCCTCTGCTGTTCCCCCTGCTTGTGTGCTCTCTCTCTCTCTTTGTGTCAAATAAATAAATAAAATCTTTAATAAAAAAAAATTTTGGTTTACGGGTGTCTGAGTGGCTCAGTCAGTTAAGCACCTAACTCTTGATTTCGGCTTGGGTCATGATCTCAGGGTTGTGGGATCGAGCCCCGCATGCGGCTCTAGGCTTAAGCAGGGAGTCTGCTGGAGATTCTCAATCTCTCTCTCTCCCTCTGCCCCTCCCCCTGCTGTGCGCACTCTCTTTCTCTCTCTCTAAAATAAATAAATCTTTAAAAAACATATTTTGGTTTAAAACAAAGAGGTAATTGAAAATCTCATTACAGATATTGAATCATTGTGTTCTATACCTGAAACTAGTATAAGATATGTCAATTATACCTCAATTTTTTAAAAAAGGTAAAAAAAGAAAAAAGTCTCAAGAGTGAATGTAGAATGCCAGTTTAAAAATACTGAACACGATTGTTATGAAAATTACAGACAATAAAGCCATGTTGGAAAAAATCAGAAAATAAACAATGACAGCATTAGAAATAGTTCTGGCTAGGCAACTGATTAAATAGTATGATAATATATCAGTATGAGTATTCCGCTTATATTAAAATTTAATGTTCTAATTATCATGATAAAAAAGTTATGCTTAAAGAAGTTTTGTTTTTATTTCACACCAAAATGACTGTTTTGGGGAGAGAACTATCATATAGATTCACCAATATAATAGAACTAATTTTCATGCAATAGGTGATCATTTCAAATAATTATTTTTTAATGGTCTCTTTTACTTTCAAAATTTTCTTTGGGTGATCAAAATCTCATCGTTCTATTGATAAAGTATGAAGAAGTCAGAAAGATTTAAACATAGTTATGTAATATTTACATCCATAGTCTCCAAGCAAAAAAAAAAGTGAGGGGTGATTACCCAGTGTGATCATTTGTTTTCTGTTTGGGTGAAGGTGTATCTTCTTATTAGACTGCATCTACGATGTTAAAATACATATGCACAGGGGCGCCTGGGTGGCTCAGTCGTTAAGCATCTGCCTTCTGCTCAAGGCGTGATCCTGGAGTTCTGGGATCGAGCCCCACGTCTTCCACTGAGAGCCTGCTTCTTCCTCTCCCACTCCCCCTGCCTCTGTTCCCTCTCTCGCTGGCTGTCTCTCTCTCTCTGTCAAATAAATAAATAAAATCTTAAAAAAAAATACATATGCACATTTGTATATCTCATTAGAACACATATAAAAGGAAGACCCTCATAATCCAACCCATTCTTAGTTTTTTATATCCTTAATTATACATGTATTATAACCCATATAACTATGCACTCATACACATATATAAGCTACATATACTCTATTATATATATGATTTCATATCTAATCTTTTTTTACACTGATTAATTAATCACTTGGATCTTCCATCACTATAAGACTATGCCATTGCCCATCAGTATGAATTAGTCATAAAAGTCATTTTTGAAGTTCACACATGTTTCACTTGATGTTTTTAGAGACAATAGAATGTAGTGATTAACACTATAGATTCTTAAATATATAGAGATACATATTTATACATGTAAATACCTATTTATATATATACATAATACATTTACATACATAAATACATATATGTATCTTGATTGTATCTTGCTTTTATTGTTTATTAAGCACGGCTTATATGCTAGATATTCTACAGGATCTAAATTAAAACATCCATAGCCTTCCATTTTAATAGAATTCTAACTCTTGATTACAGTATTCACAACCGTTGAAAAATAATGTCGCATTTTCCTCTTCTTTTACTAAAACAAAGAAAAAAGAATTCAAAGGTTCCAAAAAATTCATAGGAAATTTTTTAAAAATCGTAAACATTAAGCCCACAGTTTAACATTAAACACACAGGTCGTGTTTTTTTATTTCAACACTGTAATTTCTAACAAGAAGCCATTGGTAATCATGTGACAACTTAATCCAGGGAGAACCTGAGAAACAGAGCTCACCAATATATAGAAGATAATAGCTTTCATTTATTAAGAGTTGACTTTGTGCCAGACTCTGTTCTAAGCATTTTGTGAACCTAATTCACTCACACAACTGCAAGAGGTCTCTTACAGGTTGGGCTAGGCTCCAAGGTGCAAATCCCTGGCTTCACTACCTTCAGTAATCCAGAGGTCAAACTGAAGGTGGAGCAAAGAGCTGGGGCAGATTCTGTCTCCCAAAGTACTTGCTTTGTTTTCATTTGTGTTTTTCTCTGAGTAGCTGAACAACCACAGGGGATGGGTGCTACCGGGGTGACATGGAGGCAGGGGAGAGGGTGGAACTCTTGGGGTGGCAGGAGACAAAATTCCAAAAGAAGAGAAAACCTCCACTCCCAGCCATACCTACTCTTAGGTTTTAATCCTGTCAAAAGAGCAGGACCTCATCTCAGGCACAAGGAGAAATGCGAGAGTGCAGAGGGGGAGCAATTCTGTTTAGCTTGGGAGGGACCGCCTAGACATAGACTCCACTCCAGGCAAAATGACCAGGCCTACAGGGCTGAATATGTTAATTGACCCATATGGATTCACTGAGAATTGTCTTAGACCATTGTAATTGTCATGGTCAAAAGACTGTGCAGGACTCATCAACTATCTTTGATAAAGCACGAGTGGTTCTAGCTGTCCTCGCTCCTCCCGGGAGCCCTTTCTGTACCCTGACTGCCTATGCAGGAGGAAGAAGTCTGAGTAGGATTGCTTGAAGTCAACAGTGGGCCATTTTCCCTTTTCAGTCTATGAATTTTAAAAAATTAACATACTTTTTGAGATTCAAATAGATGTGATTTTCATGGAATCAATCCAGCAAAGCGACTGATAATCGCATGAAAACCACTGATTAATTCATAAATGTTGACACTGACAGGTGACAGTTGGATGGTGGCTATTTATGAGACTTTGATGTTTTTCTGACTCTTTTGGAATCTAACTTTATAATATTTACACATGTTTTGTGAATTAAATATAGTGTATGAATATATTTAATCAAACAATATGATTTTGGAAAATTTCCTTCCTCCTCTATTTTTTGGAATAGTTTGAAAAGAATAGGTATTAACTCTTCTCTAAGTGTTTAGTAGAATTCACCTGAGAAGCCATCTAGTCCTGGACTTGTGTGTTGGGAGTTTTTTCGTTACTCGTTCAATTTCATTGCTGGTAATTGGTCTGTTCAAATGATCTATTTCTTCCTAATTCAGTTTTGGAAGTTTATATGATTCTGGGAATGTATCCATTTCTTCTACGTTGTCCAATTTCTTGGCATATAATTTTTTATAGTATTCTCTTATAATCCTTTGTATTTCTGTTGTGTCAGTTGTTATTTCTCCTCCTTCACTTATGGTTTTATTTATTTGAGTCTTCTCTCCTTTTTTTTCTGAATGAGCTTGGCTAAAAGTTGATCAATTTTATTGATCATTTCAAAGAACCAGCTCCTGGTTACATTGGTATGTTCTATTTTTTTTTCCATTTCATTTATTTCTTCTCTAATCTTTATTATTCCCTTCCTTCTATTCTGCTTTAGGCTACCTTTTTTTCTTCTTTTTCTAGATCCTTTAGGTTAAGTTTAGGTTGTTTATTTGAGATTTTTCTTATTTCTTGAGGTAGTCCTGCATTGCTATAGTTTTCCCACTTAGAACGGCTTTTGTTGCATCCCCAAGTTTTTGAGCCATTGTGTTTTCATTTTCATTTGTCTCCATGTATTTTTTGAAATTTCATCTTCAATTTCGTGGGTGACCCATTCATTGTTTAATAGTATGGTATTTAGCCAAGATTACTCTGATACCAAAACCAGATAAAGACATTACAAAAAAAGAAAACTATA
The DNA here is from genome assembly GCF_017311325.1 of Ursus maritimus. Classification (NCBI taxonomy): domain Eukaryota; kingdom Metazoa; phylum Chordata; class Mammalia; order Carnivora; family Ursidae; genus Ursus; species Ursus maritimus. The sequence goes on along the minus strand of NW_024425341.1, from coordinate 37,887,863 downwards.
GGCCAATGATGAACATAGATGCAAATACCCTCCAGAAAATACTAGCAAACCAAATCTGCAATACATTAAAAAAAATTCAACATGATCAAGTGGGATTTATTCCAGAGATGCAAGGTGGTTCAATATTCACAAAACAATCAAGGTGATACATCACATTAATATGAGAAAGAATAAAAGCCATATGACCATCTCAATAGACACAGAAATAGCATTTGAAAAAGTACCACATCCATTCATGATAAAAACTCTCAACAAAGTACATGTAGAGGGAACATACATCAACATAATAAAGGTCATATATGAAAAACCCACAGCTAATAGCATATTCATGGTGAAAAACTTAAAGCTTCTCCTTTGAGATCAGGAACAAGACAAGGATGTCCACTCTGACCACTTTTATCCAACATAGTACTGGAAGTCCTAGCCACAAGGGAAAAAAAATAGAGAGAGAGAAATAAAGGCATCCAACTTAGTAAGGAAGAAGTAAAACTAACACTATTTCTAGATGACACAATATGGTATATAGAAAACCTTAGAGACTCCACCAAAAAGCTACTACAACTGATAAATGAATTCAGTAAAATCACAGGATACAAAATTAATATGCAGAAATATGTTGCATTTCTACACACTAATAATAAAGTAGTAGAAAAGGAAATTAAGAAAACAATCTCATTTACAATTGCACCAGAAAGAAGAAAATACCAGGGAATAAACTTAACCAAGGAGATGAAAGACCTGTACTCTGAAAATATAAAACATTGATAAAAGGAATTGATGACAACACAAACAAATCGAAAGATACTCCATGCTCATGGATTAGAAAAACCAATATTGTTAAAATGTCTATACTATCCAAAACAATCTACAGATTTATTGCAGTCTCTTTGAAAATGCCAACAATATTTTTCACAGAGTAATTTTCACATGAAAATTTGTATGGAACCATAAAAGACCATGAATATCCAAAGCAATCTTGATAAAGAATGGCAGAGCTGGAGCTGTTGCAATCCCAGATTTGAAAGCTGTAGTAATCAAAACAATATGGTGCTGGTGCAAAAAAAGATACACAGATAATGGAACAGAATAGAGAACTCAGAAATAAATCCACACTTTTACAGTCAATTAATCTACATCATAAATGACAAGAATATACAATGAGGAAAAGACAGCATCTCCAAAAAAAGGTTCTGTTAAAAACTGGACAGCTACATGCAAAAGAATGAAACTAGGCCACTCTTTTATACTATCCACAAAAATAAACTCAAAATGCGTTAAAGAACTAATGTGAGATTGAAAACCATAAAACTCCTAGAAGAAAACCTAGGCAGTAATTTTTTTGACATTGGCTGTAGAAACTTTTTTCTAGATATGTCTCCTCAAGCGAAAAAAAAAAAAAGGGGGGGGAGGCAAAATTAAGCTATTAGGGTTACATCAAAATAAAAAGCTTTTGCACAGTGAAGGAAACCACCAACAAAATGAAGAGGCAGTCTACAGAACAGGGGAAGATATTTGCAAATGATATATCCAATTAGGCATTAATATCCAAAATATATAAAGAACATATACAACTTAACACCAAAAAAAATAAAAATAAAAATAAAATATCTGAATAAAAATGGGTAGAGGACCTGAATAGACATTTTTCCAAAGAAGATACACAAATGGCCAACAGACACATATAAAGATGCTCAACATTGCTAAACATTAGTGTAACGCAAAGCAAAACCACAGTGAAATATCATTTTATACCTGTCAGAATGGCTAGAATAGAAAAGACAAGAAACAAGTTTGACAAGGATGTAGAGAAAATGAGACCCTCATGCACTCGTGGTGGAAACACAAATTGGTATAGTCACTGTGGAAAATAGTTCGGAGGTTCCTCAAAAACTTAAAAATAGAATTACCATATTATGCAGTAGTTCCACTACTGGATATTTACCCCCCCCCAGAAAAATGAAAACACTAACTGAGAAAAGTGTGTGCACCTCTCTATATATTGCTGCATTATTTATAATAGCCAGTAATAGCCAAGATATGGAAGCAACCCAGGGTCTACCACATAGATTAATGGATAAAAAAGATGTCTCTCTCTCTCTCTCTCTCTCTCTCTCTCTCTCTCTCACACACACACACACACACACACACACACACACTGGAATATTACTGTGCCATACAAAAGAATAAGGTCCTGCCATTTGCAACATCACATATAGATCTAGAGAGTATAATACTAAGTCAGATAAACCAGTCAGAAAAAGACAAATGCCATATGATTTCACTCATGTGTCTAACTTAAGAAAGAAAACAAATGAACAAAGAAAAAAGACAAAAAAATCAGACTCTTTTTTTTAAATAATTTTTATTTTGTTATATTAGTCACCATACAGTACATCCCAGTTTTTGATGCAATGTTCCATGATTCATTATTTGCATATAATCCCCAGTGCACCATGCAATACGTGCCCTCCTTAATACCCATCACCAGCCTATCCCAGTCCTTCACCCCCCTCCCCTCTGAAGCCCTCAGTTTGTTTCCCAGAGTCCATAGTCTCTCATGGTTCATTCCTCCTTCTGCTTACTCCCCCTTCATTCTTCCCTTCCTTCTCCTACCGATCTTCCTATTTCTTAAGTTCCATAAAAATCAGAGAACAAACTGATGACTGCCAGAGGCAAGTGACTGGAGGGAGGGGTGAAATAGAAAAAAGGGATCAAGAATACATTTATCTTCATGAGCACTGAGAAATGTGTACATTTGTTGAGTCCTTATATTGTATACCCGAAACTAATATAACACTGTGAGTTAATTATAGTTCAATAAAAAACAAGCAAACAAAAAACAAATAAAATATGAGTGAGACACATTGAGAGTATCTTCTAAAGTCTGTTGAGTACCAAATATTGTTCTCACCATTATGATCATTAAGAGTTGTCCCTCAGATTAAAATACAGTATATGATAAACAAAATACATTGATGTCTTCTTAATAAAAATATTAAGGTCAGCTAGAAAGATACATGTTGTGCCAGGTAAACATGAAAAATGGTCAAATGACATGAACAGATCATTCAAAAACTAGGAAATGCAACATATGAACACATTTATGAAAAATAAAAGGAAATACAATGAAAACACATTTCCCTTGTAAATCTCTTCAGTTAGGAAAAAATGGTTTTAAATGATAATATCTCATGCTGGCAAGGGAATAAAGAAATGTCTACTCTCTCACATATCTGATTGCATTTTTAAATGCTCCAACACTTTAGGAAAGCAATTTGGCATTTTATTAGGAGCCATAAAAAATTTATACTTTCTGTGCCAGAACCCCTTTTATGTAAATCTGTCTTAGGGAAATAACCCAAAACACAGAAAAAGCTATAAATTTATTTCAGCATTATTTATCATAACCCCCAAATACAAATAAATTAAATTCCCAGTGATAAAGAAATTATCAAATTATAGCACATTCAGTCAATAGAATATCTTGCATTTTAATACATTTAATAATTATAAACACTTATGCAGCAATATGGGAAATGCTTACAGCATAATGGTAAATAACAAACTACTGTGTTTTTGGAGGACCTGGTAAAATAAATTAAGGTAATATAATTTAAAAAATACTTATTTGAGCAATTCCAAAAAACAAGTATGCATGTGGGGAAAAAATAATAGAAATTTACCAAATAGACCTAAATAATTGTTTTAGGATGATGGATTTGCTTTTTTATCTTTATGCACAATTTTTGATGTAATTATACTATGTTTAAAATATAATTTATAGAATTTTAAATTAATTATATGAATTTAAATAAACACCAAATACTATATACTAAAAAATTTAGAAGTACTTTTCTAATAACAACTTGGTCAAGAGAAAATTGAGTACATAATAACATTGTTTAAAAAACTGTGAAAATCAAAACATTTCATGTAGTTCCCATGAGATCTAATCAAAACAGAGCCCGAAATTTAATGCTTTTTCTAAGAAAATGTAAAAATAAGTTGAGTAAGCTATCAACTAAAGAATGTTTTAAACACACACCCAAAGTAGGAAAGAAGGCAGGAAGAAAGGGAATGAGGGAGTGAGAAAGAAAAAAGAAAGATACAGTTAATGTATTTAAAATTGACCCTTGAGCAACATGGGTTTGAACTGCGTGGGTCAACTCACAGGCAAATTTTTTTTGATAAATATAGTATTGTAAATGTATTTTCTCTTCCTTCTGATTTTTTTGAGAGTTTATGTATTTGTTTTAGAGAGAGAGAGACAGAGAGAGCACAAGTGGGAGTGGGAGGGGCAGAAGGAGAGAGAGAAAGAGAGTGAGAGACAATCTCGTGCAGACTTCACACTTGGCATGGAGCCTGACATGGGGTTCAGTCTCACTACCCTGAGATCATGACCTGAGCCAAAACCAAAATTTGGATGCTTAACTGACTGAGACACCCAGGGCCCCCTCTTCCTTATGATTTTTTAATAACATTTTCTTTTCTCCTAGTTTACTGAATTATAAAAATATAGTATATAACACATATATCATACAAAATATGTGTTATTCAACTGTTTACATTATTGGTAAGGCTTCTGGTTAACAGTAAGCTATTAATAGTTAAGTTTTGCGGGAGCCAAAAGTTCTAAGTAGGTTTTCAACTGCAGATGGCTTGATACCCCTAACCTCCACATTGTTCACGGGTCAATTGTACTATATTTCTGGTAAAGTTTATAGAAATTGATATCTAAATCTAGGATCAAATAGAGAGAAAAATATGAATTTAAAATATAATGTTTAGAATGTTTAGCTTCCTTAGAGGCTATCCAACATTACAAATCAATGTATGAAGAACTGTAGCAAATTTCAACTCTATCTCCTACCCGAATGAGTACAATCTGGTCACTGAGATGTGGAATTAAAAAGTAGTCTGTTCATGTTGGAGCAAGATTCAGCAGATAGGGTCCAGGTTTGTAGGTTCGGCTCTTTATGGGGGGAAGAGGGTTGGATAGTTCATGATGAAGAGTAAAGTGACAAAGGTAGTCGATATAAAAGAGGAAGTGTCTTCAGACTAGGGCCAAATGTGTGTGACTCCAGGCAGGACTTGGTCCTTATAAGATGTATCAGTATGCGACCAGGGAAAGCAAATCAGTAGCCTAGTGTCTTAGTTTGTGTTCCCTCAGTTGGAAACTCTGAGGCAAGGATTGGATTCAAGTACATTGGGAGGGAGATTTCAGGCGGCACCACACCCTCGTTCTGAGAGGCATAGGTGGATGAGGAAGGAAGAGCTCCCCGGCAGACTGAAGGAGATGGGTAAGTCACACGCAGAGTCAGCAAGAAACAGAGGGGCCAGAGAGTGGACATGCATAATGAAAGCTCACTGGAGACACATTGGATTCTAGGCTCAGGACAGTAACACCAATTTCTAACAGCAAAGATAGTCCAAATTCACCCAAATACTGCTGCCAGGACAGGGCCAAAGTATGGGCCTTGAAAGTCTTCACTATCTGCAGCTGAGTGAAAATAGGGTGGGCCAAAGATGAGCATCATTACCGTAGGTTGAAAGAGATGTAGATATGTAAATACTGTATGTACATGTATATTGTATGCATATGTATTTCTGTTAGTGTCAGAAAATAGTCAATCAAAGTTCAACACGTATTTCTAGTTAAATATTTGGGAACAGGAAGAAATAGTTTCGACCTTAATATGATAAAACAAAATTCTTTGAAAGTGAAAATTAATATGAAACTCAATCCAAAATCCCAGTCATCCTCCTTAAAGGACAAAATCGGGGTGGTCACTACTGGCACAAGGGTTAAGATAGTGTCTTTGAAGTTTGGATGATACATGAAGGTGTAAACAGAAATATTGGGAATAAATATTGGAAAAGGAAATATGGTTTGCTTATAACAAAATAAATAAATTACTTAAATGCAGTTTGGATTTTTTAAAAAATGACTTTAGATAAAAAGTGATGCGAAGAAAATCTCAACATTGGACCTCTCCTCAAGATTTGTGCTCCACTTGAAGAATCTTTCCTCTCTTGAAATCTTCAGATTTCTCTCTCTTTCGGTTCCCTTCAATGTCTAATTTCGACTTCTCATTTGCTTTCCTTGACCTATGTTCTCTATATATCTTAAATATTGGGATCTTTTAGTGTTTTTTTTTCCTTCCTTATTCTCACTTTACGTCAAAACCAAAATATCCAACCATGTACTGTTTTTAACTTTTACTATGTCTAACATGCCCACTCTCATCCCCACACTACAGACTTTATAAGAACAGGAAAAACATCTAATTCATCCTTCTATAGCCAGTACATTCTTAACACAGAGCTTAGCATATAACAGATACTTAATAGACGTTTGTTAAGTAAATGAACTAATAAACATAAATGTAGATTATGCTAACTTGTAAAATAATTCAACATAAAATTTTGGAAAGGATTTTTTTTTTTTCAAAACGTTCTCTTTTTTAAATTTAAATTCAATTAGCCAACTGATAGTGCGTCATTAGTTTCAGATCTAGTGTTCAATAATTTATCAGTTGGGTATAACACCTAGTGCTCATCACATCCCGTGCCCTCCTTAATGCCTGTCACACACTTACCCCCACCCCCCACCCCCCTCTCCTCCAGCAAACCCTCCATTTGTTTCCTATAGTGAAGAGTCTCATGGTTTTTCTTCCTCTCTGATAACTTCCCATTCAGACATTTTTGGTAAACGAAAATTCTTGACTATAATAATATTTTTTAAACTAAGGAAACAGAGAGTTCTACCAGACTATATTGCATATCGCCAATGAAAGCCATTTGGTAAAACCATGAGACAGAACTACATACCCACTAGAATGTCTAAAACCGAAACAACTGACTAAACCAAGTGTTGCCAAGTACATGAAGGAGCTGGAACTCTGCTACGCTGGAGCTGGGAATGTGAATTCTTACGAACTTCAGAAAACAGTTTGACAATTTCTTTTAACATTAAACATATATCTCTGACATGACCCAGCCAGTTTGGGGAGAATATCCAAAGAAAATAAAAGCATATGTCCACACAAAAATTATACACAATTTTTTATTAAAGTATGGTTGACACATAATATTGCATTAACTTCAGGTGTATACACAAATGTTTATAGCAACTTCATTTGTAGAGAGGGAAAAGCAGGAAGAAGAGGAGACCAGAAGTCAATAGGATAACTTTCTACAGATAAAGTCTCTTGTTTTTAGCTCTAAGCTGGTTAAAATTAGGGAGAGCTATACTGTGGTTCCAGGAACTGAGGGATATAGATGGGTCTTATCCAGGGTGGGTGTCCTAACAGGTGCAGCGAATAAAACTACACACGTGATGCATGCAGTGGCACTGTGCCCTCAGCGTGCCTTTGTGCTCCTGGATGGGTTTTGCTTAGGAGATACGTTGTAAACAGGGATGCTTGTTTTGGGGGGGTGATGTCAGTGAGGCTGCCTGGAAGGATGGAAGAATAGACTCTCTGAGGAGAAAACATCAATCTCAAATTAAATCTTCCTTGAAGCTGCCCAGAGTAACTTATTCTGTCTTCTCAAGGGTGAGATGACTGATAGCCAAGTTGCAAGTACACGGATTCTTAAATAAATCTGCTCATGTGGTTCAGATTTATGCTGTTCCATGTATTTGTTCTGATTCACACGGGCACAAGCCTGTTGCTGGTGCTTTTGCGGCATCAGTCCACCAAAACCTCTTCCTGTGTATTTGTTTTCCTCTGTCCATTTGTATAGCATATGAAATTATTTGTCCTCCACAATTGCCCAGGATTACACATGTGCAGCCCAGAATGTGCAACAGAGCATGACAATTGAAGTGTAAAATAAGTGACAAATACGAGACCAAAGCAAAAAAAAAAAAATGGATTTGTGATTCATAGGCACAGACAATAAATACGTTATTTATCATCTAAACAGGCAACACTTTTTAAAGCGAGTCTATGCCCATATAAACAGATGACTAGATAAGTAAATAAATAAGGGAGAAGAGACAAATCTCTGCAGAAGAATTCCAAGTAATTTATGGAGGTACTTCACCCTTGGCAGGGGTGGGGCCATAAATTGTCATTCCAGAAGTATGGGCTGCCACAGTGACTTCCTTCCAGAAAAAGAAGATGGGGATGTAATTTTACAACGGAGAAAACTAACCCACACTTCCTCAGTCAGGTGATTAAGGTCAGTGTCTATGATGATATGTTATATTGACAGTAAGTACCCTCGTTTTGATGGGATCATCATGGCATTTATAATCTCAGTCTAATCATGAGAAAAACATCAGATAAATCCCAATAATGGGGCATACTGCAAAATAATTGAGTAGACTCTTCAAAATACTCAGGGTCATCAAAATCAAGGAAAGTCTGATACACGGTCACAGCCAAGAGGACCCTAGAAAGACAGGACAATTAAATTTAATGTGGGTTCTTGAGTGAGATCTTGAAACAGAAAAAAGACATCAGCTAAAACCAAGGATGTCTGAATAAAATACGGACTTTAGTTAACAATAATGTATTGTTTCCTTAGTTCTAACAAATGTACCAAACTAATAATGTGTTAATAACAGGGGAAGCAGAGGGTGGAGTATATGAGAGCTCTCCGTACTGTCCTCTCCATTTTTCTGTAAATCTAAAACTGTTCTGAAAATATAATTTATTATGAAAAAGTGCAAGGATATGATCATCTAGGCAAAGGATGAAAAGAGTTCACAATCAAATTTCACTGAAGGATCAGAAAGCCTTCAGGAGCATGATTTTCTTAGCCAATATTCATAATAGTCCACAAATATGCATCATTTGACCTTAACCATCCATGATTTCTATAGAATTTTATTTGTGTTCAATAGCTAACCACTATTTTTGTCTCCTTTAAATTTACATCGTTGCTTGTTTTTTGTTGTTGTTGTTGTTTTGTTTTGTTTTGTTCTTTGCCCAGGCTCACAGAACTCAAAAGTATAAAAAGTATGCATAGCAAAAATCCTGCCTCCCAGACTCAGCAAGCTCGTTGTTACCACTTTCTTGTGTGTCCTGCCGGAGAAATTTTACGTGTCTGTCAAGAAAATATATCTTTATTTTTCCTTCCTTTCATTTTCATACAAATACTTACGTATCATGTATGCTGTTCTGCACTTTGCTTTTTCTATTTAGCCGTAGATTTTACAGATTTTTTTCATGTGAGTAATTTAAAAGCTTTCTTATTTTTAAAAAGTGAAAAGATTACCAGTGATTATGTTCAAACAAGAGATTAAATTAGAACTGTAGTTGGCAAACCAGGATGTACGGCACACTGCAATGGAGGAATAGTCTTGCTGGGGGGAGATTGAAGTCGATTGTATACATTCTTGAACTAGCATGAGCAAAAACAACTATTATTTATTATTAATTATCATTACCATTATTATTATTGCATTATAAGTGTCCATAAGAAAAATATATGCTTTTGTAATTAGCTAATAGGGGAATTGAATTTTTATCGTCTTGTGAAAAATAAGGAGAAACAAACCCCTGAGTGGAAGAAAACCCCACTTCCAACCAGAAGGCATCCTAAGAATGACTCAGTAGGCAGAGTTATACGCAAACCATGTATCATGGAACACTACATCAAAAGCTGATGATGTACTGTATGGTGACTAACATATCATAATAAAAAAAATTCCAAACAAAAATAATAATAAAGTTATCATTTCCTTTCACCATTTACTCCCCTGCTCTAGCACAATGAATGCTCTCAAGATGTCGCTTTTATTTGTGGTTCATGAGGGTAGACATGTTTGTCCATTTTGTTTACTGCCTGTCCCCAGAGCCTAAAATACTATTGTTAACTGCTTTAAATATATTTGTTGAGTCAATGAATGAATGAACAAATGAATTAATACAGAGACCAAATCAAGAAGGGAGAATCAGAGTAGTGCAAAAGTCCTAAGAAAGACCACAAAAATAGTATTGTGCAATGAGCTGAAGTGCCAAGACTATCAACTTGCCAGTTCACTTGGGGCAAGTTGCTTCATCTTGCTGAAACTCAGTTTCTCATCTCTAAAACTATATTAAAATATGTGCCTCAGTGGGTACCTGGGTGGCTCAGTTGGTTAAATGTCTACCTTCAGCTCAGGTCATGATCCCAGCGTCCCGAGATTGAGTCTGGCATCAGGCTCCCTGCTCAGAGGGGAGCCTGCTTCTCCCTCTCCCTCTGCTGCTCCCCCCTGCTCGTGCTCTCTCTCAAATAAATCAAAATAAAATAAAATAAAAGCTTCAGTAAAAAGTATGTGTCATGTAGGGCCATTGTAAAGATGAAATATACATACAGACAGTCCAACAGACACACACACAATATATATATACACACATATATAAATATAATGTATTCAGGTAAAGCAATGTCTATTGTATACACAGAGGGAAATCATCATGTTATTGATTCCTTACAGTAGTGGTTATGACTAAAACTAAAATACATTACTATGATAATGAGGATTAAAGAATGACCTCAGCGATGCTATGGAAATCAAGGAACAGGCAGGTTTGAGAAAGAAGTCAGTAAAAATAGCAAATCTAACATAGCAAAATTAAAACCAAACATAACTATATAAGGGGAAATGGGTAAATTCACCTACTTCCAAAAAGGAAACAAAAAAAAACTGGTTCAGATTGTTTTAAACGAACACACAAACAAAACCCCAGTAAACAAAAAACAAAAGCTAGACGCACGATATGGCTGTCTAACCGGGAAAGACTGAGCAAGACCGCATCGCATGTGAAGGAACAGATGATGAGAAGGAGCAGACTATTAGTGAAAAACACGCAGGACTCAGCTACTCCTATCAGATGACACTGGATTCAAAGCAAGTGAAAAGGGAAAGGCACTTTAGAAAGAATATAATTCACAGTAGGGAAGACAACTCATGAATCTTTATGTTTTGGTCTCACACATTAAGCTAAAACGGCAGGAATAGCGGAAATGTCACCATAACGAGAGATCTTCCCTCACTGACCCAGCTCCATAGCAGATCAAGAAGACCAGAAATAATGGGTGTAACTGACTAAACAGTATAGCAAAAAAGACTTCGTTCATGTTAGTATGTGTCAAAATCTGTAAGCTGAAAATAAGTATCCATAGAACATTTATTTTTAAATGTATTTTTTAAATAATAAAAAAATATTTTATATCACACAAAATACATGGCTTGCAATCAACCCCACATTCTGTAACCTTAATACAAAAAATTGTTAGAAGTACTATTTCTATAAAGTAAAATAAAACATACAAAATAATATTTTTAAAACTCACTTTCTCCGTCAAAGTTAAAATAGGAGGATATTCTTAAAGTAGCAATAACACAAATATAAAAACAATGGGATAATAAAGCTTTACTCACAGACAAATGTACATCTTAAACACTTTGATTTCTACTCAAGGAAAAATGCGTATAAAATAGTTACACATTCAGGGGCACCTGGGTGGCTCAGTGGGTTATGCATCTGACTTTGGCTCAGGTCACTCTCTCAGGGTCCTGGGATCGAGTCCCGCATCAGGCTCCCTGATCAGCGGGGAGTCTGCTCCCTCTGCTCCTACCCCTTCTCATGCTCTCTCTCTCTCAAATAAATAAAATCTTTCAAAAAAATAGTTATGTATTCAAAACAAAGATTATAAAGGGAGAAACAAAATAAAACAGCCTACAAGAAGAAAATAATTAGTAAACAAAAATTGATAAATAATTAAAATCATAAAATTGATACAGCAATAGCTTTTTTAAAATTTATTCATTCATATGTTTTTCATTTATTCCTTCACTTAATAAAACCAATAAAATAGTTAAATTGCCTAATATTAGCAATGACTTTCATCTTAAAATACTTGTTTCCCTTTTTTAAACAATTCTTTGGCTTTTGAAACATCTTGAATGATACTCTTGCGTGTCATTCTATCTCATTTGGAATAAATAAATGTATCCTACATAAAAACGCAAACTCTATGAATGCTCTTTGCTTTAGTGTAGCCAGTTAGTGGATGGCAAGAAGAAAAAGAAAAAAGAAAACTGTCTCTGGCCATTTTAAATCATAACGGAATTTGTCGAAAGTGTATCTGTAACTCCCTGGCTCAAAGTAAAGGCTTAAGAATCAGATGTATTTATAAATGGATGGAAAGCCAAGAAGGTCTGGGGGATCTGAGCTGCACAAATTAAGAGTTTCATTGGACTGCCTGATCTAAAATATTCTCCAACTATTTTTTTTTAATTTTCCTTGTGTTATTGTATTCAGGATGTAGTGACAGATTTTAATCTCATTCCTTGGAACAGGGCAGAGAAATTGATTTTCAGCATACCAAGAATGAAAACAATGGGTAGGGAGGTAATTCTCCAAGAGGAAGTTAGGACTCTGGTTATCAAAAGAACCAAGACCGTATGCTGGTGGGGCCAATCAACCTTCACCCCACTCCGTGCCCTGGTCCCTCCCTCCTGTTCTCTCCTTGCCGCTTCTCTCCTCCTCTCTTGTCTTACCTCTCATCCTACACACACTCTCTGAAAATCTCATCCCCTCCATGGTCTCAGTTATCACCCATATTCTGAAAATTCCCAAATCTGTATCTCAACCTCAGACCTCTTCCTCAAGCTTCAGGCCTTTATACTCATCTCTCTGCTAACCACAGCTTCATAGATAAAACCAGGTCGTCTTAAACACTCCACATCCCAAATTAAACTCATTTCTCTTTCCATCGCTCCAACCCAGAATATTCTTCGGAATGGTCACAGTGATGGGTTGAATAGTGATTATGGGAAAGAATAGGCGCTATTTCAAGTTAAATTACTTGGTACAGATTCTTGGGAGGTTTCTGGGAAAGTTTTGCCTGAAATGAGACACTGATACTAAAGGACAAACAGGAGGTGACACAATTTAATAAAAAAAAAAATGTATGGGAGGTAAGAGAAGCAGCACTGGGCTGAACGAGGAAGCTTTCTGAACAAATGATACATAAACAAAACAACTGATGTCAAAATAGAACATGAAACAGTGGGCAGTTCAATGTGGAAGGAACATGGAACGAGTGTGTGTGTGTGTGTGTGTGTGTGTGTGTGTGTGTATAGAAGCAATAAAGCAATGAGGTATAGTAACTAAACAAAATGATTGATAGCACATGGAGGATTTGTGGCCTTTCTGGGGATCCATTGAAAAGTATTAGGGAAGAAATTCATGTAGAAGACTTAATTTTTGAAAAATCTGGAAATGAACTGGTGAGAGATTGGAAGCAAGAAGCCCAGTTAGGAAACCACTGGAATTATCCAGATGGTTAGATCAGAGAAGGGGCAGTCCTGAGAAACAGGGAGGGAATCTTTTTTAAAGATTTCATTTATGAACTCCGGGAAACAAACTGAGGGTTTCAGAGGGGAGAGGGGTAGGGGGATGGGTTAGCATGATGATGGGTATTACAGAGAGCACCTGTTGCAATGAGCACCGAGTGTTACACGCCAACAGTGAAGCATGGAACACTACATCAAAAACTAATGAAGTACTGTATGGTAACTAACATAACATAATTTTTTTAAAAAAGATTTCATTAATTTGAGAGAAAGAGAGCATGAGCAGGGGGAGGGACAAAGAGACTCCCTACTGAGCAGGGAGCCCTACTCAAGGCTTGATCCCAGAACCCTGAGATCATGACCTGAGCCCAGGTCAGAGGCTTAACCAACTAAGCCAACCAGACACCCCAGGGAGGGAATATTTTAAGGGCAACTTCAGAAACAGGCTTTTGCAAACATGGGAATGAATTTAATATGTGAGAGAGGAAGGGTTGCTGGTTTTGGAAACCAGATTGGTGATGTCATTCATTAATGTTGAAATAGAAGAGGAAAAGGAATTTTAGAGAGGGTAATGGAAAAGACTAGAAGTTTATATTTTGATACATTTAGTTGGAAGTTCCTAGGGGGGAAGTCCAAGAGATTGTTAGATATAGCCATTTGGATTTCAAGAGAGGGGGCTGAGTTGCAGATAATAGATTTGGAAATCGTTGACTTGGAGTCATATAATTAAATCAATAAAGAGAAGAAATGAATGGCTAAAAGTGAAACCTGAAGAACAGCTTTTAAAGAACAGTCAGAGGAAGATGCCTAGAAGGTTAAGAAGTATCGCCTGGGCAATGAGAGAAATGATAGCAAGTGTTATCTACGAATTCAAAAAATGTGAGCTTTTAAAGTAAAAGTAAAAGCAGAGCTTTTAGGGTTGCACTCTGCAACAAGTGTTTCTTGTTCTTTGAGAAAGTAGTTTTAGTGGTATGACAGAGACAGTGTTTACATTGGGATAGATTAAATAGTATATGAAAAAAAGCACAAAGAGTCAGGGAAGAGGAATTTTGTGTTTGGTTCGGTTTAGTTTTTACTGAAGTTGGGAAAAAATATATATGTTTAAATGCTGATGATAAGTAAAGATAAAGGTTGAAAATATAACAGGGAAGGGTAATGAGTCTATGGTTCCTGAGTTAGTGGAAGATCCAGAAACATGGATTAGAATAAAATAAGTTAGAAAGCATAGCCTTCTACATTATTCATTTTAAGGAGAGAAAAATGAAAGGATGGACATGGATTCAGACCCTTCTGTGGGTTCATAGGAGTTAGAAAATTGTGGGCAATCTTTTTCTGTTTCTGCAGGGTTTTCTACAGGAAGTGAAATGTGGCAGGATTTGGGGGTCAGGGTTTGAGGATAGTGGAAAATGTCCAAATGTCCAAAATATCTCATAATGAGAATAAGATAAATGTGGCTAACGAAAAGTCAGGGACTCCTGATTTTCAAGGTTGGATATTATGAATTTAGAGTGACTCTAACGTCTAAAGTTGTGGAATCATTCAAGTAGTTAGGATTCTGTCAGTTAAGGGTCTGACTCTTGATTTCAGCTCAGGTCATGATCTCACAGTCATGAGATCAAGCCCACTGCCAGGCTCCACGCTGGGCATGGAGCCTGCTTAAGATTCTCTCTCTCCCTCTCGCTCTGTCTCCTCCAACCTCCCTCTCTTAAAAAAAAAAAAAAAAAAGATTGTAATTCTTTGGAGTGATATACCATGAAGAGGATTTTTTTTTTTTTTAAGATTTATTTATTTGAGAGAGACAGACCACACAAGCAGGGGTGGGGAAAAGATCCCAAGCAGATCCCCACTGAGCACAGATCCTGAATCGGGGCTCAATCTCATGACCCTGAGATCATGACCTGAGCCTAAACAAAGAGGCAATCGCTCAACTGACTGAGCCACCAGGCGCCCCATGAAGAGGATTATTTAAATTTAAGATTCCCTTATGACAAAGTCCCATTGGAAACACTGACTAAAATGAAATGAAAACTGTGGTCTCTGTAGATTAGGAGACCAAGGGACTTAGAAATTAGGGTGCTGAATGTGTCAGCCATATGAATGCTGAAGTCATGTTGGATGATGCAGGATGGGGACAAAAGTGACTCTGGTTTTTAAATCTACAGTGAAAAACAGAGTATGGCAAGGAACACAATGATGACAGCAGTGAGTTAAGCTGCAGGATGTGAAGCTGGAGGCCCTGAGCCTCAAAACTAACAGTTTCACGCACAGGTGGTGGAACAATTCTATGGGAGTGGCCATTCTGAAGTTTTCCATCTGTAGGAAATGAGTGGCCTCCATCTGGAGAAGTGGAGGCAAATGCTGTGTTCCATGGAAACCCAAGTTTCGGTTAAAATAAAGAAGCAGGAAAAAATACTCAGTCAAGATTTTAAAAACCTAAGGTAAATTGTGGACCAAGGAATGGATTGTCTGGGTCAACCATGAGGGATTTTGGAAAAGAAAAGCTGCATCAGGAGAGATGAGCAGACGGTATCAGGACGCGAAGACAGAAAAGGATAAAGAACCAGAAGGACCAGTCTTGAGAGGTTCCCAAGAAGGGCCAGGGATTTCAGATAGGTTGAGTATAGGTGGTCCCAGCTTTTCAAACTGACTAGTCCTAGAATTTTCCTAGTGCTAGTGCCAGGGTCAGGAGGTGGTCATCAGATCTCTTAACTAGGAACATACGCTTCTCTACAAAATAAATGCCCTCACCTCCCTGCTAGCAGTCCACTATGAGAGAAAAGCCCAGACACGAAAAGAGGGGTGTTCTGCAGGAGTACGCATGAATCTGAAGTCTGAGACAGTCCACTAATGTGAGCTGGAACTCAAGAGTTCAGCCTTTGGCAGAGAGTGCCCCCCAGGAGGAGGTACACAGCCAAGGGTTCCTGAATAAGTGGTCCTGAACCCTCCACATTTACCCCCCGCAGTTTCCCAGACTCTGAGACTGACTTTGAGCCCCAGCGTGCTGAGACTCCAGGCAACTGAGCAGAGTAATGACGACGTGGGTGCACTTACTGCTTTCCTGACTTTGGGCACTTACCTTGCTACTCTCGGCTTTAGGTGCTTATCTGTAAAACAGATGTGCCTTCCTCCTTGCGTTTTCGTGAGGATGAAAGTAAATAGATCTAAAACACCTAGCACAGGGGTGGAATAAAATACGCGTTCAATAACTAGTAGCGATTATTATTTTTTTTTTTTTTCAGAATAATGTTCTGGCAAGAAGCACGTAGAGCTTTTCAGAGACCGTGCTCATAGTCCCTAGCCTGAAAGGTGGTGGGGAGAGAAGGATCCAATTTTAGAATAGGTGTCTCGCTCTCTTTCCTGAATTTTCCTGGTACAGAGCCAGTCACTTTTCTCTGCCTGCTACCTGCCTTTAAAAACCGCGATCCAGTGGCTTTTTGGACTTCAGCACTGGAAATTCTAATTCTTAATTCCAGGGAGAGACCACAGGGTACTACATTTTTAAGACCTCATGGGAGAACCTGGTGCACAGCCAGGGTTTCAGACCGTGTAAACCGTAGACTGTTCTAGAAGTCACAAGAGTCTTTGTCAATGTAGTCATGAGGTAAAAATGACATACATAGAGTACAAGTAATATCTCCCAGATTTTACCGCTAACTAAGGGGAACTTGAACAGCCTCTGTATTACTTGGCTTAGTTCTTAGCCTTTGCTTCAAGCTCTGCATCCAGACCAGGCCTGTTTTATTCTTTCGTCACAGATCATTTCAGATAATGAAGGCTGACTCCCTTTCACTTCACATTCCCACCCTTCCCCAAACTACTTTGTATTCTTGCTCCAATGCCTCTGCTGCTTCTTCTTCTTTGCGTTTTTCCCCCAGAGATAAAAATAAAAGTGTTTCTTCTTTTTTTAGTAAACATTAAATCTACACAGTATAAAATTCAAAAAATCCAAATTGCATTGGTGAAAAGTTGGTTTACTCCCCTTCTCTGTCTCCCAGCCACCTATTTCCTCTACTTTGAGACAAGCACTCTGCTAGTTTCTGAGGTACCCATTCAGAAATAACCTTTGCATGGATAAACATTTTTCCATACACGTATGGTATATTATACCTCTGTTTCGTGTATTTTTCACATGACAATGGATATTAGAGAATTTTCTATATCGATATATACAGATGTACGTCATGCTTTATAATAGCTTCCTATTCTCCAATGTTCAAATAGAACATAGTTTTAGTTAGTTTCCTTGTAAAAAGAAAAAATTACCACGTCAAGCAGTAAGTTTCAGATATTGGAGAATTCAGTTTAACTCACCTGTATGGTTACCCATCTACCTTGACGGGATTCAGATAGCTAGTTGAACTCAGGGTTCTTCTTATGATAAAAGGGTTTTTATGTTCTCAGCTTATAAGTTTTAGTTTTATATGAAATACAGTCTGTACATATTGATCCTAAAGCACCTGAAGTTTTAAGAAGGCCCTAATTAATCTCATTAGATAAATCATAAGAACCAGAATTATTTTCTCCATAATGAATGTAAGTAGAAAATGATGGGCAAAGACACTCTGAGAATCAGACAAAGGAGTTCACTCAGTATGTTGAGGATCTCATTCCAGCTCTTTTTTTCTTTTTCTTTTTTTTTAAGTAATCTCTATGCCCAACACGGGGTTTAAACTCACAGCCCCAAGATCAAGAGTCACATGCCCTACTGCCTGAGCCAGCCGGGGACCCCACACCTCACCTCTCTTCAAAGAACCTACAAGAGCTGTGAACACCATTTCCCTCTAGAAATCCGAAGGAGAAAGTTTTTGCTTAAACATTCTTGTAGGAAGCTATTCTGATGGCTTTCATGATATATAAATAGTATGATTAGGAGGAAAGATCTGCTACACCAAGTCTGTGTCATGAAAAAAATAATAAAATAATGTTTAAAAGTTTCCCTGAGTATATGGAATCAGCGATATAAAATCTTTTAAAAGGAGTGATTTCACATTTGTTTGTTAATTTTCCAACCAGATTATAAACATTTGGGCATGTACTTCTGTCACTGGTAGGGATAGGGAGAGCAGAAGTAGGGGAGGGTGTAGATGGGGGGGAAAGTGACAGAATGAAGCATTGCGTATGAAGTGATGGGAGTCTCCAGTGGATGAAGTGAGTAGAACGTCATGAATCAGGACCAGAACTTCTGGTGGATCTGCGAACATTTAAGATCAGGGTGACAGTAGGTACTATGACAATGGAAACCTGCCTGAATATACACTCTTTCTGCTTTTTATCCCATCTCCTGAATCTCCCTGATATAAAACATAGTTACATCTCGTTCATCTGTAAAACAAAACAAACCCCCCCCCCAGTCATGTCTTCCTTCCGTCTGTAGCCAGGCTCATTTCATGAGCAATAATTCTCATTTTTTGTATTCATTTCTCCTTCCATTCTCTACTCATCCCATTAAAAAGCTAGTTTCCTGAACCAGCTCATAAAAGTTACTCTGAAAAAGGCCGACAGAGTTTATTCCAATATTATTGTCGCTGCTATTATTATTTAGTATCTCAAAAATTTTTCATTGTTTTGACTACTCTCCTAAAAACCCTCTTCCTTTTTAACTTCTATGACACCATGTTACCAGATTTTTTTTTTTTTTTTTCTGACTTCTCTGATTATTTTCAGTCTCTCTGCTGGGCTCCTCTTTTTTCACCTGGCTCCAGGGTACTGGTGATCTCCAGGAATGTGTTCTTGGCCTTCTCTCCCCACCTACCCAGTTTTAGCTTCAAATAAAACACTTTACATTATGACTACCTCACCTAAGTTTCCATTTCTAGTATGACTCTTGATCTTTGGGAAAGCCAAAGGGAATTTCTAGGTGGAAGGAGAAACATTGGAAGGTGCTTGGGGGAGATGGAAAAGCAGCACGGGGAGACTGGGCAGAAGACAGGGAGTGGGATGGCATATCACATTATTATTAGTCATAACAACAATCTATTACTTGTTAATATGGTCTTTTTTAGAGTAGATTCAAAAATGGACTTAAGGGTATTTATTTTAAAAACTTCATACAGTTTCAAAATGAAACAATATTACAAATTTTTAAAACATTACCATTTTCTATTGAAAGTGTTAATTTTTTTTGATAGTTAAAGGTAAACTTCTTAAAGTTCCACTTGGGAAACATACAAATTGCACACAAACATATAAGTAAGGCCAAAGACCAATAACATATTGGAATAGATATGTTTGCCACTAGTAACACATAATATAAAAAATTCAGGAAAACTTCAATAGAAAAATGAGCAAAGAAAATGAAAGTAAGAAAAACAAACATTGTCTTTTAAACTAATGAAAACATTCCTTATAGAAAAATAAATGCAAATTTAAGCCACACGGAAATACTATCTTAACTCTCAGTTGGGCAAATTTTTAAATGTTTACCAACATACTTAACAACAAAATATATCATTGGTAAATAAATTCCCATATATTTACAACATAACATTTCAGGAAATCATAAAAGACTTCATTTTATAATAATAATCTAAATACCTAATATTTCTAAGGATGCCACTGATGGTATACAAAATAATTTTTTAAAAGATAAAACCTGATAAGAACAAGTATGCAGAATGCTAAGCTGATACCCAGGATTTTGTCCTCCAAGCAAATCATAAACCATGTCTCTGAGCAATCTGCCATACCCAAGATAGGACATTTAGATACAGACATAGGTTATGCCCCCACAAATCAGTCCTATAGTGAGGACAGGAGCAAACCAGAAAGTTCTACATGAGGTCACATCCAAGAAGATCAAGGTAGAAGACTACCTGATTGTTTTTAATGTAATTGGAAAAAATTTAGACGATTAGTTAATGAGCTGAGTTTGGGAAAAATTAATAATTCACTGTATAGAAACTACACAAACAAAATAAAATTCTAGAAAGTACAAAAAAAGTGTAAAAAAGAAAAAAATGATCATAATGCATATAACAGTAATCTATGCTTTTTAATAAACCCATCGTAAAACTTAATCATTAAATGACTTATTATTTCTTAATTTTCCATAGATTAGTTGTGTCCCCCAAAGCCACATTGTCAAGTGAGGTCTCTCCTGTGGCTGCATGGATCTGGGAGCTTGGCTGGGGATGCACAAGGTCATTTTACTTACCTACCTGGTGCTCCTGCTGGAGAGAAGCTAAATGGCTGGGACTGGCTGGGCTTCTCTATTCAGCAGAATAATCGCATTTCTTACACGATGACTCGGGGCTCCAAGTGAGTGAACATGGGAGCTGCCTTACTTGCAAGGGGCAAAGCTAAGAACGGGCACAGCCTCAGCGCTGCCACATTCTGTTGGACAAAAGACCCAAGTTTGGTCCAGATTCAAGGAAGGGGGAGATAGACTTCATCTGTTGATTGGAAGCAAAAGTGCACATAGAAGGATGGGAGAAATTATTGGCAGCCCTCTTTTGAGACATATATAGTATTTTCTGTGTCTCTAGTATGAATAATGTTTATTATCATAATTAAAATGCTGAATACTTGTAAACGTCATGACATAAGTAAATTGGTAGAATGGTGTGTGAAAATGTATATGTAAACTTGATGAAAGAGAAATGAATCTCATCTAGCGGGAAGCCCATGAACCTTGATCTCGGCTCCAGTCTGGATCTCAGGGTTGTGAGTTCAAGCCCTGTGTTGGGCTTCACGCTGGGCGTGGATCCTACTTAAAAAACAAAACAAGACAAAACAAAAAAACATTTTTTAATGTTCCTTATAGGTGAGTTTTAATTTTTATTTACACATAGAAAATTCTAAGGTATCTTTAAAATTCTTCAAAAATTTATAAGTGAATTTAGCAAAATCACATATAAAAACAAAAAATATCAGGCATACATTTAAGAAATGATTAGCAAAATCTCTACACTTAAAAATATAAAGCTTTATTGAGAGAAGTATCATTGTTTTTAGATCTTCCTCAATTAATCCAAGGTGGATCATAAGCTTAAATGTAAACACTAACACTACAAAGCTTCTAGAAGAAAACATGGGAAAATATCTTTGTTACCTTGTGGTTCGCAATGATTGCTGAGACAGGACTCATGGAGCACTACTCATAACTAAATAAAATAACCTAATTTGGTCTTTAAATTATTAGTTTTGGAAAATATTACATTTGCATAATTCAAAATTAAAATAGATTGCTCTGGAGTACCACGTTCCCTTTTCCTTAAGCAGTCTATTAGAGATTGAGATATTTTAAGCCTTTATATTTGCCTATGCCAGCCCTACCTCTAGCACATCTTTTTCTTTGCACCTATTTTTTTCACTTAGTATATCCATATCAATACATAAAATCTAGGGGCCCATGGGTGGCTTAGTTGGTTAAGCAGCCAACTGTTGATTTTGGCTCAGGTCATGATCTTAGGGTCTGGAATCGAGCCCCACATCCAGCTCTGTGCTCAGTAGGGAGTCTACTTGAGGATTCTCTCTCTCTCTCTCTCTCCTTCTGGCCCTCCCCCTGCTTATGTGCCCTCTATCTCTCTCTAAAATAAATAAGTAAATCTTTAAAAAAAACCACAAAATCTAATTATTTTTTACTTGCAAATGTGCATATTCCAAACACTCAAAATAGTTTTCTACAGATCTTAATATATAAAGCCTCGTAGTAGGTACATCCCTTCTGGTTCCCAGTCTTCAGAGATAACTGTTAAAGTTGTGGTACTTTCCTTTGGTATCTAATTCCATCTTTCTAATAATAACTATACCACTTATTCTTGATTCTTTTTGTCTTAGATTTCATCACTCAGAGGTACAAAATAAAACAAAATAAAATGTTCTCATATACACAACATGATAGATCAATGTCAAAGCATGCTCAAAGAAACTATAAACCAGGGCATATGTGACGTGGTTCCATTTACGTGACATTCTAGAATAGGTGATACTAACCTATGCTGAAAGCAATCAGATCTGCTATGCCTGAGGTAGAGATGGGGGTAAGTGGATATGGACTGACTGGGAAGTGGCACAAGGAAACTTTTTGTTGTTGTCGTTGGGTTTCTTTGTTTGTCTTTTGTTTTTTTGTTTTGTTTTTTAAAGGCTTTGAGACCTTATTTTATTTATTTATTTATTTAGAAATTAAATAATCTCTATGCCCAAAGTGAGGCTCGAACTCGCAACCCTGAGATAGAGAGTTACAAGCTGTACCAACTGAGCCAGCCAGGTGCCCCTGTTTTGTTTTGTTTTTTCTTTTTAAGGGAATTTTCTGAAATGATAGATGTGTTCTTTATAAAGATGAGGATTACATGGATGTGTAAATTGAATTATACCAAATAAAGAGGAAAAACTATCAATGTATGAAATAATTCATCATAATAGAAAAAAACACAAGTGTCTATCAGGGAAACTGGTTAAATTACACCATGCCCAAGTGACGGAAGTCTACACAGAAATTCAGATAAGGAGGCAGGTCTATATACACTGTGAAGGAACAATATCTACATATTATGTTTAAAAAGCAAGACAAAGGGGGAAATTATGGGCAGCAGGACTAGGGAGGGTAGGAAATTATATTATTTTTTATTATGAACTATTTCTACATACAAAAAAATATTTGTGACAGAGATTACAATGTAGATAGATTTTCATGAAACAAAATAAGGAAACAAATACCTATGATCCCATCACTCAACTTAAGAAATAAAACATCACCCTTAACTTGAAACTCTGTGTCTGCTTCTGTCAGTCTTGTCCCCCTGCCCACTGTTTTTCTTTATACTTCCATTAACATATGTAGTGCATATGCTGTTGAACCACTTATTTTGCTGGGTTTTCAGTTTTATATTGGAGAACCCACTTTTTTTTTTCAAGATTTTATTTATTTATTTAAGATACAGCACGAGTGGAGGGAGAGGAAGAGCAAGGAGACGCAGGCTCTCCACTGAGCAGGGAGCCCATGCAGGGGCTTGATCCCAGGACACTGAGATCATGACCTGAGCCAAAGGCAGACACTTCACCAACTGATCCACCCAGGCACCCCAAACACATGCTTTCGTATCTTTTTGGCTTCTTTCTTAATGTATTAGCCTTCTAGGGTTCTACCATTTTACATACAAAGTTCAAATTCATTTATCTTCACTGCTATGTAATGTCTAATTCATGACTATACCGCTTTTTCTTTATCCATTTTCCCATCAGTAGACATTTAGGTTGTTTGCAGGGTTTTTTAATAGTATTAGCAACACTACTACCTGATTCCTTGCACAAATGGGCAATCATTTGCAATCATTTCTCTAGTGCATATGCTAGGATTGAACACGCTCATATTCAATTTACACGATAATTCCAAATGGTTGCCCAAGTTTACGCTCTTAGCAATTGATTTCCTGTCCCCAATACTCTATATCTTGTTGAAATTTGCTAATGTCATAGTTTGAGTATTGATCAGTGTATTAGGTATATCATGATACTTCATTGGATAATAATTTGCCTTTCACTGATTATGAAGTTGACCATCTTTTTATATATTAGGTTATTTATATTTCCTCTTCTGTAAAATACTTGTTTGTATCTTTTGTCCTTTTTCTCTGAGTTATTTCCTCTACTGTGAAATTTTTTCACATCTTTACATCTTTTATTTTTATTGGTTTGTTGATTTATGAAAATAATTCATTTATTTTGGATAGTACTCCTTTTTCAATTTTATCTATGACAAAAAAAAAATTCTCCCAGTATGTGGATTTTTTTTTCTTTATAGTACCCTTTGATTTAAAAAAAGTTCCTAATTTTAATGAGATAAATTTATCAAGCTTTTTTTTTCATGGTTTGCACTTTATAGATGTTATTTAAGAAATCCTTCTCTATCTGAAGCAATAAAGAAATTATTCTATATTTTCTTCCAAGTTTTCAAGTGCTCCTTTCACATTTAAATCATTGGTACATACACAAATTTTATATAGATGAATAGATGGGTAGATATAGATAGAAGAGAGGTATTTATGGAACAGTGCACATTTTTCCCACTGATGTAGAGTCCCACCTCATTATTTATTATGTTTCCATACTTGCACTGTGCTCCTTCTAGACTATCAGATCCCTCACATTTATTGTTGTATCCTTGTGCAAATACCACTGATTTACTGTAGATTATAATACATGTTGATACCTGATAGAGCTTATTTTCCCACCTCATTCTAGTTGAAAAGATTCTTTCATCTATTCTTAGCTCTTTGTACTTCCCTATAAATTTTTAAACTAATATTTTCATATTCCTTTATAAATTCTGTTGGATTTTTACTGGAGTTGTTTTGATGCTATAGACCAGGTGGAGATTGATATATTTATGATATAAAGTCCCCCTAACCAGGATCATGATGTCCTCCTCACTAAGTTCCCTTTAAAGTATTTTAAGAAAATTTTTAATTGTCTCAAATCCATAGAGATCTTACACAAATTTTGTTAGATTAATTCCTTGATACCATGTATGTGCATATATATGTATCTATATATTTATATAGTGATACATATATAATTATAGTATATTATTAACTATCTTACATAATTATATTGTTACATAAAATATGTAATTATTCACACACATATACATTTGTTTTGCTCTCGTAAATGTCATTTTTCAAATTACATTTTCTAAATCTTTATTGCTAAAGGCAATAGATTTTAAATCAACATTCAGTATCTATCCTGAACCATCCTACTATAATACTTTATAGGTATTTTTGTGCATGTTTACTTGTGTGTGTGTGTGTGTGTGTGTGTGTGGAGGGAGGGACTTTCTATGTTGGCAACTGCATCATTTGTAAATACTGACAAGTTTTATTTTTTCCATTAAATCTTTATTCCTATGCTGGCTTAGATTTCTGTTATGATGTGAACTGGAAACCATACTAGCAAGAAATCTTGTCTTGCAGTGATCTAAAAAGAATAGTTGTATAGAATTTGACTATGGAGAATGACATTTGCTTTAGGTTTTAAATAGGTAGATTTTTATCAGGTTAGAGAAATTTCCTAATTTGCAAGAGTTTTAACATAAATTATTATGAATTTTGCCAAATGCTTGTTTCTGTTTCTATTTAGATGATCATATGCTTTTTCTTCTTTAATTTCTTACTGTAATTGATTATATTAATCAATTTTCTATTATTAAAACAGCATTGCATTATTAGAGTAAACCCAAAATGGTCATGATAAATGAACTTTTGTTATATTCTGCTGGGTTTTCTAATACTGTGTTTAGAATATTTACGTATTTGTTCACGAACAAGATTACCCTTCTTTCTTTGATTTTGGTATTTGGAATTTACTGGTGAACATTTTCTCTTCCTAGTCTCTGGATGATTTTATGTGAGACAGAAATTGGGATTCTGGTCCTCATGCTTTCTTTGCAGAGAAAATTTTCATCACAGTTACACCATGAAATTTATTTGCTTTGTAATGAAATGCAGCAATTTCTGTTTGATATACAAATACAAAATCCAAAGGATAGAAGAGAAGCAAAGAGAACCAGCAAATAATGTCCCCAGGAAGTCATCAAGGCTTCTTTCTTGGAACTTTCCATTAAAAACGAATGAACACTTAAGACAGAGAGGGAGCAGGGTGGCAGGCAGAACATAAATTATCACATACCTTGTGAGAAAACAAGAACTGAAGGAGAATTATGAGTGACTGGAAGGAGAGGATAGATCGTGTTTGCTGAGCACTTCCTTGCCATTTGTGAGTGGGGACACACCCCAAGGGCGAGTCAGGAAGTCTAGGCAGATGTCTGCATTTGCAGGAAGTCTCATCCTATGCCTGGCAATCCCATGGAGGCTTGACTGTGGATTCTGATCTCCTTGATTTTCAAATCTCCTTTTCTTCTAACACATGGGTTTAAAATCATAAATTTTCCTCTAAAAATCATTTTAGCTAAAGCCTTCAGATTTTAATGTTGTGCCACATTTTCTAATTTGCAATATAATTGTAAATAGATGCGTTAATTACTTAGAATTGTGCTTTAAAAAAAAACCCACATGCATGGAAAATTTGTGTAATGTTTTGTTACTAACTTCTAACTGAATTGCACTCTAGGAAGAAATGTGGTGTCTGTGATACTGACATTTTTTAACATTGATACTTGCTTTATGGCCAAATATATGTCAGTATATACAAATTATGTGTATTTGGAAGAAAAAAGTCAGTATACTTCAATTATTATTATAGGGATCTATGCATACCCTTTACATAAATATTGGGATTTTTCCCTCTAAGTTCCTATATTCTTACTGATACTTTTTTTTCTTGCTTAATCTCTCAGTTACTAAGGATGCTACAGTCTCTCAGTGTTAAGATAGATTTGTCAATATCTCCCTGCAGTTACATCAGTTTTTGTTTTATATATTTTCAAGCTATTCTATTAGTTACATAAACATTTAGAGTTACTATTTCTTCCTATTTAATTGAACCCATGAGTGACTCTCTTTTTCCTCCTACAATACTTTGTTCATAAAATACATTTTGTTGCTACTATTATAACTGTACATATTTCTCTTATTTAGTATCTATGCAATGTGTCTCTTCTGTTCCTTTGCTTTCGTCCTCTTGTTGTCCTTATGTTTCAAGTGGGTCTTCTACAGAATTGGAATTGTTTTATCACCTACTGGGACAACTTGATTCTTTATTGAAAGAGTTCAATTGAGCAACATTAATTATTAGCATTGCTGTATTTTTATCCTTTTATACCACCATATTTTCATTTTCTATTTATCTTACTTTTCTATAAGTTTTCTTTCTCCCTTTTTTCTTCTTTTTGAAATAATTAAGATTTTTCTCATTCTATTGTTTTCCTTCTACTGCTTTAGATAATATGCACTTTACCCTTTTCATTGTTACTCCTGCAATTTTGAATATAAAAACTTTATGCCTCACTCCACCTCAGAGCCACCTGTCACACAACTCCAGGAACTGCAGTCAATAGCAGCCCAGCCCACACCCTAATCCTTAAGAATAAAAGAATCTTAAAATGATTTAACCCTCTCAGCCCCCACTGCCCCGGTTGACAAACTACTTTTGCCCTATATTTTAGCTTCCTCTATGTTTTAGACATTTTTATTATTTTTTTTATTTTTTTATTTTTTTTTTAGGATTTTATTTTTATTTATTCGACAGAGATAGAGACAGCCAGCGAGAGAGGGAACACAAGCAGGGGGAGTGAGAGAGGAAGAAGCAGGCTCATTGCAGAGGAGCCTGATGTGGGGCTCGACCCCAGAACGCCAGGATCACGCCCTGAGCTGAAGGCAGCCGCTTAACCGCTGTGCCACCCAGGCGCCTCTGGACATTTTTATTATTGTTTAATACAATCAATATTTATTACAATTTATCCACGTTTCTAATTACTTTTACATTTTATTTTTTCTTGAATCTCAAACCTTCATTTCAGGATTCTCTTTCTTTTATCCTTAAATGTGTCCTGGGGTGCCTGAGTAGTTCAGTTTGTTAAACATCTGACTCTTGGTTTAGGCTGAAGTCATGATCTCGTGGATCATGAGATCGCAGCCCCACATCCAGCTCTGTGCTGGGCATGGAGCCTTCTTAAGAATCTCCTTCTCCTTCTCCCTTTGCCCCTCACTCTCTAAAATAAATACATAAATCTTAAAAAAAAAAAAAATGTGTCCCTCAGACAATACTTTAGTGAAAGGTTTTATTTTTTGTAGTAAACACATTTTTTGTATGCTCGAAAAATGCCTTTTTTTCATGCTTGTTCTTGGGACTTTCACAATATACACAATTTTAGATTTACAGTTGTACTCTCTAAACACTTCGAAACTATAATTATACTGCTGACCATCTCCAATTGTCATTATTAATGCCAGCTAAGAGTCTGATTCTTGTTCCTTAGTAGGCAATCTGTCTTTTTAACTGACTGCTTTCATGATTTATTTTATTATTATTACTATTAGACTTTATTTTTTTTAAGATTTATTTATTTGAGAGACAGAGGGCACACCCACGCACAACTGGGGGGAGGGGCAGAGGGAGAGAATCTCAAGACGACTCCCTGCCCAGTCGCACAACATCGAGATCATGACCTGAGTGGAAACCAAGAGTCAGACACTTAACCGACTGAGCCACTCAAGAGCCCCTAGATTTTATTTTTTAGAGCTGTTTTGGGTTTGTAGACAAACTGGAGGCATAGAGGATACCCACATACTCTTCACCATCAGCACCACCGACCACAGTTTCCTTGATTATTACTATCTTGCATGAGTGTGGCATACCTTTGTTACAATCAAGGCACAAACGCTGAAACACTATTGCGAACTAAAGCCCCTCGTTTACATTAGGGCTCACTGTTTTGTGTTGCGCGGTCTCTGGGGTTTGATGAATGCATAATAGCCTGTATCTACCATTGCAGACTAGCTCCAACGCTCTAAACATTTCCACATTTCCCAAATCTGCTCTTGTAATCTGTCCATTGATTTGAGTTTTTTACTTCAGTTATTTTAGGTTTTATTTCTATTTTTTCCCCCAAAGCATCTGGTAATCTTTGGAAATTTCTTCATCCTTATTCCTATTTCTCATTTCTGCTTTTATTCATTTAAACATATCAAGCAAGCCCATTTTATATTCATATTCAGCAACTCCAACATCCAGTGTCTTCGCAGGTCTATTTCCTTTGGCAACTGCTCATGACGACTCCTGATGTGTTTTATGACTTCTTTCTATTAGTTCAGAGTTGCTGCCACTCTTTCTGTGAGGCAGGGCTGAGGCCTGGATTGAGACTTTATTCCTCCAAGGAGTTTTGACATTTGCTTCTCTTAATTACCTGTGAGTACTATAGACTCTGTGCACTTTAAAATTACCTGCTTGCTGAAAATTAAAATTTTCAGATCATCTAAGCAGTAGAAATTCAGACTCTGCAGACCCAGGTAAGAGCTGGCAAGAGGACTTTCTTTAAGTTCCACCCGAACCAGTGCAGAAATAGAAAATGTTCATTTCTGTTTTCCTCTGGCTCCGTGAAAAGGATTTCCAACTCAACTCCCTACCCTGTAAGGAGCAGACGTTTTGTACTCCACGACCTTTCCCTTCTGGAAGGCAAAGATCTGCCTCAGTACACCTGGCACTTCAGGCACTCCCTGGACTCAAAGTGTCTTTGTTCCTGACCTCATTTGATTTCCCTGTTTTGTAGCCAGAAGATGTCAGGACCATTGGGTCATCATAGTGCCAAAAAGAAGGAGTCTGGAATATTTACCTGTCATGTCTTCCTGTACTTGAAGTTTAACAATTCATCTGCATTATATAGTACAAATAAACAATATTTAAATAAAATTTAAAATAAACACTCTCTTTTTTAAAGATTTAATTATTTATTTTAGAGAGAGAGAGCACATGCATGCAAGCTGGGGGAAGGGCGGAGAGAGAGAGAGAGGCAGACTCCCTGCTGAGCACAAAGTCCTGACATGGGACTCGATCTCACAATCCTAAGATCATGACGTGAGCCGAAATCAAGAGTTGGATGCTTAACCAACTGAGCCACCCAGGTGCCCTTAAAATAAATATTCTTAAGGTCATGAACAATTGGGTTATAATTTGACCAAAATTTTGGTTCTAGATTTAATAATAATAATTTTAAAATGTATTTAGGTATATTGTCTTTGTCTTCAGCTTGGTCTTACAGTTTAAATGCAAAAAAAAAAAAAAACATGTTTTACATCTAATTCACCCAAACAGAATAACTCTTCAAGATTGCATTTTATAAAGAGGTAGGGGGTAAGGCCCCTAACCTCGTTCTACCACAGTAGAAAGCAGAACCTAGAGGGTTTTTGATGTTGACAAAGCATTTCCAGACAATAACTGAAGTCATTATTACTCTACAGTGAAAAGGATACACTGTTTACCTCGCAAACTTATTTACAAACAGAATTATTTTTTACCTACATAGGAATATAGTACATTTCCGTATCTGTTTTTCTGCACATAGATGGTGACAGGGAGAGTCTCCGTGCTGGCTGGCCTGCGGCCGGCTAGGTGCCACCCTGCTGTTCCCCCCCCTTGCCTACCACCTCTTCCTTCAGAGCACTTCCTACTCCCTGTGAATTTCAGTGTTTGCTTATCCACTTGTTCAGACCCTCGTCTGTCCATCATTATCATCCAGTCATTTCTGGGAAGCCGTGTTTCCTTCCCCTATTCTGTGAGCCCCTGGCAAAGCTGCTCTTCCCTTGCTTTTCTCATCTGAACTCTCTAGTCTGCAAGGTCACTCGTTCCTCTTTTCTCTCTGTGTTCTCAGCCCCCCTTGTAGATTTGTAGCAGTGACAGGGGTTGGAGAGGGGGCACTGAGGTCCTTGGCTGAAAATCATTTCCCGAGCGGAACTGCAGCTTCGGCTCCACAAAAGTGTTTCCTGTGCCGTCCACTGCAGCAGTATCTCCCCCTGGGTTGCTGTAAACCCCACTTTTGGACCAAAATAAGAGGCAAAAAATATTTAAAGTTCAAGGAAGTTAATTAGATAATTTGTCATTCATAAACATATTTTTATTCAAGAAACAATTTTTAGGGGCACCTGGGTGGCTCAGTCGGTTAAGCGTCTGCCTTCAGCTCAGGTCGTGATCCCAGGATCCTGGGATCAAGTCCCGTATTGGGCTCTCTTCTTAGCAGGGAGTCTGCTTCTCCCTCTGCCTCTCCCTCCCCCGCCCCCGATCTCACTCTTTCTCTCACAAAAATAAGTAAATAAAATCTTTAAAAAATAATTTAAAAAGAAACAATTTTTGAATTTCAAAGCCCTCAATCGAAAACTTCATTATCTCATTCTAAGAAAATAATACGGGACATCAGGATACAGCCCGTCATGAAAATGCTGACTTTTCAGTCTTGACTGCCCTTACTTCATTTGTTTGTGTGGGGTTTTGTTTTCCTTTCCAACCCATAGGGAGTATTTTCTCCTGCTCCTGGAATAATGCCCACCTGTACCCCCATTTCCACAAGTCTGTGGCTACCTATGGTAACTGCATAGCAATCAGTGGAAGCTTTGGGGCAGTAGGGATGAGGGACTGGTGTCTATATAGGGCTGACTCAAATATAATTCGTGAAAGATTGAAAGGGAGCTTTCAGCCCCTTCTCCCAGTCCCTCCTGCTTTGCCAAGGCAAACATAAACCACACAGCAAGGGAGATGTACAAAGCCATTTGCTACTAGATTTGGTGAGTTTCAAAAGAGAATTTTATGTATAAATCCCGTGTAACCTACATTTTCTTGCATCACACAAGGGAAGGAATCTTACAGACTAGGAAGGGAAAGTGTCTCCATGGGCTCCCCCCTTCTCCCTGCTCTCTCTCTCCAGCTCCTCTCCTTCTCTGATCTCCCTGTTTCCATCCCTACATCCCCGCTGTCTCTCCCCCTATTAACAGACTACCTCCTTCTGTGTTGCCAGCGTACGAATCTTGGGCCTGCTCCAGATGCCAACAGCTAATGGCTCCTGCTGTTGGCTCTGTCACTGCCCGTTCCTGTTGCACTGGGAGGGCATAGCGCACACCGTGGGAGCAGGCAGGCGAGAAAGGAAAAAGCTGCTCCTGACAGCTGTTAGCCCAGAGCTCACGGCGAGGCCCGGTGTTCTGTGGAACATAAACGATTTCACACAACACGAACATCAGACAAGGTCACTCAGTGACTGTGATGAAGGGAGACAAAACAAGACCACTTCATAAACATGTCTGAGCACAGATAAAAAACAAGAACACTGGACAAACCACCAAATGTTTAAACATTTCTTATAACTGGCTAACAGGAATGACTCTGGTTCCAAAGGTCTGCTTCATTCCTCCTGCCTCCTCGATAAAAATTAAGATATTTTGTCATAGGATCTTCACCATTTTCTGACAGCACCAGAGGAAAACCATGTGTCGTGGATTCTTCACCTCAAAACACCAAACATAAGCCCCAAATCCACAATAAGCCCCTCTAATACTCTCTCCCTGAGATGCCCGTGGGGTCCCCACAGTGTGGTCTCCTTGCCACCAGAACCAAAGACCCCCCTTGCTGAGGAAAGGTGTCCTGGGTGGCCTTTGGTTGGAACCACTGACGGTCATTCAGGCTGTCCGCTGCTCTGAGGACTGTGGAATCCTCCTTACGTTCGACCTGACGAGCAAGTGCACCTCTAAGGTGAGCTTATATTTTCTTGGAGAAAACAGACTAGTCTCATATGAGAAAATAATATTCTTCCTGTTAGTAGAACTTTGATCTTCCCCTTTGTGGATCAACAATCATGGTATCACCATATTAAGAGACATTTAACTCTTTTTTGGCGTGTCTGACATTACAGTGGCTGCCACATTGGCTGTAACAGACTCTCTCAGAAACCCAAGAGCAGTACTTTGTACTTCTGTTCATTTGATTTTAAAAATCTCACCCATTTTCCACTTGTCCGTGGTGGTGAGAAGGGGTTATCTTCAGTACATCTGACCACATAACACATGTATATACTCACGTCATTCTTATACAGGATTATTTTCAAATGTTGAAGGCTAACCAAAAGCTCAGTATAATTTTCACCAATCTAGGGAGTTACCTTCATTCTAATATTGTTTTCATAGTTGTTATTCTAAGCCAGTCATCCCCAAGGCACTGTTAGTATTACTCGAGAAGCACAAATAAAGATTTCCCAGCTGAAACATTTCCTTCCCACTAGGCTGCCAAGAGGGAAAAGGAAGAAATTAACATTTATTGAGTTTCTTTTAAATGCGAAGCACTCTCATAAAAATTTATCTCATTTAGTCCTCACAACATGCTACAAGATGGGTACTATTATCCAAATTTTGACACTTGAGGAAACTAAAGGCTAATGGTTTTCTCTGCGGGGCAGGGACTCTGTCTTTTGTCTGTAATGCCTCTAGGACAGCTCGGTGGTGAACCCAGTGTAGGTACTCCACAAAAGGTCAGTTGAGTAAATGAGCCTTGAAAAAGTTAAGAAAACTGTTTGAGGTCAACAACTTTCAAAGAAGCACAGTAAAGACTCAAACCCCATTCTGATTCCAAATTCCTAACATATATTAAGCACCTAAATGATTCCAGGTGCTACGATTGTGCTGTCTGACGAGGAAATCTACACCACGGTATAAATATAAACGTGGTAAAGAAGTGAAATGTTGATAAGCACCTTGCACTTTGGTCAGTACTCAGAGCACAGTAGGCATGCAGTCCTAAGTGAATAGATCTAACATGAGGTTCTTCTGGAGCCAGTGCTCTCTTGGATCACTCAGGCCACAGATGTTCCTGAGATTTCACACCGTAGGACTAACTGTCCTCCGCGTATCTTCATGACTTGAACCTACAGCACGGTTCTCTGAGACTGTATTCTGGACTTCTCATGTGTGCCCCTCCCCCATGGCAGGTATTACCACAGAAGGACCAGACAAAAAGCAACATTTGCTTTACAGTCCGTATGTGCCAGCAGGCCCTGGGCCTGGTCACCCAGCTAGAAGGTGAAGGACCTAGAATCCAGCCCTGCTTCGCCTGACTTCCATACCGTGTCTTGTAAAGGGTTGAAAAGCAAAACAGAGGTGAAGAGGTAGAGAGTAAAAGATGAGCAGACAACTGAAGATGAGTCTTACTTCTGTCTGAATCGATGAGTCTAAGTGCAGAGTCGGGTGGGAGAGAGGGAGAGAAGAGCCAGGCGACGGAGGAGGAGAAAACTTCTCTAACTTTTCACTTCCTGACTCCTTCACAGCGTGAAGAAGCATCAACCCGCTGAGCTCTTTCACAGCCCGGGCTTCCACTCAGCTGGGACCATTCCAAAATCTTTCCACACACAAATACTCCCAGCAGCGCTCCCTCTTCTTCAGACCGTGGGCTGCTGGGGATCCTCTCGCTCACCCCAGAAGGATGCTACTCGCACCACAGGGCATAACACGGATCCGCATTCTAACGGGCCCTACGGAGCATACTGAAGTCTTTCATGCCTTTGGGGTGCCTGGGTGGCTCAGTTGGTTGAGTGTCCGACTGATTTCGGCTCAGGTCATGATCTGAGGGGCTTGGGGCCAAGCCCTGAGTAGGGCTCCACGTTCAGCAGGGAGTCTGTTTCCCCCTTTCCCTCTGCCCCTGCCCCCACTCACTCACATTCTCTCTCTCTCAAATAAGTAAATAAATCTTTTTTTAAAAATATTTTATGCTTTCAACTTTGCTTGTAAACAACATCATTTTACTCGTGGATAAAAGAGATTTTGCTTGTAGCAAACCAAATATGTCCAATAGAGTAGGTAGGGTGTGTCCACCTGGGTTGTCCCCTGTGCCGCTGGCTGTGGCATTACCAGACGGTCTTAGCACATGGAAGTGTCTTCATCCTGGTCCCAAGCAAGGTCTGTCTCGGCCCCTGGAGCTAAGTTTGCACTTAGTGGACACGTGATTTTAATCCATAATTTCCAGTAGGAACCGAAGCTCTTTCCCTCTCCTCCCTCTTCCCCTCTGCCTCTACCTTCAATATGTATTTGTTTGATATTTTGGGCCAAATTATTGGCCAAAATTATTCCTCTCATATTACCTCAAACGAGGTTACTTAAAACAAAAGCATATTTCTTATCTTGTAGTTCTGGAGATCAAAATTCTAAAATTATTTTTCCCCTAGATTAGAATCAAAGTATAGGCAGGCCTGTGTTCCTTCTGGAAGATCGAGGGGGAAATCTGGTTTTTTGCCTTCTTTGCCCCTGAGTGGCCACCTACATTCCTTGGCTCATAGTCCCTTCCTGCATCCTCAGAGCCCGGAGACTAGTTAGTATCTTGTCTTCCTCTGACCTCTGCTTATATCCTTGTCTGCACTCTCCTGGGCCATCACTTCCATTTCTTCCCCTGCCCAGTGACACCTGAATGAATGGTTATTTCAAGCAGTTGTAACAGACTGTGCAAAACTGAGTGTCGATCAGTATATTTCAGACCACGTCAGCCAGATTGTAGGTTTTTTTCAGGCCTAGGGCCAATGCCACCCCACTATGTAATCACAAGCTCTGTGTGGTCACAGGAAGCCGTCCCGGTGGCTAAAGTCTCTTTTACCAGCATGGGGGGTGGGGAGAGTTAGCTCGGTCCTTGTTCCATAGAGGGTGGATCTAGGGTCCCGAATGCACAGCCACTGTCTCCAGAGAGAGCTCCAAGTTCCAAAAAAAGGCCCAGCTGCTCTAACTTTAACACCGGCCCACCTAAAGCCAGACTGCATGAAAAAGCGACTTTTTCCCTGTGCTTTTGCAAGTTTAATATAGGAAAAAAGGAAGAGGTTAGGACATAGATGAACTTGATTCTCAGTGGAACCCTAAAGAAAAGGAGTTCCATTTTCACATCCTGTCCTGTATAGTCAGTTCTGCTAGAATGCTATACATGTGTTCTCAAATCTGCGTGATGCAAAATAATGCAATAAAAACCACAGGGGTTACAGGTTTGTGGGCATAACACTTACAAACTTTCCCAGTGACATGTTACTATATAAATATATATATATATATATATATATGCCTAATAAATATCCCAGCACAGTTTCACACTTGTTAAATGGTTAAGAAATACATAAATGCTGTAATAAATATGACACTTCACCTTGAAAAAGACCTGCAGTCTGCTTGGGGACATAAGCATCAGAAGGACAGCAATTGTGAGTTACCGTGAAGGCGTGAAAGAAGGGAGGGTAATCGGAAGGGATAGGAAAGGAGGGCAGTCAGGTGGGAGGTGGTCATGCCAAATGTGAATGAGTGTGGCTCGTAACACATGCCATGAATTGAGGTACCTGGCAGATGTTTGAGGGGTGTGTGTGCGCGCGCTTCATGCATTCCTGGGTGACGAGATTCAGCTAAATGCCGTTTTCTGCGTTCACTTAGTGTTTCTCATGGATGAAATCATGTGTAAGCGAACATGAGATTCCTGTTATGCTCAAATTACCCTTTGGTACATCAATTGTGCTGGAACAAATTTACATTTTCAAAACAAGCATTATAGCAAAACGGGCTGTATTTTTATGTGAGTGTTCTGATCAGATCCTCCTGGGGGAGATATGCCAAAGGATAGTAGCTTATCGAGCTATTAAACATAA
This sequence comes from Ursus maritimus, assembly GCF_017311325.1. Classification (NCBI taxonomy): domain Eukaryota; kingdom Metazoa; phylum Chordata; class Mammalia; order Carnivora; family Ursidae; genus Ursus; species Ursus maritimus. Next base: position 37,851,531 of record NW_024425341.1, on the reverse strand, counting down.
GTTGTTTTCAGTTGTCTGGCATCTTGGGGTATTACCAGACAGATGGTGAGAACTAGGATTTGTTTCCTGATATTAAAAGCAAAATCAAGAAGAGATTGTAAAGATGTCTCACAGACACACAGGAGAAAATATAGGTAAAAGAAAGTTCCACTGAATTCTTGGTCCAAAAACACCCAGCTACTCAGTGTATAATTCCAACTGTCTGACATTCTGGCAGTGGCAAGACTATGAACCCAGCAAAAAGATCATGGTTGCCAGTGTTTAGGGAGGGAGGGGTGACTAAGCAGAGCACAGAGGACTTTTAGGCAGTGAAACCATTCTGTATGATGCTGCATTAGTGGGTACATGTCATTATTTCTTTGTTCAAACTCAAAGATTGTATAACACCAGGAGTGAACCCTAATGTAAGCCATGAACTTTAGGTGATGATAACGTGTCAATGCAGTTCTGTCAACTGTAGGAAATGTACCGCTCTGGTGGGGGTGCGGATAATGGAGGAAGTTGTGCATGTGTAGACAGCAAGGGATATATGAGAAATCTCTGTACTTTCCACTCAATTTTGCTGTGACCCTAAAGTCTATGTTTTTAAGTCCCCTTTTTTTAAATGTTTTTTTATTATATTACGGTAGTCACCATACAGTATATCCCTGGTTTCTGATGTAAAGTTCGATGATTCATTAGTTGCGTATAACATCCAGTGCACCATACAATATGTGCCCTCCTTACTACCCATCACCAGCCCATCCCATTCCCCCACCCCCCTCCCCTCTGAAGCCCTCAGTTTGTTTCTCAGAGTCCATAGTCTCTCATGCTTCATTCCCCCTTCTGATTACCCCCTTTCTTTATCCCTTTCTTCCCCTACCGATCATCCTACTTCTTATGTTCCATAGATGAGAGAAATCATATGATAGTTGTCTTTCTCTGCTTGACTTATTTCACTTAGCATTATCTCCTCCAGTGCCGTCCATGTTGCAGCAAATGTTGAGAAATCGTTCTTTTTGATAGCTGAGTAATATTCCATTGTATATATGGACCACAACTTCTTAATCCATTCATCTGTTGAAGGGCATCTCGGCTCCTTCCACGATTTAGCTATGTGGACAATGCTGCTATGAACATTGGGGTGCATATGGCCCTTCTCTTCACTACGTCTATATCTTTGGGGTAAATACGCAGTAGTGCAATGGCTGGGTCATAGGGTAGCTCTATTTTTAACTTTTTAAGGGACCTCCACAATGTTTTCCAGAGTGGCTATACCAACTTGCATTCCCACCAACAATGTAGGAGGGATCCCCTTTCTCCACATCCTCTCCAGCAATTTTTGTTTCTTGCCTTGTCAATTTTTGCCATTCTAACTGGTGTAAGGTGGTATCTTAGTGT
>NW_024425341.1:37848004-37850141 GCF_017311325.1 Ursus maritimus | reverse complement strand
ATTATAGCAAAACGGGCTGTATTTTTATGTGAGTGTTCTGATCAGATCCTCCTGGGGGAGATATGCCAAAGGATAGTAGCTTATCGAGCTATTAAACATAAGTTGTTTTCAGTTGTCTGGCATCTTGGGGTATTACCAGACAGATGGTGAGAACTAGGATTTGTTTCCTGATATTAAAAGCAAAATCAAGAAGAGATTGTAAAGATGTCTCACAGACACACAGGAGAAAATATAGGTAAAAGAAAGTTCCACTGAATTCTTGGTCCAAAAACACCCAGCTACTCAGTGTATAATTCCAACTGTCTGACATTCTGGCAGTGGCAAGACTATGAACCCAGCAAAAAGATCATGGTTGCCAGTGTTTAGGGAGGGAGGGGTGACTAAGCAGAGCACAGAGGACTTTTAGGCAGTGAAACCATTCTGTATGATGCTGCATTAGTGGGTACATGTCATTATTTCTTTGTTCAAACTCAAAGATTGTATAACACCAGGAGTGAACCCTAATGTAAGCCATGAACTTTAGGTGATGATAACGTGTCAATGCAGTTCTGTCAACTGTAGGAAATGTACCGCTCTGGTGGGGGTGCGGATAATGGAGGAAGTTGTGCATGTGTAGACAGCAAGGGATATATGAGAAATCTCTGTACTTTCCACTCAATTTTGCTGTGACCCTAAAGTCTATGTTTTTAAGTCCCCTTTTTTTAAATGTTTTTTTATTATATTACGGTAGTCACCATACAGTATATCCCTGGTTTCTGATGTAAAGTTCGATGATTCATTAGTTGCGTATAACATCCAGTGCACCATACAATATGTGCCCTCCTTACTACCCATCACCAGCCCATCCCATTCCCCCACCCCCCTCCCCTCTGAAGCCCTCAGTTTGTTTCTCAGAGTCCATAGTCTCTCATGCTTCATTCCCCCTTCTGATTACCCCCTTTCTTTATCCCTTTCTTCCCCTACCGATCATCCTACTTCTTATGTTCCATAGATGAGAGAAATCATATGATAGTTGTCTTTCTCTGCTTGACTTATTTCACTTAGCATTATCTCCTCCAGTGCCGTCCATGTTGCAGCAAATGTTGAGAAATCGTTCTTTTTGATAGCTGAGTAATATTCCATTGTATATATGGACCACAACTTCTTAATCCATTCATCTGTTGAAGGGCATCTCGGCTCCTTCCACGATTTAGCTATGTGGACAATGCTGCTATGAACATTGGGGTGCATATGGCCCTTCTCTTCACTACGTCTATATCTTTGGGGTAAATACGCAGTAGTGCAATGGCTGGGTCATAGGGTAGCTCTATTTTTAACTTTTTAAGGGACCTCCACAATGTTTTCCAGAGTGGCTATACCAACTTGCATTCCCACCAACAATGTAGGAGGGATCCCCTTTCTCCACATCCTCTCCAGCAATTTTTGTTTCTTGCCTTGTCAATTTTTGCCATTCTAACTGGTGTAAGGTGGTATCTTAGTGTGGTTTTGATTTGAATTTCCCTGATGGCTAATGATTTTGAACATTTTTTCATGTGTCTGTTAGCCATTTCTATGTCCTCATTGGAAAAGTATCTGTTCATATCTTCTGCCCATTTTATGATTTGTTTATTTGTTTCTCACGTATTGAGTTTGAGAAGTTCTTTGTAGATCTTGCATACCAGTCTTTTATCTGTAGCGTCATTTGCAAATATATTTTCCCATTCCGTGGGCTGCCTCTTAGTTTTTTTTTGACTGTTTCCTTGGCTGTGCAGAAGCTTTTTATCTTGATGAAGTCCCACAAGTTCATTTTATCTTTTGTTTCTCTTGCCTTTGAAGATGTGTCATGAAAAAGATTGCTTTGGCCGATGTCGTAGAGGTTGCTGCCTATGTTCTCCTCTAGGATTTTGATGGATTCCTGTCTCACATCGAGGGCTTTCATCCATTTGGAGTTTATCTTCGTGTATGGTGTGAGAGAGTGGTCAAGTTTCATTCTTTTGCATGTAGCTGTCCAGTTTTCTCAGCACCATTTATTGAAAAGACTGTCTTTTTTCCACCGGATGTGTTTTCCTGCTTTATCAAAGATTAGTTGCCCAAAGAGCCGAGGGTCCATTTCTGGGTTCTCTATTCTGTTCCATTGGTCTATGTGTCTGTTTTTGTG
>NW_024425341.1:37601968-37846272 GCF_017311325.1 Ursus maritimus | reverse complement strand
GAGTATGGCATTCAAAGCCCTTGTTTCTTTGTCGATTTTTTGCATGGGTGTTCTATTTCTGATAGTGGAGTGTTGAGGTCCCCTACTACTAACTTATTTTTATTCACTAGTATGTCCTTTATTCGGGTTAAGAGTTAGCTTTGTTATCTTGTTAGTGCCTGTTGGTAGCTATATATATTTTATAATTGTCATATCCACTTGTTGGATACATCCTTAGAATAATATAGTGCCCTTCTGTGTCTCTAACTGTAGTTCTTTAGTTTAAAACTCCAGTCTGTCTGATATGAGAATTGCTACCCCCAGTTCTTGAGGTCCATTGGTGAAAGATGGTATTCCATCCTCTTTCTTCAGTCTGAATGTATACCCTTGGTTGAAATGAGTCTCTTGTAGACATCAAATGGATGGGTCATGTCTTTCTATCCAATCTGCAACCCTGTGTCATTTATGGGAGCATAACATTTACATTGAGACTGGATTATTGAGAGATAGCGATTTTAACGATGCCATGTTGTGAAAGTCTTTGTTTCTATCGATTGAGACTTTCTGTTCTGTATCACTCTTTGGTCTTTACCTTTATAGAATCCCCCTTAATATCTCCTGTAGGGCTGGTTTTCGTGGTTACGAAATATGCATGACTTGAGCGATTCGCAAAGATCTTTATTTCTCCATCAATTAATGCACTCGTTCTGCTGGATAAAGATCCTTTTGTTGCATGTTTTTCTCTGAGAGAGTTTTAAAAATGCCCCCAACCCTTTCTCTCATTCCAGTCTGTGTAGACAGGTCTGACGTAATTCTGATCGAGGCTTTGCCTTTGGTATGAGAAATTTCTTTGCCCTGGCCGCTTCAATACTGTATCCTTGGATCTATATTGATGGTAATGCACTCATGACGGACGTGGTGTAGGTTTGTCATGGTTGAGCTTGGGAGGGGTCCCTCTGCCTGATTGACACGAATGTTTTGTTTCCTCTCGCTAGATTAGGGAGTTTTCAGCTACAATTTGTTCAAATATCTCTTCTAGACCTCTGCTTTTTTTCCCACTCCTCGATGCCAATGATCGCATTGTCGAACGTTTCATTGAGTCAGCAACTCCCATACCACACTTCATGAGCGGGATTTTTTTGAGTCCGATTCTATTTTAGCTTTCTACCAACCACATCCCTCCAATTTGTGATCATTTTTGCCTGGCTGTCACCTGGCTCAGCTAGAGCTCTAGTTTTGACTGCATTTGGTCATAGAATTTTTAATTTCTGCCAGATTTGTCTTCATTTCGCCAATCTTAGAGATTCTATATTCTCATTAACATTTTCGTAATACTTTTTTCAAGCTCCACACATCATTGACCATTGCTGCCTTGAATTCCATTTCTTGAGTAATTTCGGTTATATCCATATCCATTAGTTCTGTGGCAGAGGCCACAGACTCATTTTCTTTTCTTTGCTGGGGGGGATTTCTCCTTCTCGTCATTCTGATGAGGAGAGGTTGTGGGGTTGTCCAGAGCCCAGATTATTGACTGGGACCCAGACCGTGTGCCCTTGTTTTATAGGGATCTTAGGGATGTGGGCTTCTTGATTTTTCAGCCTGCCTTCTGGGGGAGGGGCCTGCCAATACTCAGGCAACCCTGTTTGGGTAGAGTCTCCGTGTCCCCTGTGAGGGGTGATGGGGAGGGGCACACTGTGAGCCGGTCTTTCCAGGCTTTTGTTCTCTGGCGGCTTTCCCTGGCGGTTTACTGTGCCTCTTCTGAGAGTCAGAGCAGCAGTGGCCGAATCTCAGCCTGTCGCAGAACAGAGGGATCGCGGACCGTTCTCCACTGATGTTCTGGCCACTTTAACTCTGTTACTGTTGGTGCTGCTCAACCCTGCAGCGTCCCGGGATGTGCGCCCCACACCCAGCGTCCAGCCCTCACATCCAGGGCCGTTGCGTCTCTGTCCTTTGTGTTTCTAACACCACCAGCCGCCAGCCGCCCCCACGCGCTCCCGTAGCTCCCGATCTCAGTCTGGAACCAGTGAGTGCACCGGAGCTCCGTGAGAAGTCTGGTCGCCCGTTCCCCGGCTCACGGTCTCAGTCTGTTCTCTCGGGGGTGCCGTTCACGAGTCCGCCCATTCCCCCGTGCAGGTGGCTACCGCTTTCCGGTGCCCGATCGCGGTGGCTCCCTCCCCCTTCCATTTATCTTCCGATATCTGTGCGCGGTTTCACAGCTCCCCGCTTTGTACCTCAATACTCAGTGCTGGAGATGTTCATTTGTAGAGATCCAGATGTATCTTCCTGCGTCTCGGGCTGATTCCGTGGATGTTCGGGCTGGTCTGGTACCTATCCAGCTCGACTCGGGACCGGCTGAAAAAGGGGTCCCCTACTCCTCCGCCATCTTAACTCCCTCCTTTCTCTTAAGTCCCTTTTTTGATAAGAACTTTAGTGTAGACATTACAGATATATGTGCAGGACAAGCTCAACCCAACTACTAGTTTTCATGAAAAAATCCTTAAGACTTCCTCAAGTGATGCTGTTGCTGGCATAGAAGTTTTCCAACCCTCGGTGCTCAGTCATGGTGCCCTGAGAAAAGTTGAGAACATCCAGAGGAGAAGGACCAACTTTGTATTTCTTACACTGAACGGGCACAAGCATCGGTTTTGGGAGACTGCTGTGCCTGAACCAGTTTCTTCCTGAGATTGAACAGAAAGCAGTGGTTTCTGTACCCCCAGAGAAGCAAATGAGCACCCCGTGTGAGTGCATGAAGGGACAGTTAGCAAGCCCAAGTGAAAGGACAACCAGGATGGGTTTCTTTGGGGTGGGGAAAGGAGAAGGAATGTGCAGGCAGCACTTGAAGGCAGGGGTCTGATCCGGTTCTAACCCAATAGGCAGAGATACCAGAGTGAAGCTGAGGGGAGAGCCCATCTGGGTGAGAGAGATGGTATTTTTAGGGCCATTCACAGACTACCTTCTCTGGCACATATGCTGCTTTCTCTGTGTTTTGCTCATCACCTTAACTACTGCAATGCCAATATATTCCCTTACTTTTTTAAGAAAGCCACTTCAGAAACTTTTCCTAGAGAGCCCAGGGTATCCCCCTCCTGGTCTCCCACCCTGTCTCCTTCCCTGTTGTCATAGCCAGCATACCTGGCCCTGTTGCTCTGGGCATGAAACCTGTTTTTTTTTTTGGGGGGGGGGGGTGTTCGTTTCTTGTTTTTTAAGATTTTATTTATTCGTTTGAGGGAGAGACAGAGCACAAGGAGGGGGAGAGGCAGAGGAAAAAGCAGACTCCCCGCGGAGCTAGGAGCCCAACCTGGGGCTCGAGCTGAGGAACTTGAGATCATGACCCAAGCTGAAGGCTGACACTTAACCATTTGTGCCACCCAGGTGCCCTGGAACCTGTTTTAGCTATTTTTTCCTAAACTTCCAAGCCATCCAGTCATTATTTTAGGTGTAATTGTCACAAAAATAGATGTATATAAAGGAACCATAATTTTAAAGGATAGAACTTAAATAAGAATTCTTTTACCTCTTACCATTATTGTTGCTTTTGAAATTTTGCTTTCAAGTTACTTAAATCCTGCTTAAACGACACGATCTTACTTACTATTAATTCAGCTCCACAATTCCTTATCCACAATTTCAAAATTCAAAACTAAAACTGTTTTCCTAAGTTTGGTGCAAACTTACATGGAGGCCAGAACGGCCCCACACTGCCAGGAAGTTACTTTTAGTCTTCATTTATCTCCCTTAGTATGAATAATCTCATGTTACATTACAGAAATATTAATTGATTTGCTTAAGGAGTCCTGCCTCAAACTCCACCGGCGTGTCCCACAACACAGAGTAGGTGTAAATTATTACTTTTGTATAAAGCCAAAATCTAGATTTCCAAAACATATCTAGCCCTAAGGTGATAAGGAATTGAAAATCTGAATGATTTTCAAAATACTCCTGTAGCCAGGAGGCATAAAGTCAAGTCTCAGTGTAGCCGCTGGAGAAGCCGCTGGTTGCCCCAGTCGTGTTCCCTCTGAGCGCCGGGCCACACAGAACTTCAGCCCTTGCTCGCGGACGTGTGGGCCACACGCCCAGGGGATTCTGAGATGAAGGGCACCTGAAGAAGCTGCTGTGTCTCGCGAGTCAAAGTACGTTCTTGCCCTGGACTTCAACTTTCCCATACCCCAGGCTCTCACTCGCTTGAAACGAAGTCGGAAGCCAGGGGCTGGGGGTGGCGGAGAGCACTCTGCTGGCCTCGGTCCATGCGTGACTCTCTAGGGCAGAGGCCGCTTGATTACCAAGGACTGTTGCATGAGAAAAGGGTAAAATTCTGTTATTTAACCTGGTTTGAGGTGACTTCGTTACAGCGCTTGGCCTGTCTTGAAACTGCTGCAGCAGCCTAGGCTCAGGAGATCGCCAGCTCGAAATCAGCATGTGTTGGTGTAACAGGCTTTTCATTACTTTCAAAAGAAAAAATTTGTCCACAAACTTTTGTGTAGGTTTCTTAATTTAAATAAGATGGCCTTTCAGCTCATTGATTTTTTTCCCTCGCTCTCATTGAATCTTAATTAGCATGCAAAACAATTAGCTGGTCAGCCTTGACCCAAATTGACAAAATTGTTTTCCTTTCCTTTGTTTCCAGTCATTTAATAGTAAGTTTCTTAACTACCAACTTTTCTCAAATAGTTTTTGTTATTTCAGGGTTTTGTTTGTTTTTTTCCTCTCAGGTGAAGCAGAGAGTTCGTAGTCCTCAATGCTGTCACTGTGTAGATCTCAGTAGAAGGAACAGACAAAAATAATCTTGAATCTCTTTTTTAAAAGACCTTTTTAAAGAATGATAAAATAATAAACATGTACAAAATCCGTTCTAATAAATTCTGGGGATCATTTTTTCTCTTGATTGACTTCTTGTGATTTCCCCATCAGTTCCTAAATCAACCACCTGTTATTAATATTCTAAAGGCAAACATGCGACCCAAGATGTTGACGCTCTGTCCAATTATACCAGGATGTCAGGGACACACTGATGCACACCTCCTTCTGCCAGTCAGCAAATCCTCAGTCCTACTGAGAAAACTATTGGTTGTTTCAGGATCCAGAGTACTAATACTCAGTTTGAAATAGTGTTGGTATCCTCTGGTTACATAACCAAGAGGATAAGATTTTACTAGAATGATCCTCAGCTTTATGACTGAATTTTTTTGTCATTTAAAGATGTTATGTTTTGTGCCCCAAAGATGTAAAAAAAAAAAAATTTTTTTTCACCTGTGCTGTTTAACCAAATGGAGAATGGAAAAAGAGAGGAAGGAAACTCAAACTGGGCAAGGAAAAAAAAAAATTGAATCAATTATAACATGTTAATCCTTCCCACTTGTAATTTTTTTTCTCTTAGAAATTATTTACAAATGAATTATATACCTTAAAATAGTACCTTGATTCCAATGCTATTTCAACAGACCTTTATCTGACATTCTTCCACCTTCCTGGTCTGCTGCTTCTTTAAGCTAAAGGCAGAATTTCTTCTAAAGCTCATACTTGACCCTACGTTCTTGATCCTGTCTTTACTAGAATTAAGTGATGCTGTCTTACAATTTCAGGTGTCAATTACGTGTATGACAGTAGTTACTATGTACATGACAATCAGTGTAACAATCCTTCCTCAAGCCTCAACCTCAAGCTGCAGCAAAACTGATTTTTATCTCTAAAAATCAAAGGATTCACTGTTCTCATACTCATATACCACATGCTCCATTGTTCAGTTAAACAGGGGCGCCTGGGTGGCACAGCGGTTAAAGCGTCTGCCTTCGGCTCAGGGCGTGATCCTGGAGTTCCGGGATCGAGCCCCACATCAGGCTCCTCTGCTATGAGCCTGCTTCTTCCTCTCCCACTCCCCCTGCTTGTGTTCCCTCTCTCACTGGCTGTCTCTATCTCTGTCAAATAAATAAATAAAATCTTTAAAAAAAAAACAAAAAACAGACCGGCTCCTTGGGGCGCCTGGGGGGCTCAGTAGGTGAAGCATCTGCCTTTGGCTCAGGTCATGATCCTGGGGTCCTGGGATGGAGCTCTGAGCCCCACGTTTGGGGAGGGGGAGGTCCCTGCTCAGTGGGGAGTTTGCTTCTCCCTCTGCCCCCCCCCCACAAACTCATGCTCTCTCTCTTACTCTCAAATAAATAAATAAAATCTTACCAAAAAAAAAAAAAAAAAAGCTGGCTCCTTCACTTAGCTGATTTCTACTGAAAAATAATACAACCCAGTGGTTAAAAAATGGGTTCTGGCGTTAGTAGACCCGGTTAGAATCTAGTTCTTTCACTTGACAGATGAGTGGTGTTTGTAACTTCTTTAACCTCTTACAGGCAGTGGAGATATTATGCATGGTAGTTGGCCTGTAATAGGTGTTTAATAAATGTGAGAAATTATTTTCATCTGGGATATATTTGCCAAGAGAATATCTTATTAGAGATAAAACACATATGCATAGAAAATATCTCCGGCAGTTCTTTTTGTCTTGACCTCATAAAAACGCCAAAAAAGTTTCAAAGCAATGGCTCAGGGTATCTGAGTGGGCTTGTTTAAGCACCAAGCTGTAATGATTAACCATGGGGATAGAAAGCCAGGATACAGTCCCCAGAGGACCAAGCATCCAGGCAAAGGATAAGAATCTGAATGCAAACACAGAACCAAGATATTGCCCATAAAGTGAAAGGTAAAGATGGTAAAGATGAGAAGAAGTATATAAAACGGAATCTGATTTCCAGCAGCACAATGCTAAAGCCCTACTAAGAAGATCTGGTGTCTTCCACAGCTTGCTCCTTTTAAAGACTTATTCTTAGCCTCTTACCCTATAGGAGATAATGAGAAAAAAATAAATCAAATTATTTGTCCAACTCCTGAAGAGTTAATAAGTATAGCTTTGTACATTAAGTATGTGAAGGACTTTTTTTCCTGCAACTAAGATAATGGTTAAAAATTGCAGACTTGGAATTAGACCACCTGAGAAGAAGGAAGGCAAATGTCATGAATTGCCTTGTAATGGATTAGTATTTAAAAAAAGATCCCAGAGATTTTCAAGAGCAGCAAAGAGAGGTAGCAGGAATTTGGAAATAGAGAGACAATTGAGAAAAGTTTGGCCTATGATGATAAATGAATTGAGGAAAGTCAAAAATATATTTAAGGAAAAGAATAGTTCCCATCCCAGTGAAGAATTTGTAGATGAGAAGCTTGGAAGCCAGGTCAGCTTTGGAAGGTTCTAGAGGCCACCAAGCCAGAGAAGGTGCTCTACCGCCATCTTTGGAGTTACTTTGCTGAAAGCCAATATCCTAAGCTTTAGTTCCTGAGGGCAACAACTTAGCCTTGGCTGTTGATAATTTTCCTACCGGAGAAAGCAATCTTCCTTTGATGGTCTTCGTGGGTCTCAAGATTTCTATCTGCTGTATCAACATGTCCAAAACTGATTTTTTTCTCCTCAACTCTTTTGTGTCAATACGCAAACTCCAAGAAACGGACACCAAAGGGAATTAAATGTGCCGGGATTTTATGAAGGCAAATGCTGATGAGGTCAATAGTATGCAGATAATTGTCCAACAACTCGGTCTCTACAGGGAGAAGACCTGATTTGTAATGTTTGTATATTGCTTGTTGTAATTACTCCCACTGTAACCCATTTCAGGCTATCAACATGGTGTCCCTGAGCCCGAGTTGAGAAGAGATGCACGCAATCCTCTTGAGCCGGTCCCAGCCCAGTAGGATCCAGCACACCCTATTGTAAGTGCAACAGGGAGGGGGCATGCTAAGGCTGCAGCCCAAAGTGAAGGAGAGAGGGAAAGAAGGTTGGATGGGAGTTTGGATGACTGCTTAGGCCAGCCAAAGTTGGCCATCAGAGAAATTCTGTCTGTCCCAGGTCTTCCACGTGCATTCTCATGGCTGCCATACGTTTCCAACTTCTTTCTCCCACTGAAACTTGTTTCTGTTTGAATGCTCTTACCTCATAAAGGCTAAGCATGGGAACAATGACTTTGATAAGTTGACCAAAAGCATGTAAGGAAGAACGAGTCAGCCCATCAATTAAAAAAAAAAACTGATGTCCAAAATAAGATGAAAATTTATAAATGGAAGTCAATCAAAGTAAAAAGTTGTAAGTAAGCCAAATGCTGAATAAAATAAGACAAACATAACATTTTGTGGAAGACTTACACTGAAATAAAGTGACATACACATGAGCACTTACATTTCAATTTAGAATAACAAGCCCTCATTTAAATTTCTATGGGCAAAAGAATCATAAGCTAGACATGATTTTAAAATAATGATTATAGTATGCGGACATGTCAAATACTACTTTCATTTGTTAAGTTAGAGGAATGCACCCACATGGATTTTTTTTTTAATAGATAATAGAGAGATTTAAAATGAAAGTCCAACAGAACCCTGTTCCTCCCCTCTCCTATTCAGGTCCTGGTCTCCAGGGTTGTTGTGATGGACATTTTGATGCATCTCCCAGATCCCCCAGCAAAGAAGGCCTTGCTGTCCTTGTTGTGGGGAGTACCATGGGCAGATAGGCTGCAGCTGTGAACCCCTTCAAGAAATGCCTCAGTGGCAGAGAGCCACCTTGCTCAAGGGCACTCATATGCAGTGACACATCACATCCATGCCACATCGATGAGGCCTGGGCCAACTTGATCCCACTCTGGATGACTCTAGTCTAAAAGGCCATTTTAGCTCCAGAGCTCTTCCTGTGCTTGACCAAGGCAGTCTGTCACAGGGCTTCCATCTCAGCTAGACTTCTCCCTCTGCATATTCCTGCTTCCTTCCGCTCCACTGAGAAGGCCGTGGTCAAACTCAGAGAAGCAGAGAGCAGAATGCTGGTTGCAAGGGACTAGGAGAGGGAGAAATGGGGAGTCGCTCATCAGCAAGGATAAAGCTTCAGCTATACAAGATGGACAAGTTCTAGAGATCTGCCGAGCAACACCATGCCTATGCTTCACAGCCCTGTACTGGGCACTAGAAGTTTATAAGGCAGTAGGTCTCATGTGGTGTTCTTACTATAATAAAAGTAAAAGGCAAAGAGAAAAGAAAGAAAAGAACAGGGAAATAGGGGTATTTTACAAAAAAACATCATGTAAACATGTAATTTAACCACTTAGAAAATATATATCAGGTTTTAATACAAGAAGGAAGGAAGGAAGGAAGAAGGAAGGAAGGAAGGAAGGAAGGAAGGAAGGAAGGAAGGAAGGAAGGAAGGACCTTGATCTCCAAAGCATTCCCTAAAAAAAATAAAGAACCTGCATGCTAAACTCCTACTCGGCATCCGCTCCCGTAGATTGGGACCCAACCTGCAATGAGAAGTAGCCACTTTTTCAAAAGTTTTTACTGAGGTACAATTTACATACAGAAATGAGACATCTAAATTTCCAGCTCAATATATTTTCACAAACTGAACACAAGATGTAATCAGATAAGCAGAGAACATCTCCAGCACCTCAAAAGAGACAACACATTTCAGTTACTCTTTAAAATGTCTCATCAGGGGCACCTGGGTGGCTCAGTCGTTAAGCGTCTGCCTTCGGCTCAGGGCGTAATCCCGGCATTATGGGATCGAGCCCCACATCAGGCTCCTCCGCTATGAGCCTGCTTCTTCCTCTCCCACTCCCCCTGCTTGTGTTCCCTCTCTCGCTGGCTGTCTCTATCTCTGTCAAATAAATAAATAAAATCTTAAAATAAATAAATAAAAAATAAAATGTCTCATCAAATTTTAACTGAGTGTAACAGTTTTTTAGATGGATGCAAAGAGAAGGAAGAAAGGAGAAATCTTACATTATTGCCTAAGATAGTGCTCAGAGCTCAAACGAATGAAAAAGAGATTTAGACTTTAAATGCAAAGCTTAGAGTATGATATGTAGTATAATACTGTCCTCAATATTTATATTGTTTAAAACTGACCCGTGAGTGATGCTCATTAACAGAGAAGGGCTCGTTTTGAAATAAATAGGATGCATGAGCCACGACAGGGTGTCTGACTCTGCAGGGAAGCGGGTACGTGTGGGGCGATCCCACCACGCAGCCACCAGGCCGTCCTCTGTGGGTTCTGCAACTCGTCCTGCTCATCTTTTACCTCCCCAAGTGCAGCAACAGCGTCCAAGAAACTCCTGATGAGATTCTCTTCTCAAAGCAGGCGTATGGAGCCCGTTCTTCATTTCCAGAAACTGGAGAATTGGAAGACAAGGAGAATCGAGGGATGGTAGAGTGACAGCTCGAAGGAGAGGGCACAGTTTGAAGCATCAAGGAGAGCAGAGACTTGAAGAGAAGCTAAGCTCCCTCCAGGACCCTCCTTTTACCACATCCCCTCACCACACATGTCACACAGCACATACCACAGACACACACATAGCACACTACACACATACCACATTTCACATATACACACACCACATACACGACATTCCACATATCACAAACACCCCCACACACACCACACATAACACACCCTGTTCACATTTCTCACCCACTGGGCAAACTGCCTCTCCTGAGCACCCTGGACATTTATTTCCCATCCCGATGGTGAGCTGGCGACCCCGACGCTCTGTGAAGAGAGGCTCACCCTCACCAAAATGAAATGGAACAGTACTGGTAGAGGAAGAATTTCCCTTGGAACCAAGTACTGTTAAAAGCACAACCCAGGGGGAAAAAAACACCTGCTCTGAATATTGCGACTTATAATTCAGAAGAGTTTACCATTTGAATCATGAACTGGAAGAGTCAATGAGTTCAATAGAAGGCAATGTTTGAAATGCTCAAGGATTTTTAGGAAAACTTCCTAAGGGATGAGGAGAGAGAACTAAAATTAGGAATGCAAAAGGTCCAGCGACATGCTTAAAGTAGAGCCTCCATCAGGAATAGGAACCAGGACGTCCAGGTCAGGAAGGCAAGTAGGAGAAGGCAATATTCTGAACTCAGAGTAAGTTCATGGTCAGAACGGCAGGAAATAGAGCCACAGAAGGCAGTATTCAAAAATGCAGGGTCGGGCTAATGGAGATGCCAAAGCTCGGAAAGGACCTGTTAACGATTAGTACCTCTTTCATAGTTACCCTTTCAATCAGGCAGTGTTGTAGCTGTGTTCTACCATTTGCGGCAACCGTCCGCTGAGGCACGTAGGCTGTGGACCCCGTGGTGCTGATGAGGGCGCGGAGAGGGCGCACGTCGCCCAAGGCCACACGGTTAGGAAGCGGTGAACCTAGGAGGTCTCACTTTCCTGCCTGTGCCCATTGTCTCTGCATCCCGCCAACCCAGAGGCCGATACACCATGAAAATGGGTAAGCGGTAGCTTCACGCCCCTCACTGTCTGCGACCTTTAAGACCCTAGACTTCGTAACTTTTTATCATTTTATCTTAAAAATGACTCCCCCCATTTGTACAAGCTCCAGGCTTTGCAAAGTTGGCTCCTTCGTGCTGCCTGTCAGTAAGAAAGCTGTTAGCAGGGCACCCCAGGTCGGTGAGCCGCCGATCCTGTTGGTGTTATTTAGAGCCCTGCGGTGGGGGAGGGGCGATGCCGTCCAGACTTCTGCACGTGGTGGCACACATCTAACATGTTTTAAAAGGAGGAACTCCCTCGCAGCTGGTGGTGACCATTGCAAGCCCCACCTGCAGGCTGACGGCTCAGGACGCCTCTAATCCGCCAGAGCACCACTGAGTGAGGTGAGGTGAGTGGGGAAGCCTGCGCCCCCCGTTCCGCTGGGTGCAGTGCTGTGAGGGCTAGCAGGCCTAAGGATCAGCCAAGTTCTCACCAAGTCCTCAGAGCCCAGAGCAAAGGTGTCAGATTGCCAAGGAATGAAAATGAGATTACTACCGTAAAAGTAGTTTCTATTTTTATTTTCTCTTTATTATATTGATTTATTTTTTAGTTTTTATTTGAGTCCACAGTGATTTAACATACAGTGTGATATTAGTTTCAGGTGTATAATATAGGGATTCAACACTTCCATATATCACCCAGTGCTCATCCTGACATTGGCCCTCCTTAATCCTCATCTCCTATTTAACCCAACCCCCCAGCCACTTCCCCTCTGGTAACCATCCATTTGTTCTCTATAGTTAAGAGACTGTTTCTTGAGTTGTCTCTCTCCCTTTTCCTCTTTGCTCATTTGTTTCTTAAACTGCACATATTTTCGAAATCATATGGTATTTGTCTTCTTCTGACTCACTTTGCTTAGCATTATACCCTCTAGCTCCATCCATGTCATTGCAAATGGCAAGATTTCACTTTTTTATGGCTGAACAATATTCCATTGTATATATATACCACTTCTTTATCCATTCATTGATCAGTGGGCATTTGGGCTGCTTCCCTAACTGGACTGTGTAGTTAATGCTGCTCTAACCATAGGGTGATGTATCCCTTTGAATTAGTGTTCTTGTGTTCTGTGGGCAAATACCTAGTAATGCAATTGCTGGATCATAGGGTAGTTCTACTTTTATTATTTTAATATTAATTTACTTTAAAATTAGGTAATATATGCTCACAAGTGTGAAGGTGAAAAGGACTTTCATAAAAGATAAGAAAACAGTGCATAGAGATTTTCTTTTCCTTCAATCGAATTTTATGTTAACACTTTTCCCCCTAAAATAGGACATCTATTTGGAAATATTTTGACGATTTTGGTGCCAATGTTTTCCACATTCCACACAAGCTTTCTGTGGCTCTTCTGTCCCCTTTCTAATAAATTGCAAAATGGAGTCTCTAAGGGAAAGTGTCAGGAAGGGAGGGGCTAAAAAAAATTCCTCATGCCCCATGGATTAATTGCTTTTCTGTGTTTTCCCATAATCATCATAACACATACCTATTTTCCACGTTTTGAGATGAGAAAGCAAAGGCTCAGAGTGTTAAAAGAATTTGTCAAAGTGGAAACAGTTACCTTGCTGGGAAGTTACATGTTCCAGCTAAGGGCTGTTAATTTCAAAGCCCTAGCACTACTGCCCAATTCCTCCCAGAATGG
This sequence comes from Ursus maritimus, assembly GCF_017311325.1. Classification (NCBI taxonomy): domain Eukaryota; kingdom Metazoa; phylum Chordata; class Mammalia; order Carnivora; family Ursidae; genus Ursus; species Ursus maritimus. The sequence continues at coordinate 37,833,325 of NW_024425341.1, read as the reverse complement.
GATTTTTTGAAATAAATGCTGTGCTTCTGGCAAGACCGTAGGGCAAGAGGAAGCACGTCCTCTCACTTGTCCCAAAAACGTGTGTCTGCATCTTCAGTGTGGAAATAACAGTGAGTAAAAGCTTCCAGACTACCTGCAGCGCACATAAAACTTGTGTAGGGGATCGCAGAACCTGCAAACATGCCTGCAGGATCCACGGGCAGCTTCCATGCCCGCAGGAGACACTCTGGTGAGTAAGTACAGATACACCCAGAGGTTTATGCGCATGCGCATTCATCACAGCGTCATGTGTAATAGCGACCAGTGGGGACAATCTAAATGCCCCCCGGTAGGGGAATGATTGAATAAATTAGGGCCACTCACATAATGAAATATTACTGCCAATAAAAATCATATTTTCCAAGACAATTACATTTAATGCACGATCCTATATTATTCCTGGATGCTAGAAGACTGAAAAAAAAAAAAAACAGCTATAAAGAACATTACAAGGCTAAAAGGCTAATTGGGAAATTTTTAATATGGATAATTTACCAAATAATATCATTTGTTGAAGGTTGAATGTAAAAATAAATGTAATTTAACAAAAGTGGGTTAATTTTTATAAAATACATACTTACATATTTAGGGATAAAAAGTCATATTTTGAAGAAATATCTTATGTTAAGAAAGATGCTCAAACATAAAATTAAGATAATTTTCATGTTGCTTAAAATACATATGCATAGAAAACAAAACAAAACAAGACTAGAAAGACACCATAATATAAGCATAATATAAGCAATATAAGTGAGATCATATGCAGTTTTTAAAATTTTCTCCTTTGTACATCTTATGTTTCTTGAATTTTCCTACTGGGCCTACTATTAATCTGTTCCCACACCTTTAAGGTATATGCACAGGGAGAAATTCAATAGTAGAGAAAGGTTGACTGGGCACACTGCTGGGCTGTATCACTACGAGGGCCTTGTAAAGTATCCGAAGTAAGATGAGGTGCCGAAGTCAGTACTAGAAGCACAATAGGTCAAAGTTACGTTGTTGGGGGAGGGGCAATTAGAGCAGGAGGGTAGATAAAGACCTCATGTTAAGCGTTAATGGGGTTTTATTGGTTAATTAGATTTCAGGGCAAAAGATGTATAATACTTTATTTTATTTTTATTATTTTATTATTTTTATTTTTATTTTTAACTAGGCTCCATGGCCAGTGTGAAGCCCAATGTGGGGCTTGAACTCATGACCCTGAGATCAAGACCTGAGCCACACAGGTGCCCCATAATATTTTATTTTTAAGGTACTCTAGGACAAGCAAAGACAATTTTTTTAAAAATTAAAAAATCAAATTGCAATCCTGTGTGGGAGATCACTGTTGATGTCCTCTGCCCTCAGGAGTCGACATACCACCTCTCCTCTAGCCAGTAGGTGGAGAGGGAAATGGCTGGGATGCTGGATTCCATTTTGTGATGTGTACTACGAGAGGCTGCTTGTGACTTGCTATCTCCTGGGGAAATCTTCCACGAAGGAAGGGGTAGAAGAGAGATTTGGGAAGGAGAGAAGGCGTTAATAGGACGGAAAGGGGATAGTTTTGAGTAATGGTGGCAGGTCCCATGTGGGACACCATTCGTATTTGAAAAAATGTCTTTGTCAAATGTTCAAAGGCACAGGCAGAGAGACCAGGCCCTGGAGCAATGCAAGGGGGTGAGTTTGCCATGCAAGGGAATGCACCTCTCAACTGCTGATTCCAGCTACTCTCCCTCCCATCCCCACCAGAACGTCTGCTGGCTTGGAGTTTAAGTCGGGAAGCCTTGAGTGAAAATTTTCTTGCCATTTTTTCATGGTTGCTTATGCAAACTCAGCGGAATAAAAATAGGATAGATTCAATCTTCCGCACACACCTGATGGGTGGCAGGACCATACAGACAATGATCCGCATGGGATGACTTTGCCAGAGGAAAAAAATAGGCTGGTTTCTTTGATAATACCAGCGCCTTTGGGAGAAGGGGGAAAAAAAGAGCTACCACCTCAGCTACACCACAATTTAATACAATGCACACTAAGTTAAAATGTAGGACCTTTCCATTCATTTATTGAAATTTTTAAAAATCAATGTGGGCTTTTTGTAATTGAGAAAGATACAGTACAAATATATTTGGTGTTGCTGTTCGTGATTTGTTTCTTAGATTTTTGAGGTGATAAATCAAGAATAAAAGTCAATAAAATTTTTAAAAATGGTAAACAGCTACGAATTGTTCCAAGAGAGTGTGATTGGTTCCCTCCACAGTTCTCTGATTCTAAGTATATGTGATGTCAGGGTGAAAATGCAAACGGTGAATACAGAGAACAGAAGAGACCATGATTTAGGACCCAAAGTCTAGTTCAGATCTGCTCCCCTACCTGTGAGGACACAAGATGAATATACGTAAGGTTGAAAGAGAAAGCAGATCTAGATTAATGAGAAGCGTGAATAGCAACCCTAAAATAAACCTGGTTAGCTATCCTCCCTTGCTTGCTTACCTCCCTCCCTCTGATTTTCTATCCTCATTAACAGATTCAATTATTAATCTTCCCCCAGCTTAGTCTCTCATTTAAAGACCAAAATCTGTGATAAACATTTTTCTTAATAATCTTGCAGTTGTGTGTGAGTTAAATCCTATCCGTTTTCTTGTCTGAGCCTGAAAACACAGACAGTGACTTCTGTGAGTGGGAGGAGGCGGTAACGGTACCCCCTCCGTGATGGGTGCCATTCTGCAATGTGAGCAAACAAACAAACTCACAAACGTACAGCGGAAAAGCAACAACAACCCTGCAGGGACAGAGCGCTAAGAATGGGGAGCATACACACAGACCTCCAGCAGGTTATCTGAGACCAGCCAAAAGGTCTGCTCACAAAGCTTCTTCACAAACCCAGCATGCTGGGATGGAGAGCAGACTTGATTTCACCTTCCAGTGATTAAAAGCCTTGTGCCTGTAGCAAGTAGCAAAAGCACAGAAAATAACCTTATAAAAAATTCAGTGGAGTCATTTGGCACCCACAGCCTTGATACAGTTGTTGAAAAGAGACTTTGCTCTGTGATCTTTGAACACACTCACAGAAGGTCCCAGCCCCTTGTGGGTACAGTAACATGAATGATATGATGATACTCGCACCTATATTTGCAGCGCTCTGGACACATAAGCCTTCCTGAGTACAGACACTCCAGGCGCCGTGGGATGGGAAGAAAATCGACTTTTCAATGGACGTTGAGTCTTGAGTCCCTCTCACCAGCCCTGAAAAGGAGACCCATGCATCTGCCCTCCCCCAACCCAGCCCCAGCCCCAGAGGAGTTAGGATTGCCCCAGCATGCAAAGCTCTGCACATGAAACAAAGACACATTCAAATAGCAGAGTTCTTCTTTAGAGTCAAATAAATAAATACACTCAAAAACATGACATATATTTATAAAACTGGCCTATGACGGTGGGTTCGGGGATAATAGGGGCGAGTACTATCTCTACAGTTTGAGTGACCAGCATATATGTGGGGCAGTCTACATAAAGAATTTGGTTCAAGACAGGATATGATCAGCCTTCTATGATGTTGAAAGTTGGTTGTCCAATTTGTGGCTCAAGTTAATGGAAACTCTTTGGGGGTGGGTGGCTTTCCTTTCAGATCACCCAATATTAATAGTGTCAATGCAGTAATCATCTTAATTAATAATCATGTGTTGGTCTTAGACCTCATCCTTAGCGAAGGCTCCAGGGCATCTTCCTCAGACATAACTGTCCAGTGAGCAGATGGTAAGCGGGCCTGTGTTTGTCCCTTCGTTTGGGAGGCAAGGGGAGAAGATAGGCCTCAGAGCCTCTTGGAAAGAAGCTGGAGGGAAGCTGTAGATGAGGGACTCATCTGTCCCATTGTAGAATGCTATATGTCCAGACTCATAGTCTAAGAAGACACCAACCTTATGCACAGGCTCTCTGACATGTTGACCTTTTAAAGGTGATGAGACCCAAAGACTATAATCATCTCCAATTTTTAAGCCTATAAGTGAGAAGAGGTCCCCCGGTGGCTTTGGGAGATTACCCTTTCTGCTCACTGAGTCCTTGCAAATGCCCACTTCCCACTCAGTCTTGTTGCCCACCTCCACCTCCCAGTAATGTCTCCCACAGGTGAAGATCTGAGCGCCCAGCACAGTTGCAGACTGGTCGAATCGTTCTGGGTTGTCGGGTAAGTGCTGTCGGATTCCTCCGTGTCTCACGCTCTTCAGATCCTCAGACAAGACAAGATAGGCATTGGCTGTAGCTGGGTCCAGAGTTATATCCGCTGCAAGAGGAGAAAAGAATGAATCCTCCCTTGCATTTTTGAAAACCCTCTTATATATGTGGAATTTAAATTAAATTCTTAGTTTCCAATCTTATTTTTTAAAATATAACTTAGGTAAGTGTGGTGAGGGTTTTTGTTTTGCTCAGAACAGAATCTCTGAGCCCTTCTCGCACTATTTCACAAACGTCAAGAGTGAAATTCTAAAAAGACACAGATGTGAGTCATGGGGATGGTGACATTTAGCCTGCCTGAGAGGGGAGAGAGGACTCTGATGGAATGGAATGGAAGTTGTTCTGTTTACAGCATAGGTTTAAAACTCAGAGCTATTTATCCACACAGGGCACGCCCTGGCCTTTGTATTCACTTGAGCCAAGGTTGGCTGTGGTTCTTTACCTGTGGCCGGGGAGAGGGGAGGGAGGAAGAGAGACAGAGGCACTTATCCTTTTCTGAACTGCTTAGGTGCCAAGCATTTTCTGTACATTATCTCATTTATTCATGGCACTCCCCCCCATCTTTATAAAAGTGGAAACTGAGGCTCACAAAGGTTAGGAAACTTGACCAAGATTACGAGGTCACTGAGTGTTTGCACAGCAGTTCCCAATCAGCATGTTTCATTATGTCAGGCTTCAATGCAGCCTCATAGGAGCTAGTGCGAGCACCCGAGACCAGTCGCTAAGTACATTGTGAACCAGACTCCCCTCTCCTATCTTCTGAGAGGAGGTCACAGAAGAGGCCTCCAACCATCACAGACCCCTGAGACAAGACTAAGTGCCCCTACCACACAATTTCATACTTTTATTTGTAGATCAAATCCTAATCATCACTCATTATTTGAGATGAATGTCTGTCTTGATTCCTCTGAAAGTTCTATAAAAGCAAAGTCAAGGCTGTGTTATTCACTGTAAGAAAGCTCAGAACTGAAAAGCATGGTGCAGGGCACATAGTAGGCACTTATCAAATATCCACTGAATCCAAACCCCATTAGAATTTCCTCTGAAGGTCAGACTGTCAACAAGGTAAAAGTTAACTAACTTCTCTTGGTCTTAGCCAGCCTAAATATCTAGAACATTCTAAAAGGATAGTTTGAGGGGCGCCTGGGTGACACAGTCAGTTAAGCGTCTGACTCTTGGTTTAGGCTGATCATGATCTCAGGGTCTTGAGATCAAGCCCCGAGTCTGGTCTTGCACTGGCTGTAGAGCCAGCTTGAGATTCTCTCCCTCTCCCTCTGCCCCTCCCCCTGCTGCTCCCTCTCTGTCTCTGTCTCTCTCTCTCTCTCTCAAATAAATAAATCTTTAAAAAAGTTTTTTAAAAATAAAAGGATAGTTTGAATGTTGCCGCATTAGGACTTTAAGTTTAAGTAGGTTTTATGCCAAGAACGGGTAGAAATGCAGAAACCCCTGAAGGGGTGTGTGTGTATATGCAAGGGGAAGAAACGGACAAAACAGAACCATGAAAACAAACAAAGGAGGTGCCAGGACTCCTTAGAAAACAAAGGGAGATGAGACATCAACCAAGTCTGCTTCTGTCTGCTCTAGAGCAGAGAGGGTCTGCAGCCCCAGCCCTCCCTGGTGTTTCACGCTGACTCAGGGTGCCTTTGCTGAGAGCCTGGCCCCCAGATGGTGAACAGTCTATGTCAGAGGAAACTGCCTAAAAGCTCGGTTTTACATTCCTCAGCATACCCCGGAGTTAACTCCACAAATCCCGGGAGGTTTGACAAATCAGGCTGACTTACTGCTGAATTTTTTTAGCATCTCCCGCATTCCGGTGATGCGGCACAGAGTCAGTTTCGTGGTCGTGGCCTCTGGACACTGAAGCAAGAGGGGCTCACTCCTGCAAGAGGGCAGAGACCGTCACTCTGCGTCCCCTGCACAGACCGCGTGACCTGCTCCAACCTGAGGTCCCACTCATTTCGCCCCCCTCATCCCCACTCTTGCAACCCTATCTCCGCAGTTGTGCAGCCCTGTAACTCACACCCCTGGACCAACTGAACACAGAGTGCAAACCTACCTCTCCAGTGTGCCTTTCACACCCTAAGGGGATAAAAGACAGAGGGTTAGTATCCATGCACTTTGAAGTCCAGCAAAGCCAGAATCCAGAGACAGACTCTGGTCCTTGGTAGTCTCACAGAATCCACTTTCCATGCTGCTAGAGCACCTTGAGTGGGTGAGTGTGTGGTGGGAACACATCCCCAGCTCCCTCTGGGTCTCCTGTGAACAGGAGATGGTTCTCACAATGACTAGACTCCTTTGTCCTTTTCTTTCCTCATACTATCACCTTGTCAAGAGAACCTGCTGGAAAATCACGAAGTCAAATAGCAGCCGTCTGTGGATCCAGTCTAGGAGGAAGGACTGAAGTTGCAGCCAGCTCCCACAAATAGCGCCTGCGGACGGAGGCCCCGGGGACACAGCAGTAGCCCAGGAAGGCTGCTGAGCAAAGGCAGTGAGGAACATGGGCTCTGGACACACTGCCTCATTCGGATCAGCGATCATTCAAGGAGTGCCACTCTAAACCCACATCGTAGAGGACAACCACCTGTAGTGCCCCTAACACTAATTAACTTCTCCAGGTCATTGTGAAGATGAAATGTGATGGGCCAGCAGCACGCAGGAAATGCTTGTTACGCTTAGAATAATTGACCACGCTGACGTTGCAGACGGGCCCGCACAGCAGAAACTGGACTCATCATCAGGCTTGGTTTGGGCAGATATTCCACTGGGTTTCTTTTTTTTCTCTGTCTCTTCAGACTTTATGCTATAGAATGTTAATTCTTAAGGAAAACTATGTTGGGGCCACAACTTAAGTTTCTCGGGTAAATAAAGAAAAACTTATTTTGCATGGCTCGAAAAATTATGGGTTATTACATGTTGTTTTTACCCCATTGGTTTTTCCCAGGATTCTTACCTCGAAAGATTCTATGATGGAGTTCTGACACGTGGACTCTATCTGTTCAATCATTTTGCTCAGGCTTCTCGTTTGCTGGGTCAGCTTGGTCTCACTGTCCCTTAGTTTCTTCATGTTCTCTCTTTCCTCCTTTTCCAGTAACTGGAGCTGCAGCTCTTCCTCCTCCTTCAAAAACTGGTGCATTTTTGCATATTCTGACACAACAACCTGTTTACAGGCCTTTGTCTCTTCCTGCCACCAACACGTGCGCGCACACACACACACACACACACACACGGGAATGATATAACAAAGTGAGCAGCAGAAATGCCTAAGTAGATTTTTAATCCTTACAAAGTCCTAGAGTTCTGCTGTGACAGGTTTTGAAGGCTGACACATAACATCGACTATATTAAGCAATTGGGTGGATCGTGTGATATTTTAGAAGGTATGTGTGTATACAGTAGTCAACAAACCCAAAATTTCTATTCCCAGAAGCCTGTCATTTCTAGTAGGAAAACAAACAAAAATAAAGAACTCTGACAGGTGGTGATCCATATCAAGGTAAAAAATAAAAAAATAAAGTTAGGACAAAAATATGAAAAAAGTGTGCGTTCATTTATGTAATAAATATCTAACGAAAGTAGACATTGGGTCACATCATAGAAATAGAGATGCACATCACAAATACTCTCATTTAAGAACTCAGTGTATTGGGAGAATCAGATTTACACACAGATTTTAAACTCTAACTAAACATCTAGCTCTTTGTTGGACACCTCAAGTTCAAATCTGTGACTAATTCGAGCACTTGCTCAGGTGTACCAATCCAAACTCTTATTTGGCCTATATTTCCCTTTGTCTTTATTTTTTTTTATTTGCACTCTCTTTTTTCCCCCAAAGCATTTAAGATATTCCTTTTCTGTGGATTTTCATCTTATGTTGTCTATAACTTGTAATTTTAAATAATTATAATCTGGGGCGCCTGGGTGGCTCAGTCGTTAAGCGTCTGCCTTTGGCTCAGGGCGTGATCCCGGCGTTCTGGGATCGAGCCCCACATCAGGCTCCTCCGCTGGGAGCCTGCTTCTTCCTCTCCCACTCCCCCTGCTTCTGTTCCCTCTCTCACTGGCTGTCTCTGTCAAATAAATAAATAAAATCTTTAAAAAAAAAAAAGAATTATAATCAAAGCCATAATAGAGGTAGCCACCAACTTGTATGGGTGGACCAAGAAGGAAAAAATAAATAAGTAAGCAGGCCTGGGGATAGGGGAATTGTTTGAACTGAGTCTTAGGATTCCCAGGTGGACAAGCAGAGATACGCAGCCCAAAATAAGGACACTGCATATTGTAGGACTGTGATTAGAAAATTTTGCTTTTTTTCCCTGGTATTTCGCTAAGTATCCCTTTAGTCCCCCTCATAGAATCATCTACAAGACCCAAAAGTAAGACAGATACTGACCTTGCATAATATTACTCTCTCCTTCTCATGGGTTAATATAACCAGAGTTTCCTTTCTCTTTTTATGCAAAAGATTTAGGATTTCCTGGAGTTTCTCCTGCAATAGAAACAAATTCTCTGTGGCAGAGCACCAGCTTGTGAAGAAGCCTCGAGGACCAATAAAAACAAGATGAGCGGGATCTAACACAAAGGGTGAAGCAGGATCCACGCCAAGTTCATGGTCTGGTGCCTGGAGACCAGCACCCATGATTGTCACCAACAGAATATTATGGGACTAAGTGACGGAACAGGATTTGTATTCTGAGATTTATATCGAGCAGCCAATCTTACTTTGTGACGCTCCTCAGCCTCACTCGAGGGACACGGTCTGTTTGTTCCATGACATTGAGTTGAGAGAGTGTTTACACCCTGCCCATCCTCAGAGAACACCTTAGTGCCTGCCAGCATTCGCCCATAGCTGTCTTGTTCGCCCTCGGTCTGCAGCACCTGGGACCGGAGCTGCTTGCCGATGCCAGCCAGCCTCCCCAAACGCTCATTGGGCTGGAAGTGTGGGCTCTCCAAGGTCCTCCAGCACTCAGGACAAGATAAAGGAGTGTTGTGTTCCTCCCAGCTCCTCAGGAGACACACTAGACAAAAGCTGTGCCCACACTCGGTGGTCACGGGGCTGGTGAAATAGTCCAAGCAGATGAAACAGGTCAGTTCTTCCCTCAGATTCTCCATCAGATCTGCTGTAGACATCTTCTCAAAGAAAGACATCAAGGCAAGGTCACGTCTCTATTCTGGGATTAGAAAAGTCCTCCCTGACGTTCTATAGTTTTGAGTAACAGGTGAGTGATCAATTGCTATGCTGTTGATACAAGAAACTCTTACTCTCCTGTGTGCCTGATTTCACCAGTTGACACATACTCTCCCAACACAAAGCCAATTATGACTTAACGTGGAACCCTTGTATAGTGGGGTCATCATCAACCCCAAACTTTTAAGGAATCTCTCACTGTACAAGCCACATGCCAGATACTGAGGGTACTTGCTCTTAACACAGTTCTCCTTTCAAGAGTGGGCCTGTGTGTGCGTGTGCGTGTGCGTGTGTGTGTGTGTGTGTGTGTGTAAATACATAGCACCAAGAAAACATTTAAGTACATTGATTTTGGGTTGGAAGCTTAGGTAATTTGGTGTAAGCCAGTACAGAGATTTAAGTTATGATGATCTCTAATAATATATGAATTGGAAACATGATCCAAATCTTTTAGAAATCTCCACAAATGGAATCTAGTTGAGCAGCTGAAGGCAGAAAATTGTGATATATATTCCTCCTCTCATTAGGCCCTTTTATGTGCTTGACCAAAGCCTAAAATCTTTTTGCTCCTTAATGAGGTACTGTGTGCTTTTATTTAATTTTACTCATCCCAACAAAATGGGAATGAGTCCATTGAAATATTCTCTGACTTTAAATGTACAAAGGATTTCCAGAGTTATATTTATTGCTCTGCCCTCTAGACCATGATACTCACCTCTCCGCCACCACAGAAACATGTAAAACATCATTCTGCTGGAAGTTGCCCCAAGAGTCCACACTATGGACTGGAGGGGAAAAAATTGTAATTTAGTATAAATATAATTTTGTTCACTTATTTTCATTCTTTGAAACTAGGCCTTCTTAAACCCCCTATCAGTTCTTACTGAACAGAAATCCAGTGTGCAGACATTTTTAGACCTATGAGAAAACGAATGTATAGTATAGTATAGAGACTGTGTGCAGTGACCACTGCGATTATGAGTGCCTTAACCTGTAAATTTACATGGCCATATGCTTATGAGGCAGTACTTGTCAGGGCCGACCACCTGCTCACTGTCTGCCAGGAAGTGCAAACTTAAAAGCTCTTCCTTGGAGTCTAGCCCATTTCACCCTCCCATTAAGTTCCTCCTACCTTATTTTTGTTCTTAGCCTGTCACGCTCCGGTACTGACAACCATCCGTGGGTCTCCATTACCCATACCATTTCATTGATTCCTTTCTGACTTTCGCAGTTCCCACTGATTCTTCTTTCCACTTATCTCCAACAGGATGGTAGGTGTTTCCTTATCTTGAACTTTTGTAAAAAAAAAAAAAAAAAAAGTCTTCTGGACTGAAATGGTTTTTCTCCATTTTCCTCCCTCCTAGTCAAAACTCATCTTTCTGAAGTTATTAATCCAAATATTTTAATCATATGTCCTTTGTGTAGCATTTGTGAGTTACTGAGATGAGAATTTATGAAAACAAAAAACAACAGCAAAACACAGTAGAGTTATACTAATTTAGATAGAAAGAGAGGTAGCGCCAGTTTGGGGTCAAGAAACCTCTACCCCTCGGATTACTTCTAGCCTAGTAATTGAGGCATAGCTTCACAGTATTGTTTAGGAGTTAGTCGTTAGTAAGCATCTTGCAAAAAAAAAAAAAAAAAATCTGTAATAACACTAACTGCCTCCACGGGAAAAAGGATTCATGAACTACCACCTACATTCAGTGTGTTATTCCCACACAAACCTAGAAGGAGACTTTAACACTGACCGGGACCTTTAGAATAAGGCTTACAATAGAGATATGGTGCATCACAGACCCTGTATTCCACACTGGAATGGGGAAACTGGCATGTTCTAAGTTCAAGTCACATTGATGTGTTCCGTCCCATGTCCTTCCTTCAAGCAAACTCCTTTCATAGTCTCCTTAATACAATAAACATATGTTATTCATCAGTGACTAGAAGAATTCTTTGCACCTAGCAAGGGCTCAACTTCCTTGTAAATAAGTTGTAAATGAAAAAATACAGGAACCATATTCTTACAGAACCAGTCTTTTATCTAGCTGGAAACCAAGAAATTATATAGTCCAAATACCTTCTATAGATGGTGAAGAAAATTGAGGCTCAAATAAATTAAGTTGGTCCCCTGACTACTTGCTTACTACATGAGTCAGGTCAGGACTAGGAAACTGGGCCTCCTATCTCCCAGTCATTCTCCTTTGTCCATAGACTACATTGCATCCCATCTGTTGACTTGCGAATGGTTGAAATTTTCCAGGTATCTCAATAAAATGAATATTGCTCAAATGTTTCAGAAGGAAATGGTGTGATGTTGTGACTGGTATCTCAAATCACTGACCACACTCATTATTGGGGATGCAGACCTCTTTACCATCTCTCACAACACACTGATTGAGCTTAATTCATACATGATAAATTCACAGATAACTCCTAGATGAAGAGTGGGCCAGCCATCCCAAAACACATTATACCAATCCTTAGGACACTGCACTGCCAGACATGATTTCTGAGACTAACTCAAGGAGCTTCTTCTCTGACCTGTCTCCTGCTGAGAGAGGTGACAGTAGGAATACCCTAAGGTTTCCACAGTCACAGCTGCCATCCACATGCTGTTAGGGTTGGAGCACATGGAAAAGATGAATCTTAAAGATATAGTGAGAGCATCTTTATCAGTGAAGGCAGTGGACTAGATGGGGACTTATTTGAAAAACACATTGCTTGAAAGCCTCGTTTTAAAAATATGTCTGTCATTTCATATCAGTGTGGAAAAGATAGATTATCCAACAACTGGTTTGGGACAAGTGGGGGTAGCCATCTGGGAAAAAAATAGACAGAGTTGGATCTCTACCTAACAACTTATACCAATGTGTATTCCAGATGTGTGTATGTGTGTGTACGTGTGTGTTTTCCCCACTCTAGTCATGAATTTATACTCCTACTATTTCCCTTCGTATTGTTTCTTTACCTTATTTATTTATATTATTTTATTTTTGAATGTATTTTTGTTCTAGAATACCCCACATCTATTTAGCAAGAAGGAGCATATTTGTTAAATATGTGGTCAATTATTGTGTCCAAAAAATGAAGCACATCATAAGAGGAGATAATTGGTAACAAAGAAATTCAAAATAGACTACTTAGAAAAGGCTTTTTAAAGCATGCTTCAGCGCTTAGACACCACTAAAGAAAAGATTAATAAATTTAAATAGAAATTAAACACTTTTATACAGCAAAGTAAATAAAATAACTTTTTTTTAAAAGATTTTATTTATTTATTTAACAGAGATAGCCAGCGAGAGAGGGAACACAAGCAGGGGGAGTGGGAGAGGAAGAAGCAGGCTCCCAGCAGAGGAGCCTGATGTGGGGCTCGATCCCATAACGCCGGGATCACGCCCTGAGCCGAAGGCAGGCGCTTAACCGCTGTGCCACCCAGGCGCCCCAATAATTTTGTTTTTTTAATTACAATCTGGGAAAGAGAATTTGGAACACATGTATAAAATACCTAATCATAAATTACAAAGAGGACTTACATGAATACATACTTAAAAATGATAGTTCTTTAAAAAAAAACAGCTCTTCTTATTACTATATAGCCATTTTAGAAATAACAGATCAATATATATATACACTGACATGATATGATATCCATTATATGATATTAAGGGGAAAATACATTTTTGCTCCCACAAATAGTTAAAGTATAAATAATAAAAATTGTGTTATATATGTATTTTTTCCTATAAAAAATGAGGTCATGCTATAGATATTGAAAATATATCTGTGTACATGAAGGCCTAGAAAGAGAATGGATTTTGGAGCACCTGGGTGGCTCAGTCAGTTAAGCATCCAACTTGATTTCAGCTCAGGTTATGATCTCGGAGTGGTGAGATCAAGCCCCACATTGGGCTCCACACTGGGCATGGAGCCTGCTTAAGATTCTCTCTGTCTCTCCCCACTGTTCACACGTGCACACACTCTCTTTTTCTAAAAAAGGGAAAAAAAAGTATGGATTTCATGGATATGACACCAAAAGCACAGGCAACAAGAGCAATAATAGACAAATGGGACTACATCAAACTAAAAAGCTTCTGCACTACATAGGAACTAACAGAGTGAAAAGGCAACCATCGGAATAGGAGAAAATATTTACAAACCATATATCACTATGGGTTAATTTCCAAAATGCATAAGGAAGTCCTATAAATCAATAGCAAAAAAAAAAAAAAACCCAAAACCTAATTACTCAATAAAAATTATGGGCTGAAGTCTTGAATAGACATTTGCCTAAAAAAGATACACAAAAGACCAATAGGAATATGGAAAGATGCTTGATGTCACTAATCATCAGGGAAGCAGAGATCAAAATTACAATGACTTATCACCTCCCACTTGTCAGGATGGCCATTATATATTTTTTAAAAAAGAAAAAAAAAAGGACAAGTGTGGGTGAGGACGTGGAAAAATTGGTACCGTTGTACACTGTTGGCGGGAACATAACATGGTGAGGCTGCCATGGAAAATAAGGTAGAGATGTCTCAAAAATTAACAATAGAACTACTACCATAGGATCCAGCGACCCTGCTTCTGGGTATTCATCCAAAAGAATTAAAAATGAAGAGGTGTAAGCAGTCAATGTTCACTGCAGCCTTATTCACAAAAGCTAAGACATGGAAACCACCTAAACGTCCGTTGATACATGAAAGGATAAAGAAAACTGTGGTGTCTACACACAGGGAATATTATCTAGCCTTTGAAAAGAAGAAAATCCTGTCCTAAGTGACAACATTGCATGAACCACGAGGACATCGTACTCCATGAAATCAGCCAGTCACGGAAGGACAAATCCTGGTTGTTCCAGTTCCATGAAGTATCTTATTTTAACACTCCAGGGCACCTGGCTGGCTCAGTCAGTGTCACGTGCGACTCTAGCCCTCAGAATTCTAAGTTTGAGCACCACACTGGGTGTGGAGATTACTTAGAAAGAAATTTAAAATCTTAAAAAAAATAAAAATAGAAAAAATAGACTCAGAATCAGAAAGGAAAATGGTGGTTGCCAGGGGCCAGGAAAAGGCAGAAATGGGGAGATGTTACTCAAGGGGCATAAAGTCTCAGTTATGCAAAGTAAAGAAGTTCCAGAGATCTCTTGAACAACAGTGTGCCTACAGTTAACAATATTATATGGTACACTTAAATTTTTGTCAAGAAGGTAGATCTCATGTTAAGAGTTCTTACCACAGGGGCGCCTGGGTGGCACAGTCGTTAAGCGTCTGCCTTCAGCTCAGGGCGTGATCCCGGCGTTATGGGATCGAGCCCCGCATCAGGCTTTTCCGCTATGAGCCTGCTTCTTCCTCTCCCACTCCCCCTGCTCGTGTTCCCTCTCTCGCTGGCTGTGTCTATCTCTGTCAAATAAATTAAAAAAAAAAAAAAGTTAAAAAAAAAGAGTTCTTACCACAATAAAATAAAATTTAAAAGGAAAGAAAACGTATGGAAAGATACTGCTGCAGTGGAATTGAAGAATTGGCAGGCATCACTTTTACTTATTTTATAAATTTTTGTATAAAAGTATAGTTTCTCTCTCTCTCTCTTTCTCTCTTTCTCTCTCTTTTTTTACTTCTTAATGTGTTTTCAACATCCTGGCAGTAAAGAAATTTTGAGGAATAGGGTAGGAGCAAAGAAATGTGAGGTGTGACTTGCAGTAAACCAATTAATGAGGTGACTTCAGGTTGAGGGATAAAAATATCTGAGGATTGGTTTCAGCTGTAATATAATAAAATGTAGTGGCTTTATGATTTCAACATAGTTCTCATGTAACTAATAAGTATTAAACCTCCATTTTATGTAGACAAAGAGCTCAGTGCTTGGCAAGTGATATAAATATGACTAAAAATGATTTCTTTGGGAACAGGAGATATGTGTGCAAAAAAGAAAACTTGTAAAGCATTAAAAGATGTGTGCTTGAAACACACATGGTAGTATTTAAATTTATTAAAATTTTGGCATTTTGCTGGAGGGAATATTTCATTTTTGCTGGAACAATCAGGGAAAACTTCTTGGGAGAAACGGCATTTGATTTAAACTAAGGGCTTCAGAACCTTTCGAATGAGGGGAGAGGCACTATGTAGAAGTAAGAAAACTCTTGGTGAATTTGGAGAATAAAATATACTGAGAGTGGGTCAAAACATGACAATAACAAAAAGTCTAGATCGTAACCTTCTTTTTGTCTCAGCAATATTTTAAAAAAAACAGTTCAGCTTGAAAATGGTCACCTTTCTGATTCTTTACAGGTAGCGGTTGGTCCTACCAGCAACACCTGGAGGCGGGCTCTGCCCGGGAAGGCGCCCAGGTGCGGTAACTTCACGGATCCTTTGAAAAGCGGCAACCCAGCCATCAAGCCTGGGACTCACGCGGGTGCAGAGGTCGCTTCCAGGGTTTTGACCACAAGCAGACAAGAATTTAAGGTGAGGTGATTTTTGTTTGTTTTTCTCGAGAGCAGACCCTTTCTTGTTCATCCCTTTGCTTTATGAAAAGTTAACAGTTGGAAATGTACTTGCTCTGGGCTTCCTGCTGGCTGGTTTCTGTCCTGTGTCTCTTAAAGAGACCAAAAAAAGAAGCCAAAGAGAAATCGTTGGAATTCGGAGAGGAACAGAAAACTTTTTAAAAGCCATTCAAATACATATTGACAAATAAGAATAAAAAGACATCGTCTAAAGTGAAGTTGGACTCCAAGAGAGTCTAACTTCTTTCTCCTTTTTAATGAGGATTATGGGGCTAGAGATTATTACAGATAATTTGAGCTACCATTGTGAATAGGATTACTATCCATGAAGGATAAAACTAGATTTTTCTTTAATCAAAAAAAAAAAAAAAAGGGGGGGGGGCATGATCTCAGGGTCCTGGGATCGAGCCCCACCTCAGGCTCCCTGCTCAGCGGGGAGCCTGCTTCTCCCTCTGCCTCTCTGTCTCTCATGAATAAATAAAATCTTAAAAAATAAAATAAAAAACTTAAGAATGCAAGGGTCACTTGTTTTTGTCCTACTCCTATCATAGGACACCCTTTATGAGACGTCTGTGCCTGAATTCTGCAGGAATTACGAACATCTTCCCGTTCCTGGTGGTATCCTATATACCTGGTAGATTACGCGAACATGAACATCCCTTATCCAGCTAATATTTTACAGGTAGGACACTGATGCTCATGCCTAGACATGTGGATCCCCCCATCCTTTCAATGGGGAAGTCTACTTTCCTCTTCAGAAAATCTTAATGTTTGTTTATAAGACTCTTAATCTCTCATCATAAACCAGTATTTTTATGGGAGAAAAAAAAAGCCCATGAGACTGACGAACACAGAGTGTGCTGGCTCTGTGCCAGGCACCACTCTCAATCCTTTCATGTGTTCACTTCTTTCCTCCTCCAGCAGCCTTGTGATGCGGTATTCTAGCACCATTTACAGATGAGAAAACACACTGGTTATGAACCTTGCCCTAGATCCGCAGAGGGGGCCTGACTTCAGAGTCCATGCTCGTACCCACAGAGCAAGGCTGCCATTTCCACAGGATTGAATGAGCCACAAGTGTTAAACTCCAAGTGTTTACAATCGTGACCAAAAGCACGGTTGCTAATTGCACAAGGATCCCGTCAAGCCTGGCTCCGGAGGTGGCTAGCCTGAGCATCTCCTAACGTCCCCGCGTATCTAATGGCAATTGTCTCCGGAGGCTGCCAGGTGGCGCTCTTCCCGAGTTTATGTGGTGTTTGCAACGCCCACTGTTGGGGTCAGAGAGGGTGCTTACTTTGAGGTGTGTGAGTTTATGGTGACATAGCTGCTCACTTATTTTATCTGTCACCACACAAAGTTATTACAGTATTGACTATATTCCCTATGATGGACGGAGACATAGCTTTTTAAAAGAGCTAGTGGGATCTCCTGAGAAGAAACAAAATTGGTGCGGCCTTCACCATCCTAGCCTTTTCTGGGCCTTTGAGGCCCCAACTAAAACCTATGGGGCTAGAGTGCCAATGTAGTTGGAGAGAACTTGAAAGAATATGGGTCCTAGCCATAGGAGCTCATGAACTGTAGGAACTCGTGCCATTTACCAGCCACTGTGTGTCATTGGGGGAAATTACTGCATGTGTAAGAAGTAAGAGCTAAATGCCTCTAAGGGGCTGTGACATTTGGGGGTGGGTGGGGAGGCAGGCAACATTGCTGTGATCATGGCTGAAAAAACTAAGGAAAGCTAAAGAAGGACTTTTGGGAGTATCCGGGGTGGTACACTCCCAAACTGACTGAAGTCTTTGCTGGCGGGGCAACTGGGGACACGAAACCTATTTTGTGGTCCCAGGCTGGGCTAGGATTTACGTTTCACATGTGCTTCCTTCTAGGTGCCCCCAACATGTCTCCTTTAAATCCTGCCAGTCTTAGAGTTGTAGTTCTCAAACTTAGCTGCGTATGGGAATTACCTGATAAGTAAACACCTGAAGCCGTGGCCTCTTTCCAGAGATTCTGATTGAATTGCTAGTGTCCTGATTGGAGTAGAGTACTTAGGCTCAGCATCACCTAGAACTTGTTAGAAATGTCAACTCTTGGGCAGAATCTACTGACTCAGAATCTTTGGGGGTGAGGTCCAGCAGTCTGTGCCTTAACAAGATCTCCAGGTGATTCTGATGTTTGGATTCTAAAGCTTGGAAGCTACAGACGAAGGTGTCACAATGGCTACAGCTCTCCAGGTAATTCTATGCAACAAAGTTTGAGAACCACAACTTTAACAAAACTACACTACACAGATGAGGTTCCAGGGCAGCTGCAGATGAGTCCCCAGTATGAACGCAGGTGGTNAAGAGCGTCTGAGAGAAGTCCAGAGCAGGGCATTTAAAGTCCCAGACAATTTCTCAACAGGGTAAGAATGGATTAAAAACAGAGCCGTGAGTGACTGAGAAGATGAAAGCATGTGACCGTGACCTGATGCTGGAGACAAATCCCTGCTCCTGCCAAAGAGTGGATTGGAATGAGTGATTTTTGTTTCCCCTTCTTAATCTTTCTCTGCCGTGTTGAAAAGGACAATGGCTGCCTCCAATCTACCAGATCTCCTGAAAGAGCCGACTTATTCTATCTGCTCACACTATTCGAACCACTTGCAGTCGAATGTGGACCCTAGTCTTGCTATGCGTGTCTCTTAAACTGGAAAGAAAGTCCCCTTTGCACGTGCCTCAAGGTGAACGGCATGTACAAGGTGAGAGATTGGAGGTGTACCCTGCAGCTAGGGACGATGCCCGAAGTAACAAGTCCTCAGGAGACAGACTTGAAGACTCCTATGTGAACCTCATCTAGAGAAACTGGAGTGGGTGTGTGTGGTAGATCGGAGGCTCCTTGGTGAGATTTGTTTTCTCTCTGGGGAAACGTGAGTCTCATGGCATTTACCATTGAGAAGGCAGCAGGAATCTCCACGGTAAGATTGTCTTCTCTCTCAAAATTCCAGAGGTTCAGTCTCAATCTCACTACTCTGGGTCTTTAATGTGACACGCATGTAAATTCTTGTCCTATCCCTGACCTGTCAGTCATGGAGGTTTGGGAGCCCCAAAGGATGCTTTTGCACGAGTCACTCTCACCTGTCACTAAGTTTGCTGTAACTTAGCTTTGTATAGTTCTAGCATAACAACCTCTAAGAGGAGTGAATAGTGAAATTTTCTTTTCAGAATGAGGTCCAAGAAATCCTGACAAAAGAGCACGTCCCTTGGACGAGAGAAATGAACAGGTAATGTACCTAGCCTCTGCTGAACCGGAATGGACACACAGTCATGGAGGAGTCTTCAGTGAGCCCAGGCTACAGCTCCAGCTTTAGGCTGAGGCTCCGCCTTTACTAGAACATCAAACACCAGTTTGCTCCAATGCGAGGACCTGAATGGTCCTAAAGGCTGGCTTCGATGGAATGATCATTGAAGACAGGTGAAATTCAAAGTTAAACTAGCTATCAGACATCCCTGGAATTACAGTAGGTCTAGAAACTGACTGTCGGGCTAGAAATTACACGCTCTACAATGCAAAATAAGAGAGTTGGAACAAGAAAATCACAGTGGTTCAAACAGGACTCTGCCAGCATACGGATGTTTTGCTCCAGGTAAAATCCGCTGAAGGCTCAGTGCACAGACACAGGCAAAGGCAGCGAGCCACCAGTATGGTCACCTGTCCACTGACATGATGGCCATTCACCTTATACTCTCCGCGGCTCAGTTTAACCAGATAGTCTCTCAGAGATGCTTCCTGGCTTGTTCCCATGTGCGTTCTGTCCTTGCCTCCCCACCTCCTCAGCCTCAGCCCTTCCCAAAGCCTGTGAGTAATGTTAGCCCTTAAAAAGCTGTTCAGATTTTGTTGTTGCTCATCGTGTATTTTAATCTACCCCATGACTTTTTTTAAAGATTGTTAATATTTTTATAAGCATCTGGTTCAAGTTGCTCAGGGATTGAGCATCCTGCTGCAACACTTACAAAAGCCCTACTAGTGTATGATTTGGCAGAGTGAGGGATGGTATTTTTTTTTTTTTTAGGAAAATATGTCACATAACAAATGCCCGTATATAGAAAATATACATTTTCTTGATGGAGCATTGTATCGAGATCAAGCTAGATTTAAGTGAAAAGGACATTTGAAGGGTCAAGGGAAAAAGTGGTGTAAAATCTATCAGGTGATAGGTGCATGTTAAGAGCAGGGAGGTGTGTCTTAGGCTTCAGGCATAGAAAGCTGGAAGGGCTATTGGGTGAGGAACGTAGTCAGCTTGAGAGCGCCGCCAGGGTCTCTAACAAGACCCCAGCAACTATCCTGGTGTTCATATCTATTTTGCCACTTGAAGCAGGCTGCAGAGGAACTGCTAAAAATAAATAAAAATGCACCTGGGATGGGTTTTATCAGTTATGGTGTGATCTGTGGTTCCTAGGTGACCCTGATGGAGCCCTCTGGGTATCTGTAGCCTCCACACTCATACCCAAATGAAGTTCCCAGCCCAGCGTAACTTCATTTAATCAAGAAGCTGAGTATTCCCTATTGGGTTAGCAGCTTTTTAACCGAAGAAAGAACTATAACCAGACTCTTAAGATTTTTTACTGGACGTGTGAAATCTCCGTGTTCTTCATAATATGCAGGAGAATGTGGCAGTAGCCACGTAAGTCCAGTTACAGCCTACAACTGAGTCATTAGGTTTGGATTCTAAGTAGAGCTCTAAATATATGCAAAGAACTGTAATATTTACCAACTTCAGGTTTGCTGTTTTTATAAGGTTAACCTACTGCCTTGGGACGCTTTAGGTCAAACCTCTGAAGTAGTAAAAGATACTGCCTAGATTCAATTGATAATTATAGCCTGACTACATGCCATGGTTCGGCCCTACGAATGGGACCAAGCACAAGGCCTTCTGTGTGGTAAAGCTTGCTAGAATTATGTAACAAGACCAAACTAAAATGCAGACATTCTTGAGTTTGGAAGTGTGGTTTGTTCAAAACCGAACAGTCTAAGCGCCTCGGAGACACACTCTACCCCCAGTTTGTATTCTATAGCAAAGCCCGTGTGGAAAACCCAGAGGCAACGCCATGTGAAAGTCTAATAAAAGGTTTTGGAAGATGGAGACCAAGCACATCTAGGTGATAGGAGGGAAAAAACAAAGAATGTGTGTGTTCTGCACTTGATACTAGCCTTCCCTTCAAACCACCAATCACTTTAAAGACTAGATCAAGCTTTTGCTTAACTGTTTGCCCAATAACAAGTACCTTAAAAATGAGTCCGAGAGATGAATGGAGGCTACGTCAGCGGGGTACAGGGAGTCCTTCCTGCACCTCCCCTAGTTCCTACCTTCTTAGCTTCGGCTGCCTTGGGGCAGCACTCCCAGACTTCCTTGGGTAACCAAATTCCTCCTCTCCCATAGAAGCCTCCTGCTACCTTCCTTCATGACCTTCGTGTTGCAGGTTTGTTTTTTTGTTTTTTTTTAATTGTCTATCTCTTGTATTAGACTATAATTTCCTTATGTCAATGTTTTTTCAAACTCTTGTCCATGACACACTGGAAGAAAGGCTTTTGATGTGAGTGATTCATGAGCTGTGTGTCCCCACTTAACTTTGCCTGGAGAAGGTACTCAGAGTCATTATTTGTTAATTGTAGTAATGATTCAATAAACGGATAGTGACGTACAGACTAGACAAATTGACCTACGACAGTAAGAAAATGTTTGTTTTCTTACACCATTGCATTGTAACAGTTCCGTGTGTACGGAAGCAGATAATTAAATAGTTGGATTTAAAAAAATGGCTGGATGAGAAGTTCAGCTTTCATCTGTATGTTTCAATTCCTTTTAAGACTCCCTTTGAAGGATTTCACTTCTTAAACTAGACAACCATTGCTAAGAATATGTGCTTGTTACTAGTCATAAGATTGAAACATGCGCTAACTTCAACCAGCATGGAATTTCACAGTTCACTAACAGTCTAACAACAAACCTATTTATAAATGGGTGAGAAGTTAAAGCTGTTACAAAAAAGTTACAAGAATCTTAGCGTCTGTAGGAGACTTCTCTATAAGAGACAGTTCTGCAGAATCTAGTCAGAGGAGAAGGCCGCTGAAACCAATCGCAATTCACTCATTTTACTGCACGTTTGGACATTCAAGTAACTTAGGTGAACAGATAAAGTAGGGCAAATCCTTAGAAAATAAGAAATTATGTCCTCTGACCTTTTGGTTCAGGGAGAGGGAGGTTTCTTCCCCCTCTAGGGGAAGTAGAAATTTTATTGGTCATGAAAAAAATCCCACCTGAGAATTCTTTTTCCAGGTTAAAGTCTGTGTCAAAGCTATTCCAGGTTTGTTTTTGAGGCTCTCATGATGGTCTAACAGAACCTTGTTAAAACAGAATTCTTAATGTGTTCTCCATGTCCAACATGAGCTGAAGTTGCTTGAAAAATCCATTTCTTTTTTCTTTTTTTTTTAATAATAATTTTTTTATTATGTTACGTTAGTCACCACACACTACGTCGTTAGTTTTTGATGTAGGGTTCCATGATTCATTGTTTGCCTAGAACACCCAGTGCTCCGTGCAATATGCGCCCTCCTTAATACCCATCCATTTCTAACCTTATTTCTCCTCTCGGGCACCAAGTGGCAGTTCACCAGTGTCTGTATTAGTCTTGTACTGCTGTGTAACAAATTACCGCAAATGAAACGGTTTGAAAACCCCCATTTATAAGCTCATTATTCTGTAAGTCATCCGGCACATCATGGCTGGGTTCTCTGCTCAGGATCTCACCAGGCTGAAATTACGGTGTTGGCAGGGATGTGCTCTCACCTGAAGTTCAAGATCTTGTTCCAAACGCATTTAGATTGTGGCCAGAATTGAGCTCTTTGCTTTGTAGGACTGAGGACCTATCTTCTCAGGTGAGGATGTCCCTCAGTTCCTAGAGGCCATTCCCAGATCAATGCCACAGGTGTGCCATCCATCTCCTAAGCCACCCATCCCTCACATAGACGGTTTCTCTCCACCAAGAGCCCAGCTCTCTTTAGGGGCTCACTTGATTAATTCACACCCATTTAGCGTAGGCTCCTTCTCAAGGCCTGCTGATTTGGGGCCTCAATTACATGTGCAAAAATCCCTTCATGTCAGCACCCGGCTTTGGTTTGAAAAACTGGAAGAAGGTGTGGGAGGAGTAGGTGAGAATGTTAGGAGCCTAGTCAGAGTTCTGCCTACCACAGTGTCCATTTTGTATTTTGTTTCAGGCAGGATTTATTGAGGGAGGCCAGCGAGAGAAGGGAATCAGGAAACACAGTAACTCCACCTTAGTTCACAGATACCATTTTAAGATGATTAACTTTCCCAAGGTGGTTTTGAGTCTTGACCACAAAGGTAGAATGGATGCGGCTGTTCAGGTGAGGTGCAGCAATGGTGAAATGGAGCCACCTTAACAAGGACATAGGTAGTTCTGTCATTTTACTGCGTCTCCAAGTTTGGAGCAATCAGTTAAAGACCATGGCTTAGCCACAGAGGACTAAGATCCAGTGGAGCTGTTCTGACACATAGAGCCTAGATATAAATACTCTTTTCCTTTCCTACCCTCTCTTTCTAGGAACTGCCAGTTTTGAGAGAATTGTTTGGGTTTGTCGCTTACCAATATATTTTCATTTTTTTTGTTCTTAAAGCCAAGTGGTTTAGAAAGCACAGCTAGTCTGAGTTTTTTACCACTCTTCGTTGCCTGAGCTCCTTCCTAGCATCCCTCCCAGGCAAGGACAAATACTAAAGCCCTATATCATGCCTCTGGAGCTGACTGTTCATACCAGAGGAAAACAATTCTTCATCTGAGCCCTGAAATGCTGGCATAAATGGCAGTTTTCACATATAATTTCTTGTAGTTCTTACATAGAGGTCTTTCCCCCCTAGCTTCCACCTGCCCTCCCTAGCTTCATCTCCTACCCCCCAGCACTTCCCCTAAAAGAAAACAAAAATAAAAATAACCAGAACGATCACTGTATGTCCCACATCAAGCCGTTTGTGTTGGGTCTTCCAGACCTTAACTCTGGGACAATCAATTAGAGGAACCCTCAGGTATTGATGAAGGATAGTTGGAAGGCAGGCAGGGAGGGACAACAGTACCCCCACCCTGCTCTAAGAGGAAAATCCCCTTAAAAGGATTTTACACTGCCCTGGAAGGAGCCCTCCACCCTTTCCAACGTGATGGATAGACGACAAAAACCTGATTGGATGACAGGCTCATGGAGGATTAATCAGATTAAAACAGCCCACCAACAAGCCCATAAAAACCACTAGACTTAGAAACTCCGTGACAACCCTTTCCAGTCCCCTCTCTTTTCAGGAGGTTTGTACCATGGCTCGATGAACTTTTTATCACTCAATAAACTTTGTTTTGTTTCCCACCACTCTTTGGTCTACCTCTTCATTCTTTGAAGTGGCATGACCAAGAACCATGGGCACTAAAGAAGAAATCCTGTAACACTAGTACTAGTAAAAAACTAATGGCAGGTTAAATAAGATAGAAGTTCTTTTACTCATCTACTATCTGGAAAGGTAGTATGGATTGAAGGACCTAGACTCCTCTATTTCTTGTTTCTCTGACATGTATAGCTTTCCCCTATAGAATAGTTGACTCAAGATAGCTGCTGGAGCTCCCGTTATTATGTTCACATGGGAACCAGGCTCTGGTCAAGTCTATTTAAAAGGTTGCCTTTTGCTCAAAGCCAATCCTTTCTAGCATCTGATGTCAGTCTTTTAACAAGTACACTTCCAGGTCCTGAAAGACGTCCTAGTTCTCAGATGACTTTAGAAGGTGGAACAGGCTTTTCGAGTCCTTGTTTTCCGTGAGGGCGTAAGGCTGCATAATTTGTAGCGAAAGCTGCAGGCACATCTTCATATCTTGATGATGGAGATATGATTGAAACAATTATTTCCTTCCTGAGTAGGGACATGACAGAGACCAGTGGTCTTGAAATTCTAGGATAAGCATCTCATTAATAAAAAGAATACGTGCTTCAGTATTAATTAGTTACTACTCTAATGTGTATTAAGAGAAATTAAAGGGGCATAAAAATGCTCTCTTCCGCATTTCCCTGTAACTCCTCTGTGTCCCCTCTGTGTCCTCAGCGGCACGCTCCCTTTGTAGGAAAGTGATACTCTTGACTCAAGGAAGCAAACGATCCTGCAGAGAGAAATTTCCAGTTACCACCTTGCTCCTGGGTTTCACACAACTTCTCATAATGCTCCATAATGCTCCCATGTAAACAAAAGATGGTCATGATGATTCTCATTTTGCAGATGACGTTCGATATTCAGTGGCTTGCCCAAGGTCATGGCAGGTAAGTGGCAGAGCTGGAACGAAAATCCACATTAGCCTAACTTCATCAGTTAGACATGACCCGCTTCTCAATGTGTGGCCTTTGGCAAAAGTCTGACCTTCATTTGCTCCGGGTCCTAACTGACCTCAGCTACAGCCAGCCCGTTTGTGCTGTTGAAGATATTCTGTGGTTACAACAGAGAGGGCTGGTCCCTGTGTTGGGTCAGATGAGGCAAAGGGGACCTCTTCATCTTCAGTAGGAGGATTAGCTTCCTTTCCAAGAGTAAAAAACTGATAGGCTGGATTTAGATAAGCATTGACCTACAACAGAAAGGCAACTGTACTGTCACAGCAGTCTGCCATGAATGTTTATTCTTAAATAGTGCTGTAAGGAAGTAGTTGACTGTAGACTTCTTCCGGACCTCTTGGGAGTTGGGGAGAGCAGGCCAATGAGTGCTAAGCCCTTGCTGCTGATAGAACCGCCTTGGAAGAGAAGCCAGAGAGCAGCTAGCTCTTCCTGAAGAGTAACAGCAAGGTGGCTGATCATGAGCCAGGTCCCCACTCCTTTCTGAAATGGGATGAGGTGGGTCTACTGCAGCAGGATGAGCCCAGAAGTAACAACTAATACCTTGTTTGGCACCAGCCACATTTGTCCTCCCCAGAAGCTGAGCAAATGATACCTCAGGGCCTGTGGTGAGGGGACCAGTGGCTGACAAATATGATAGGATTGCTCATGAAATAAACCACCAGGACCATGACTCAATCATCTGGTTCTCTGACAATGGAGGGGAAAAATTTTTTTAATCAAGAGCATGCCTATGTAAAAAGTTAACACTTCACATGATCCGTGCACTCTATAATGTTACTCTAGGCCTATAAAAGAATGTTGTGATAAACCTCAATACAAACTTGAGGCATGTTCTCTTTTAAACTGGCAAAGTACTGGATTAATGCTTAATAAAGGTAATGAAGTATCATGAAATTTGGCATCACACAGTCTGTGATTCAAACCCTAGATCTGTAATTTTCTGTTACTGAGTGCTTTGGGTCAATTACTTAACCTCTAAATCATCAGCTTTATCAGCTGGAAAATGTATTCTGATACCACCTGTCTCACAGGACTGTGCGATATATAAACATATAAAAATTGCTTAGCACACTATATAACACAATTACCAGAATTATTTTAAGTTAAAATATTTAATCTAGAATTAATAATTCACTAATTGCTTAAAATCTAAGATAGGCTTTAAGAGACCACTGTAGTAGACATGAGAATTTCGCTTGATGTTTTACTTTTTGATGCAAAGATTGTGAAGGGTTCCTGTCAAAATGAAATCTTATGAAGTATGAAGCTTGGGATCATGAGAATAAATGACAGAGTAATTGATAATATCTTCACAGAGGTTGGCTGCATCAAGGCTTAGAAAGGATTGGGGAGGGAAAAAATGAGTAGAAAAGGAGGTTGTTCTGGATAAGGAGAGGGCATGCAAAAATGAGTGTGGTCTCTCTGAAGGAGCCTGGGAAATCAGATTTAGAAGAGGGAGTGAGTAGGAGTGTTGAGATAAAGGAAAAAGATGTACTTAAAATTCCATAGGGTGGAGCCAGGTTTTGGAAAATCAGCAAGTGTGGAATTTCTCATTGTCTTGTCAGCAGTTAAAAAAAAATAAATCACTGTAGGTTGATTAGCAGGGAATTGACTGACGTAGTGAAAATCTTCCAGAGGCCGAATTGTGAAACTTGGGACGTTGTGCAGATATCCTCTCCACTGAGGCCAGCGATGAACTATGAATCAGACTGTCCCCCGGACTCCCATCTGTGATACGTCCCTCAAGCTGTTCTTTCCACTCTTTTCTACCCACAACCAACGCCATGATCATTGCCTTTCAGTAAACGCTGAAAACTAATAGTGAACTCAGATATTATCCTCCAATGAAAATACTTAATGATTTAAGATTAAGTGGTAAGGCTAAGCTCTGAGGGAGCCTTCCCCACCCCGTGGGCCTCAGGCGTCTCAGGGCTTCTCTGTCCTGCCGGTGAGCAACCGCAGGGCTTGGGGGGGAGGTGCGGGGGGGGGGGTGCGGTGTGGCGCTCGGTTCATTTGGGCTGCTGTTCTGCCTCTGGGCTCTAGTGTTCTAGCTCTGGCTGTTTGTGTAGCTGGGGCCGCAGGAAACATCGGCTCAGTGTGGATGCTTCATGTGGATTCATTTATGGAAGCCTCGATTTATGTGTGTTCTGAGTATTTAGATGAGAATGTTCCTAGGAGGTAGTATCTATAATGCATAATCATTTCCTTGTAGTGAATTGTTTCAAGTTAACACTTGTTTAAATTTTTTTTACACTACAGCATTTATGCAATGGTTTACAGAATTCATGGAATTATTTTTATCAGTACAGGAATTAATTAAAACTTTGAATCTTCAAAAAAAATGGCTAAGGAGAAAACACAATGAGATTCTGGGGTACTGGCTTGCAGAGGATTTCTTCCTGTGAGTATATACATATATATTCTATATAGAACTATATATATAGTTTATTTAAAAAGAATACTAAGGGGCTACTAGGTAGTAGGCACCCTTTAAGACCTCGGAGACAGAACAAAACACTGACCCACCCAAAGAGAGGAAACCTCCTGACCGAGGTCACCAGCTATTCAGCACTTTCTAGAAGCTCATTGAAATGTAAATTAAGACTCCACCCAGATCTATCAAATCAGACTGCAGGTGGAGCTCAGAAGTCTGATTCCACAACTCCAATGACGCTGATCCTTGCTGAATGTGATAACCACTCTCCTCAATTCACTCTATGGATGGAATTTGAGACCCCACAGGTTTTCTACCTGACGATGGGAGTGGAGGACTCGAGAGCCACTGAACAGACAAAAGGCCCTTCAGTCACCACTGTTCTGTCTTTTTCCCTGAAGGGAAATACTGAGGATTACAAAGAAAGGTGAGCTTTCTCTGAAGACCATTTCCTTAGTCATGGTTTTCTTTAAATATCTAGATTGATCCAGTGTTTATGGAAGCTTTAATGTAGACGCGGAATGTAACCGTATAAAAAAATAAATGAGCACGCCAGGTCAGAGAAAAAAATGAAATTACGAAAAATCCAACTTTCCTTTCTCTTGTTTTCTGTAAAAATATCTAATCTGTCTTCTTACTGTCCTCTGATTTCTAACTTTGTACTGATTTGATTTAAACATTTCTTAAAAATACTTATTGAGCACCTGGTATGTCAATTGCAGATACATTTAAGGAACTCTATGGTTTCTTGTGAGTGACCAAAATATGGGTTCATTCATACTTAAAATTAGACACGAAGAAAATGAGAGGCTATGAATGGTGGGAGGGTATTTCCAATTAGGTATTTCTAAAAGGGCCTCTCTGAAGTGACATTTGAGCTGAGAACTGAAGGGAAGAAAAAAGGAACTAGAATTGCAAAAATATGAGAGAAAAGCATTGCCAAGTTCAAGAGCGCAGATGAATTTATCATAACTGGAATGGACAATGGTTGGGGGAAGCTAGAGGTGAGATTGTATGTAGGCAGGAAGACCACAGAGAACTTGGTTAGCCCTTTCGATTATATCCTAAGTGCAATGGAAAGTTGTTAGAAATCTTGATTTAGGTTTAAAATAGTACTCTGGTTGACCTGAGGAGATGGAGGTGAGAGTGGGGGCAGGGCTGAACATAAACTAGTTGAGATGTTCCAAATGAATGAATTTTAAACTGAGCTGGGGAATGGAAGGTCTTTGTTGAAATCCTGGATAGTGTTTTAGATATGCTAATTTGGGGTGCTTATTAGCCATTTAGTTGCAAATGAGTTGGAAGTATTGTATCAAGGTAGGAGATTAAATTGGAGAGTGCTACTTAAGGTTTATCTGGGGAAGCACTGGACCTAGAATAAGGGATTAGAATTGACCCTTGAAGCACCCCAAAATTTAGAGGCTCAAGAGGCTATGAGCTCAAAAAAGGATGCTGAGAAGCAGACCGGTAAAGTAAGAGGGATATCAGATCTATGATCTTGACAACAAAAAGAAGAAAACATTCCAAGGCAAGGGTCTTGGTCATCTTGGTTAACTGCTACTGGGAAGTAAGATAAAGCCAGGAGTGGCTGCAGGATTATAAACGTGTTCATTTGGCAATTTATCAGTCTTTTCAGTTGAGTGGTCTAGGCCATGTTGGGGAAGTGAAACAAGGGAAACAACAAGGAGGTTTGAAGAGCCCAAGCAGCAAAACAGAAATTGGAGCGAATTCAAAATGGGCGGCAAGTAGAGAGAAAATATTTGCAATTTATGTATTAACAAGGGAGCAATCTTTTCAGCATATAAATACCTCTTGAAGTTAAGGAGAAAGACCACAAAAACCTAGTAAAAGAAAACAGGTAAAAGGCTAAAACATATGTTCACAGGAAAAGAAATGAAAGTGGCTCATTAGCATATGAAAATAAAATGTAGGGGCTCCTGGGTGGCATGGTCAGTTAAGCAGCCCACACTTGATTTTGGCTCAGGTCATGCATGATCTCAGGGTCGTGAGATCGAGCCCCACATTGTGAAGTGTGGCGTCTACTTGAGATTCTCTCTCCCTTTCCCTCTGCCCCTTCCCCCTGCTGCTCGAACTCACACACACACTCTTAAATCTTCTAAAAAATGTAAACTGAAAATATATAAAGATAGCATTTCTCACCTACCAAGTGGGCAAAAAGTTTGACACCCTTTCTCATATGTTGCTTGGATTGCAAAATCATGCAACCTTTCTGTGGTTGGGAATCCAGCAAAATGTACCAAAATTATAGGTACGTTTTTATCAGGAATCCCATTTCTAAGGAATGTGCCTTCTAAGACCAGGGTTCGGAACTTGGTCTCAGGACTGCTTTGCACTCCCGTCATTGATGAAGACCCCAAAAAGTGCTTTGTGTGTCCTATTTGTAGTCACTATATTAGAAATTAAAACTGAGTTTAAAAAATTATTAAAAGTAAACATAAGATTTTTATTAGGAATCCTCTCTGAGCAGTTACTGAAAAGAGTGGCATGGTTTTTCAATTTTGCAAATCTCTTTAATTTTTGGTTCATCAGACAACTATTACCTATTATATCTGGTCCAGCATTCCATCTATTGCAATGCTGTTTTACTTGAAATGTATGAAGAACATCTGTCCTCACACCAGTACATTATTGGGAAAGGAGAGCACATTCTAATAGCTTTTTTTCAGATAATTGTGACTTTTCTTCTCGAAATCACCAATGATGTTTTCTGTTATATTAAAATCCATTGGTCTATCTTACACTTTGCATCCACATTTTACCTTTGCATAATCTTTTAACATCATGCATTGGTCTTCCAGAAAATACTGGTTCACTGAGTTTTCAGACTTTCCAAATGTTGATGTATTTCAATATATAATATTCAAGTCACATTTGTTAATATCACCACCAATGTTATCAGAAAAGAAGCTGTCAAAGTCTTGGGAAGCTGCCAGGCTTACAGTAGTGTATACAAGTTTTCTAAAGCCAGAATTTTATCATTGACAACTAAGATACTCAGTTGGTTTCCTTGAAATGACAGGGTCACTCTGTTAGTGTTTGAGAAAATATCTTCCAAATTGATACATCTGAATAACCACATTTGACTCATTTGTTCTTTGAACAAAAAATGTGCTATGAAAAAACATGGCTAGTAGGGCTTGTAACTCGGTTATAGAAAGTGTTTTTTCTCGAGACAATCACTGTATTCCCATATGCACCGTAAGTGCTTTATGCATAATTTCCGTTTTGTCACCCAGAACAGTAATTAAGTCCTGTACTCTAAAGCTGAGTTAATGTTTTGCTTCATCAAGAAATTAAGAATACTTTTAGTAAAAAAATAAAAATAACTGGGAGTATGCAAGTACGTAGAAATTGAAAAATACAGTGCAGGGGCACCTGGGTGGCTCAATTGGTTAAGGGTCTGCCGTGGGCTCCGGTCATGGTCCTGGGTTCTGGGATCGATCCTGCATCATGCTCCCTGCTCAGTGGGGAGCCTGCATTTCCCTCTACCCCTCCCCTGCTTGTGTTCTCTCTCTCTCTCTCATAAGTAAATATTAAAAAAAAAAAAAAAAAATTCGTTGTGCGATGGTGAAACCACCATAACCATGGCTAGAGATGGGTTAGAAAAGAACTAAGGCAAGGCAATTCTTCATTGGGGAAAAGTTTCCCAAATTAAGTGGGTAACCAATTTTGAGATAATTACTCGAACGTTTCTAGAGAAGAGGTAGAATTGTTGCTGCCAGGTAATCAGAATTGTCTGGAAATGGGGGTGCAGGAGATGATAAATGCCTTGTTCTGTTTCCTTAATTTAAAAAAATGCAGTCTCCCTTGAGTCTTTTTGGAAGTTTATATTTGGGGGCTTGCGTTTCTATTTCGTTTAACCGTTACCTTCATCGGCAGCTTTCAGATGGCACGTGCGTTGGACCTTGCACACAAAACTTGACGCGCCTCACTGTCAGGCGCATGCGGACTTAGGAGAGCCTGAAGATGGGTGCGTCCTGAAGCTGGCACCCACGTGCTGCTACCCTTTAAGGAGGCACTGGAAGCGGCCGGCACGGTACGGTTCTTGCCGTTCCTGGGAGAGGGAGTGCTTCCTTAAATGCCGGGAGCCAGCCTTTGCCTTGCTCAAGTCCCGGATGTTCCTCCCCTGCTTCTGAATGCGCCATGCTGGTCAGTAAGTAGCTTTTCTGCTTGCTTACTTGCTTGCTTGCTTGCTTGCTTGCTTTCCTTCCTCTTCTGCTGCCTTTTTAAATTTTTTAATACCTTCCAGGAGAACGGTGCGCCGTGTTCCTGCGTAGGAGTCATTCTCAGCCCGGTGCTCTAACTTCCCGGTGAACGTGAGCGCCCCTGCCGCCTGAGGGCCTCGGCGTGACTCCCGGTGTCTCCCCGCAGCGCGTGGCCGCGGAGCTCGCGGGGCACTGAGCTGCTCGGAGGTCTGGCCGCGGGTCGCGCCGTGAGGTCGGCGAGTCCCCTGGACGCTTCGGCCTGGAGCGCAGGGAGGCGGCCCGCGGCGGGAACGGGGCCCGGGGCGCCTGCAGCCATGGCCGCGAGGCCCGGCTCCCAGGGACGGCGGCAGGTCCCAGAAGACACCCGCTGTGAGGCGCACCGGGAGCCGCTGCGGCTGTTCTGCGACGACGACCAGACCCTGCTGTGTGGCCGGTGCCGTGCGCAGCAGCACGACGGGCACGCGGTGTACGGCGTCCAAGAGGCAGCTGGAGGCTACCGGGTGAGGCTCCCGCGGGCCCCTCTTGCCGCCCGGCCTGAGGAGCGCGCTGCCGCTGCCCCGGACTGCCCCCTCGGCCCCGGTTGTCCGAGAGGCCGGACCAGGCCCTGGGAGACAGCCTTCGGGGCAGGGCTGTCCCCACGGGCTGTCGGGCGTCCGCTCCAAGGTGAAAACTGCAGCGGTTGTGTACAGCCGCCTCTTGACCAGCACCCGGGCTCTGTCTCTCCGCAGAGGCTGTTCCAGGAGCTGCTGAACGCATCCAGGGAGAAGCTTGGAGTAGCCGAGAGCATGTTGGCGGACGAGCGGGACAGAATGGCGACGGTGCAGGTCAGTGCTCGTGTCCCGGCCGAGCAGGGCTCTCCTGCGGTGTCGGACGGCACGGGACGGAGGTCCAGACAAGTAACAGAGCAGGGACGTACTTGGAATCCATACGTGCTAAGTGTCCGTTTCTTTACGAGGTTGGTAAGCAAAGGGCTAGGAACTCGTTAGGAAAATGATGGAAGAGATTCCACAGAAAAGAAAATGCAACCATCGTTTGAACATTTAAAAAGATCCTGGACTTTGTTTCTTGTAAGAGAAATACACGCTAACTCTTAGATTTGTGAAACGTCATTTGCAAGCCTACTGACAGGTAAAGAAAGATGGATGACACGATTCATATCAGTGCCGTGGGGCAGTGAGCATCTGCTGTACCGTCGGTGGCCATAAAATCCTGAAACCGTCTGAAAGGCAGTTTGAGAAACTATCCGAAACGAGGGTTTGTCATCTGTTAGCCCACATTTCACTTCTGATTTCACACCTTCTCTACTTAACTCTGTTCTGTGCCAGATATCCCAGATTCTGGGTCTTTTCCCTTGCAGTTTTTAAGGAGAAGCAATGGCCACTTGAGGATGGTAGAGGAAGAGAATTGACTGGCTCTCCAAGAATTTTCAGCCTTAAGTACCATATATTCAGCACATATCGGGGTCCCACTGCTTTCCAGAGACTATACTAGGTTCTGGGGATTTAGCAATGGGCCGGGGCGGGGTGCTGCCCTTGTACAACTGAAGGTGAACGAAACAAGTAAAATGAATGTTAATGGTAAATTTCTTAAAAAAAAAAAAAAGAAAGAAAGCATAATGCGATGTACTCTGAAATAAAGTGACCTTGTTCAGAAAGTGGCATTTGGAAAAACTTAAGCTGGTGAGGCATTGAGTTTTGGGAAGGATCTGGTATGTCCTCAGGTGGAGTTGAGAAGGCAGTGGAAGCTGGTAGGTGAGGTCAGAAGATAAAGGGGCCACGTCATATAGGGCAGCTGAGTTTAAATGAAGTACGGAAACCAGTGGAAAATTTTGAAAGGGGTAACTTGATCGAATTTCCATTTTCACAGAAGCACTCTGGCTGCTGAGGTTAAGACTAGACAGTAGAGGGGTGAGAGCAGAGGTGGGGACACCTGCCAGGGGACTGTTGAGGTCGTGAACAGTGGTCAGATTCTTGGTAGATCTTAATTCCATGGAGTCTTGTGGGATGAAATATCATTAAGCTGGCTGCTCCCCATGTACGTCTCTAGCCCAGACTTCCAGGTGATGGACTTCCATGTCCATCTTCCGACTCAGCATCTGTCCTTGAATGTCCTAAGTGGCTACTCAGAATCAGGGTATCTAGAACTGAGCTGCTGATACACCCCCACCTCTGGGATCTGTCCCTTTCCTGTTTCCCTTTTTGCGTTGCAGTTACTTTCTCTAAAAACCTTAGAGTCACCCTTTCATTCCTGTTTGCTCACACTCCGTCCAAAGCATCAGCAAAAGCCATTTGCCCCACCTTCCAGTTTTCCTCATCTCCTTCTCTTTGTCTTGTCGATCTTAGATTTCTCAGTTTTCTAAGTCAATTAACATTTCTTTGTCTGCGTGTCACGTTCTAAGATTATGTGATGTGTTAGTTGATGTTGACTCAAACTTTCTTTGTCCTTTGTATTTATGCCTTTTATTTCTTCCCTTGTACTTTATATTTCCTTATCATTGTATCGGAGCTAGAGCTGGAAATTGACCCTAAGTGTTTATCCGTGGCGTTTAACTTGAAGTGTATCACATCTATACCTACAATGAAGGGAGAAGAGCAGGATTTTAAAGAGATGATTGAGTCCGAATATAGGATAAGGTTCCAATTGATGGTTGAAGAGATGAACTTCCAGAGCCTGGAAGGGTGCGTATTCAACCTGAACGTGAGGGAGAACGGTCTGAACCAACTGATGGAGTTTGCCACTGAGCTGAAGGAGAAGTCCCAGGAAACGCTGCAGGTGAGATGTGGAAAACTGCGTGCTCGCAGTGTTTGGGAAATGAGAGGAGAGCTGAACATTATGCCAATTCTAAAATGAGACATCCAGTGACAACCACGCATGTATTAAAGAATGTATATATTCACCCAGCATTTCTATTTCTGATCATTTATCTTATAAATATACTTGCATGTCTACAAAAAGATGCAAGGATAAAGGAATGCTGTAAAATTATTCCAGTATAAAGCCATGGTTTAGAGGTAGTCTTTGAAACCAGACTGATGAGGTTCCTATCTGGCTTCTGCTATATACTAGTCTCTAAGTGGCTAGTTTAACCTGTACATGTTGTTTAACCTGTAACTCAGTTTCCTTAGCTATTAAAATGGGGATAATGCCCCACACTTATAATGTTGTGAGGATTGAATGATAATCTGCATAAAGCTCTTGAAGCAGTGTTTGTACATATTATGCAGTTGGTAACTATTAGGCATTATTATTAACACTGTAATGTTTATGATAGCAAGAGATTAAATATAACCTATATCCATTAATAAAGGACTCTCAGGATAAATCGTACTGTGTACTTACAGTGGGATGTTCTTCAGCATTTAGAAAAGATAACGCAGCTTTATGTATACGGATAAGGAATGTTCTCCAAGAGCATATTATTTATTAAGGAAAAAACAAGCTGTGATTCAACAGTAGGGTATAATACTCATCGTTTGTGTTCTTTAAGAAAAAAATAACAGCATGTGCTTTTGTGTCTACATGGAACGTCTTTGCAAGGATAAAAAATGTCAGTGGCTTGATTATTTCTTATTGATTAAATTATTAGATTCAAATCTTAATGGAGGAAATAGGAAACGTTCTGAACAAAATGGCACAGCAAGATAACGTGATCTGTTTCAGGGTCTGGTGGTTTTCTGAATAAGTGGACTACGTGCACACCTTCCACGTCAACGTAACTATGTTGTGTCAGAGAATCAAGTTGCAATTGAGCTGTCTTCCTTAACACAGAGGGATATTGGGCCTTATCTAATTATATGTGTTTCTGGAGTGGCAGGCAGTAAAGTGGGTTTAAGAGACAGTTGAATTAGTGAATAAAAGAAATTACCACTTGTTAAATAGTAATAAGGAGATGCTTCTGCAGAGACTGAATGTTTTGGGGAAAGAGAACATGAATAAACTGAAGGAGAGTGAAGTCAGGCTTTCTGAACAGATCTGCGGCCTCCAAAGGATCACTGCAGAGCTAGAGAAGAAGTGCGGGGACTATACCTTAGCATTGCTCCAGGTAAGATTCCAGAAATGATCTCCATTACAGTATTTGAGAAAGGAGAAGTGGATAGTACTTATTAGGGGTCAGTTCTAGAATATTCGATAATTTTCAAACATACATGAAGGCTGTATAGACTATTTTCCAGTCACCAGAAGCATTATGAATTGTCTAAAGTCCTGGTATAGTGGAGAACTACTTCATGATATGAATTCTCACCTTGAGGCTATCAATAATTTTAATTGAGAGATCCCTTGATAGGGTAAATAATTGATTAGTCACATTATAATATATCAATACGGTAGAATATTCTGCAACCAGAAAAAAAGAATGAAACAACTCCATAGTGGTGAAAGTTGTTTTCAGGATATTTAGTTAAAGTGAAAACATGCGGAACTGCTTTTTGTTTGGTTTTAGGACTATGTATCTATGTATAGACATGCTCATTAACATTCACAGACTGCCTTTGGCAGAATAAACACAAAGATTAGAACACAAACATTGAACGGTAACCTTGGAAAAACAAGGGTGAGATTTATTTGTATAGTATTGCATATTTTAAACCTTGTAACATGCATTACCTTTCAACAAGTAAATTATTGTCTTTTTAAGACTCTATCCATATCCTTCTGCCGCCGGGCTTATATTTGCAAAGTGAGTGCCCTTATTTGAGAAAGCCCTTCCACATAAACTGTTAGGTTCTAGTCTAGGGCCAAACCTAGTTCCAGACGGGTAAGGCAGGTGTGACTCAGTTATGCTCAACTTCTGACCTAGCTCCATCCACCATCCCCACTTTATTAGTAGGCTCCTTCCTCTGCTCAACTCTTATTACCCAGGGTAAGAAAAGAAAGTAAATGGGCAGAGTTTGAATGATGACTGTTCTGGATAAGATGGCTGAGGTGACATATGGAAAACATGGCCCTTGGGAAATGCAAATCAAAACCACAGTGAGATAGACCCTCTCAGCTTAGAATGGCTATCAATAAGAGACGATGGGTGCTGGTGAAGGTGTGACAAAAAGGGAGCACTTACACATTATTGGTGAGAATGTAGATTGGTCTAACCCCTATGGAAAACGATACGGAGGTGTCTGAAAAAATTAAGAATAGATTTACCATATCCAGCAATTCCACTTCTGGGCATATACTCAAAGGAAACAAAAACAGGATTTCAAATGGATACGTGTGCTCCCGTGTTTCAGAACAACCCAAATGCCCCTTAACAGATGAATTAATGAAAAAATGTAGTACATACACATAATGGAATCTTATTCAGTCATGAGAAAGGCGAATATCCTCCGAATGTGACAACATGGATAGACCTTGAGCACATGCTACTTTAAGCAAGATAAGTCAGAAAGACAACTATTGCATGATGTCACTTGTATGTGGAATCTAAGGAAGTTAAACCTGTTTAAAAAACGAAAGTAAAAATGGTGCTTTATCGGGGGTATGGTGTAGGGATGGAGGGGCATTGATAAGAGTGATGGTGTTTCAGGGTACAAACTTGTAATGAATAACAACCATAGAGATCTAATGCATAGTATAATATATAAAACAACATAGTATTATATGATGAGATAAATATTGCTACATTGGCAATCATTACAATATACAGATGTATCAAAGTAACACACTATACACCTTAAACTTAATGTTACATGTCAAATTTATTCAATAAAAGAAGAAAAAAAAGACATCCAGATTAAATATAAATCTTGCCAAGACATAATCTGGTTCAGCAGGTTCCAAATTCTATATAAAGTGACTGTACAGTCCCCAGCTATAATAAAACTAAGAAAACAAAACACAGACATTTCCCTTGGGGTGTAACAGTGATTTCAAGCATTTTTCTGACTTTTACTATTCAGTGTTAAAATCTGATAACTGTGATTTAGCACCACAAAGCTGGGGAAATTACACACAAATCAGGTTTTATTATTAGAGGATGATTTTCAGGGGCACAGCTCAGAAGAGGCATGGCTCAAATAGTAACCTTATCTCTTTTTCACCCTGTAGAATGCGAGATGTTCTGTGGAAAGGTAAGTTTTCATTTTGGAAACATTGGGGTGGGATTCAGGGTCTGAGACGTGAGCACACAGGAGTAGAGATATTGGGGTAAGTAAGGGTCAGGAGGTCATGCAGTGACGTTCATCCTCTGGACTGGTGGGGGCCAAGGGTCTGCACAGATAACAGAGATTGTCCTTTCTTTAATAGGAGCGAGTCACTACTACGACAGTGTCTGGAGCCCGCCCAAATCACGGACCTGAGTCTGTGCCTAGTCACAGGAATGAGCAGAATGCTCAACATTCTCCAAAGTAAGTTGACACACATCCGTGATGACAGGGCACTGGATTTTGTATCTGAGAATCAAGTGAACATCCTACCGTAAATAAAAGTAGATTCCAGAGAGCTTAAGGATTTAAAAAGATTGGAGAGGGGGCACCTGGGTGGCACAGCGGTTAAGCGTCGGCCTTCGGCTCAGGGCGTGATCCCAGCGTTATGGGATCAAGCCCCACATCAGGCTCCTCTGCTATGAGCCTGCTTCTTCCTCTCCCACTCCCCCTGCTTGTGTTCCCTTTCTCGCTGGCTGTCTCTATCTCTGTCAAATAAATAAATAAAACCTTTAAAAAAAATAAAAAATAAAAAAATAAAAAGATTGGAGAGTTTAATATGCTATACCCATTGGATAACTATCAAGAAAATAATCATATGATCTTATGTTGAAAGGCTCTCTTTTGCATATCTTTTTCCCACCTTCTCAAGCCTGAAACATGATCGCAAGCGGAGCCTGATAGAAAAAAATAATAATAATAAATTTCTAGGGAAAAAATGTTAGGTCATCTGGGTGGCTTGGCTGATTAAGCGTCCTACTTTTGATTTTGGCTTAGGTCATGACCTCAGGATGCTGGGATCAGTCCTGTGTTGGGTTCCGCAATCAGTTTGGGCAGTCTGCTTGAGGATTTTCTCTCCCTCCCTCTCCCCTCGCCCCCTCCTCATGCTCTCTCTCTTTGTGTCTCAAATAAGTAAATAAATCTAAAAAAAAAAAGAAAAAATGTCAACATACATAATGAAAGATCTATATCTCCTACCCCATAGTTCCGCCTTTTCTGGAATGTCCTATCAGTGGATCATACAAAATGTGGCTTTTGTGTCTGGCTTCTGTCACTTAGCATAAATTTGAGGCACATCCAAGTTTGTTGTGTATATCGGTGGTTTATTCCTTTTTCGTGTTGTGGGGTACTCCACTGTATGAATATACCACAATTTGTTATCTTGCAATTCCAAGGCCACTTGAATCGTTTCCAAATCTATGCTATAGATATTTGCTTACAGAGTTTTGTGTGGACATAACTTCATTTCTCTTGGTTACATATCTAGGAAAGGGATTGTAAAATTTGTTTTCCAAACTGACTGTCATCTTGCATTCCCACTGGTAATGTATGAGATTCAGTTAACTCCACATCCTCACTAGCATTTTGTATTATCACTTTTTTTTTTTTTTTTTTTTTTTAAAGCTGATCTAGGGTGGCTCATTCATTTAAATGTCTGCCTTCAGCTTGGGTCATGATCTTGGAGTCCTGGGATTGAGCCCCATGTCAGGCTCCCTGATCAGCAGGGAGTCTGCTTCTCCCTGTCCCTCTCCCTCTGTCTCTCCCCCTGCTCATGTTCTCTCTCTCTCGCAGATAAATTAATTTTTTCAAAAATTATATTAAAAAAGTAACTTTTAAAAATAAATAAAGCAGACCTAATAGGTATATAGTTGTATATCACTTTAAGTTTTAATTTGCATTTCTAAAATAACTAGTGATGTTGAGCATATTTTCATTGTTTATTTGCACTTTATTGTATCTCTTTGAAGTAGATCTATAAACATTTTCAGTATTTTTAAAATTGTGTTGTATATTATTTAGTGTTGTGATTTCTTTATATATTATGATTACCAGTCCTTTATCAGACATGTTTTGCAAATATTTCTCTCACTCTGTGATTATATTTTCTTTTTTTTTAATTTTTTAAATTTTAACCCTCATATTGCCATCATACAATATTATATTAGTTTCAGGTGTACAATACGGTGATTCAGCAATTCTGTGCATTACTCAGCACTCATCATGATAAGTATACTCTTAATCTCCTTCACCTTTTTCATGCATCCCACTACCCACCTCCCCTCTGATAACCATCAGTTTGTTCTCTATAGTTAATAGTCTGTTTTTTGGGTTGTCTCTTTTTTTCTTTGTTCGTTGGTTTTGTTTCTTAAATTCCACATATGAGTGAAATCATATGGTATTTGTCTTTCTTTGACGGACTTATTTCATTTAGCACTGTGCGCTCTATTTCCAACCATGTTGTTGCAAATGGCAAGATTTCATCCTTTTGTAAGGCTGAGTAATATTCCAGTGTGTGTGCGTGTTCACACCACTTTATCTGTTCGTCAGTCAGTGGACACTTGGGCTGCTTCCATATCTTGGCTGCTATAAACATTGGGGTGCATGTATCCCTGGGAATTAGTGATTTTGTTTTGGGGGTAAATACCCAGTAGTGTGATTATAGATTACAGGGTAGTTCTATTTTTAACTTTTTGAGGAACTTCCGTACTGTTTTCCACAATGGCTGGACCAGTTTGCATTCCCACCAACAGTGCAAGAGGCTTCCTTTTTCTCCACATCCTCACCAACAGCTGTTGTTTCTTGTGGTGTTGATTTTAGCCATTCTGACAGGTGTGAGGTGGTATCTCATTGTAGTTAGATGTGCATTTCTCTGATGGTGAGTGATGTTGAACATCTTTTTATGTATCTGTTGACCGTCTGTATGCCTAATTTTGAGAATGTCCATGTCTTTTGCCCATTTTTTAATTGGAGTCTTTTTTGTTTTTTGGGTGTTAAGTTGTATTAATTCTTTATATATTTTGGATGCTAATCCTTTATCATATATGTCATTTGTAAATATCTTCTCCCATTCAGTAGGTTGTCTTTTAGTTTTGTTGATTGTTTCCTTCACTATGCAGAAGCTTTTTATTCTGATATAGTCTCAGTAGTTTATTTTTGCTTTTATTGCCCTTGCCTCAGGAGACCTATCTAGAAAATGTTGTTATGGCCTGTGTCAGAGAAGTTGCCACCTGTGTTCTCTTCTAGGATTTTTATGGTTTCAGTTCTCATATTTAGGTCTTTGATGCATTTTGAGTTTATTTTTTTATATAATGAAAGAAAGTGGTCCAGTTCCATTCTTTTGCACGTAGCTGTCCAATTTTCTTTTTCCCATTGCATATTCTTTCCTGCTTTGTTGAAGATTAATTGACCACATAGTTGTGGGTTTATTTCTGGGTTTTCTATTCTATTCCATTGATCTATGTATCTGTTTTTGTGCCAGTACCATACTGTTTTGATTACTACAGCTTTTTAATATAACTTGAAGTCTGGAATTGTGATCCCTCCAGTTTTGTTTTTCTTTTTCAAGATTGATTTAGCCATTTGGGGTGTTCTGTAGTTCCATACAAATTTTAGATGGTTTGTTCTAGTTCTTCGAAAAATGCTATTGGTATTTTGAAAGAGATTGCTTTAAGTAGTAGATACCTTACCAATATTTGCTCATCCAGTCCATGAGCATGGCAGGTCTTTCCATTTCTTTGTGTCATCTTCAGTTTCTTTCATCTCTGATTTATATTTTCATTTACCTCGTAGTATCTTTCGAAGAGCCAGAAGTTTTAAATTTTGAAATTCAGTTTATCAGTTTTTTTCTGGTTTGTGCTTTTTGTGTCCTATCCTAACAAATCTTTTACTAAAAGATTTTTTCTTTTTTTAAATTTTATTATGTCATGTTAGTCACCATACAGTATATCATTAGTTTTTGATGTAGTGTTCCATGATTCATTGTTTGTGTATAACACCCAGTGCACCATGCAATACCTGCCCTCCTTAATACCCTTCACCAGCCTATCCCGATCCCCCACCCCTCTCCCCTCTGAAGCCCTCAGTTTGGATATTTTTCCTGATCTGTCAAAGATTAGTTGACCGTAAGAGTTGAGGGTCCATTTCTGGGCTCTCAATTCTGTTCCATTAATCTGTGTTTCTGTTTCTGTGCCAGTACCATGCTGTCTTGGTGATCACAGCTTTGTAATATAGCTTGAGATCAGGCAGTGTGATGCCCCCAGCTTTGTTTTTCTTTTTAAACAATTCCTTGGCGATTCAGGGTCTTTTCTGGTTCCATACAAATTTTAGGATAGACAAATATTTTTTCTTCTAGAAGTTTTAGTTTTTACATTTAGGTCTGTTATGCTTTTGGAGTTATATTTGTATATGACTCAAGATCTGGTACAACTCCCCACCCCCACCTTTTTTGTACGTGTGTGTCCAGTTGTTCCAGCATCATTTGGTGAAAACACTATTCTTCAATAAATTCATTTAGCACCTTTGTTGAAAATTGGTTGGCATGTACAAGCCGGTCTGCATTGTCTCTAATAGGTCCTTGATCATTGTGTTTATCCTTTTGCTGATGCCATACTGGCTTGAATTTTACTCCATGGGAAGTCTTAAAATTGGCGTGTGAGTTCTCCAGATTTGTTCTTTTAAAAATAATTTTGGCTACTCTAGATTCTTTCCTTTTTCACAAAAAAATTAAAATCAGCTTATTGGCTTCTACAAAAAAAAATGTAGACTTTGGTTGGTATAGATTAGTGTATAGATTAATCTATAGAATGTATAGATTAATTTGGGATAAGATGATATATTTCCATTTAGGTCTTCTTGATCTCACTCATCAGTGTTTTGAAGTTTTCAGCAAATATACTGTGCATATTAGATGGATCCCTAAGTATTTTATTTTTTTAGTGGTAATATCCATTTCTGATTGAAATTCCATTCATTTCTAGTTTATTGCTAGTATATAAAAATAATATTTGTATATATTGACATTGTATCTTATGACTATGCTAAACTCATTTATTAGAGCTAGTGACTTTTTTATAGATTCTTTGGGATTTTCTACAAATATAGTCAGGTAATCTATTAATACAGGAACTTTTATTTCTTTCCAACATGTAAGCCTTTTCTATGTTTTTCTCACCTTGTGGTACTGGCTCTAGGACCTCCAGTATAATCTTGAATAGGAGCAGTGAGAAACATTTGCCTCATTCTTGATCTTAGGGTACAAGAAAGCATTAAAGTCTTTCACCTTGAACTTTGATGTTAGCTGTAGGTTTTTGTTTTTGTTTTTGTTTTTATAATTGCCCTTCATCAGGTTAAGAAAGTTCTCCCTCTATTCCTGGTTTGTTAAAACTTTTTATCATGGACAGATGTTGAATATTAGATGCTTGTTCTATATCTGCCAAAATATTTGTAGTTTTTCTTCCTGTATTAATATGGTGAAATATATTTTTTTCATATGTTGGCCCAGCCTTGCCTTCCCAGAGTAAACTCTTGGTAATGATGTTTTATCCATTTTCTATATTGCTGGATTCAGTGTGCTAATACTTTAAAGGATTTTTGCATTTATGTTAATGAGGCATAATGATCTGTAGCTTTCTTGTAATCATCTATAGATACTTCAATTTTATTTTCATTTCTAGATAATCTATTCTGTTCTTTGTCAGATCCACTTGGTCTTACTTTTTAGCTTCCCATATCCTGTAGATGTTTTTAAGCTTTTCTTTTTTCTTCAAACATGTAAGCAAAAATTTTTTTAGTTCTGTGCCTACTAATTCCAATATCTGAAGTTCTTCAGATTTATTTCTGCTAGTCTCACTCAGTAGTGCTTTCTTACTTTGTGAGTGTGTGTTTGATTTTTTTTAACAGTAAGCTTCCCTTTTTTCCTTGGATATTATTTTTAGAAATTGAGTCCAAGAACGAATCTATGCATTATTCTAGACAGAATTTGCATTTGTTTCTTCCAATCTTCTGGGAATACTAAAAGCCTGGGACAACTTAAATTTACATTTCAAGGCTTATGGCTTTTAAGACCAACCTAATAATGATATGAATTGGGCTTCAAGTCTAGAAATGTAAGTTCATTTGGCAACAAAACTTTTTGCCGGATTAGATAGTAAAGTAAGAAATAAGGAACTATTCCAGGCTTTATGGTTTAGCAACTGAAGGAGTGAGTATGCTATTAACTGAAGTAGAACTGGAAAGGGGTAGTTCTGAAGTTCCATTTTGGACATAGTATGTATGAAATGCCTCTGTTACTTCTAACTGGTATTTGGCAGCTTCTTTATGAAGTAAACCATGAACATACAGAAGATTTTGAAAACTAAGGCTAGGTGAAGTCACCTAGGGAGAGGGGAATCCAAGCTGTAAAAAGGAAGACCCAGTCCTAAGCCCTGGGTAATCACAATATTTAACAGTTGAGGAGAAAGAGATAAGAGAAGGCTTGGTTTGAGATATGAAGGCAAGTGTCACATTCGTTCAAGTATAAGAAATCACATTGAGCTCTCTTGTTCGCAGCTTGATTTTTTTCTGGAGGATTCCCACAAGTTTTTCAGCCTCTGCTAATGTGTTCTTTTGATTTCCTCAATATCAAGAGCCCGCTGGCAACAATTTCTAGGCATCTGTATCACGCTCTGGTGATATTTAAAGGGAGAGCAATTCAGTCACAGGGAAAAGCCAGGAATCCTAGGGAGTCACAGCCAATGACAGGGAAAAACCCTGCTCTGTCAGGAGATTCTAATGAATCTTTAGGGGAATGAA
The DNA here is from genome assembly GCF_017311325.1 of Ursus maritimus. Lineage (NCBI taxonomy): Eukaryota > Metazoa > Chordata > Mammalia > Carnivora > Ursidae > Ursus > Ursus maritimus. The sequence goes on along the minus strand of NW_024425341.1, from coordinate 37,788,630 downwards.
GCCTGGAGTTCCAGGCTTGGAGATCTTTAGGGGAGCAGAGTTGGCTCCCAGCTCATATGTGACTAGCATTGAATACCATTTTTACAGTCTGCCAAATTCCTTTCTGGTCTGACAGAACCTCTGTGGAGTCCATCATTCTTCTTCCTCCTCAGATGGCGTCTCCTTCCATTATCTTACTCACCTCTTCCGTGATGTCCAGTTCTTGAAAGTAAGCTCAGAGGTCACCTTTCCTGAACTTTTTGATGGCCTCTTCCATATCTGTGCCTGCAGCTTGTACCAGTCGTTGGCAGGCCTCTTCATGTTAGAAACCCTCGTCTCTGGTGGTGGCATGGATGACTAACTGAATTACTCTCTCCCCGCAGGAGCTGTCACTTTGGATCCTAAAACAGCTCATCCCTGTCTGGTCTTATCTGAGGATCTGAGAAGTGTGAGTCTCAGAAATGTCCAGCAGGACGTTCCTGGCAGCCCGGGGAGATTCGTCTTCGGTGCCACTGTGTTGGGTGTGGAGGGTTTCACCTCAGGGAGGCACTACTGGGAGGTAGATGTAGAAAAGGCAACCAAGTGGCAGTTGGGGATATCTGAAGACTCTGCCAGCAGCGACGGTGACCTTCCTGCTGCTTCCAGAGATAAATTCTTACTCACAGGTTCTGTGATGGGAACCGATTATACGTTCTGGGTCTTTCCCCCTCTGAAAAGGGTCTTCTTGAGAGGAGAGCAGATGCACAAAGTTGGAGTCTTCCTAGACCGCGAGTATGGGCAGGTAGCCTTCTATGATGTGACAAACAGATCCCTCATTTATAATTTCTCTTCCCTCGCCTTCCGGGGCGCGGTCAGGCCCATATTTTCTCTTTGTATCCCAAGTGGAGGCACGAGTTCAGACTCGCTCAGCATTTGCTTTCCTCATGTTTCTCCTTGTGATGTTAATGTTAGCCCATAGACTTCCTCGACATGAAATCTATGACTACAAGGGGCCAGAAAGTAAAGAGCTTAACTTTGTAAAAGAATCTATATAAAGTAATCCAATAAAAGTTTCTAACACTTGACTGAATTGGAATCCAGTTCATTACCCCAGAGTTTTTGCATTCATGTGGCTTTCAACACCTATTTAGTGAAAGAGGTTACATTGAAACGGAGTCATGAATGATAATAACGGAAGGACCCTACACTAATTAGAACACTAAATGCATATGCAGCATAAAATTGGGAACTTAGAGAAGTAATATAGTCTGAAATCTCTAGGACTAAGTTAAGGGCTTTAGCGATTTCTGAAAACACAATTAGATATAATTGAGACTTGAGATTTGAGGATATCATCACTGTGACATATGAAATGAAGACATCCTATGACTGATCCTATTACTGACAGTGTCAGGACTTCCTAACATCATTCCAAACAGAGAACTTAATTTCCCTGGGTATTTTTTCTGGGTTGGGAGGTGGTGGTGCAGAAAATGGGAATATTTAAATAATTTTTTTTCAAGTATTCTACCTTCTTACAAGAAAAATTAGATTTCTTAAAAGAAGCCCGATAATTCAAAGCTTTGAAACATATAAGTGATACTGTAACAGTGTCTTGGATTTTCTCTGGTCTTTCTCTATTTGATGATCCACTGAGGAGTTTTTTCCTGCAGCCTTGCTCGGCGGTGGTTCTCCAATGCTGAGATGATGACAGAATATTTATAAGGGAACTTTACATGAAAAGTTCATCATACTGTATTTCCCTTAATATTTTTAAGAACCTAGAAGTATGTATTAATCTTACTCATGTAGAAACCAAGACTCAGAGGTGATTTAATTTTCCTAGAGTCACACAGCTATTCCTATCCAGTGAGTAACCAGGGGAGTCTGGATCACCCTGTGAGAAAGCAAGCTCTGATAAAGTCCTGTTGCTTATGCAGTAGGTTCCTGTACATGACTAAGTAGGTCAGTGGTCTAATTTTATTCAAATTGTGGAAACATTTATATTTGTTTCTGTAGGTATCGTGGAGGCTGTGTTCTTCAGGGTGGGCAGAGTAGAGGCGAAGAAAAGGAAAATACTACAAAATGGCTTCGGTCAACTTGCGGGGGTCCGGGAAGGTGTAAAGTCTTATTTACCTATTTTGGGGGAAAGATTTTTAAATATTTTATTTATTTGAGAGTAGGAGCAGGGGAGGAGTGGAGGAAGAGGGTCAAGTAGACTGCTGAGAATGGAGGGAGAAGCAGGGCTCAATCCACGACCCTGAGGTTACGACCTGAGCTGAATATCAGAGTTAGATGATCAACCTACTCAACCACCCAGGTTCCCCCAGGACAGATTTTTGATTGACTATTTGGAATTCTCAAAATCTGCTTTTACCACATCATATGGATAATTTTTGTGTGTGTGAAGACATAAGCTTAGAAAAAGTCTGCCATCTTCGCACCAAATCACAAGAAGTCTGGGGGGAAAATAGCCCTGATCTGAGAAGTGGGAGGTTAGGTTAGGTGCGTGAGTTGGAAGTGAAACAACTATTTGAAACACTGAGATTAAGAACTTGGAGCAGTGGCTCTCAAGCCTCTTTCCAGTTTCCTGAGGGACATGGTGCATTACATGGGGAAATACGAGAATTTAATGTCTATATAATTCTTAATCTCTACCCTCATCTTGGGTCAAATTTCTCCTGATTTTGCAGCTTAACTATTAAGAACTATTTCCAAAACTTAGAATCCAAGAAAATGCAGTATGTCCTTGCAGTGCCACTCTGGGGTGGGGGCACCTGCGTGGCTCAGTCTGTTGGGCGTCTGCCTTCGCTCAGATCATGATCCCAGGGTCCTGGGATCGAGCCCCACGTCCAGGCCAGCTCGCCGCTCAGTAGGGAGTCTGCTTCTCTCTCTCCCTCTGCCCCTCCCCCGTGCTTATGTGTGCACTCTCTCTCTCAAATAAATAAAATCTTTAAAAAAAAAACTAAAAAATGAGTAAGGAGTATTCATGTGAGGTGGTTCAGTTGGCTAGGGCAGCCATAATGAAGTACCACAAAATGGGTGGCTTAAACAACAGAAATGTAGTGAGAAATCCAAAATCATGGTGTTGGTTCGCTGACACTCTTTGGTGTTCTTGGCTTATTGATATCACCCCCTTCTCTGTCTTTATCTTCACTTGGCATTCTCCCTATGGCTCTGTCTCTTCACATGACTTTTTTTTTTTTTTTTTTTTTTTTTTTTTTTTTAATGAAGGAACCATTTATGTTGGATTAGGGGCCCACGCTACAGTATGTCTCCATTTTAACTTAAGGACCCTATTTATAATCAAGGTCTTATTCTGAGGTACAGGAAGTTAGGACATCTTATCTTGTGCATATGTTAGGGGGAATAGGGACAATGACGGTTCAACCCATAGCAAGTTGGTTTTATAGAAGTTCTCATGTACAGTAGCAGGTTTGCAAATATGGTTTATCCTAAAATCACCTGAGGAAGTTTTAAAAATCTGAATAAGCCACCCCTCTTGACACACACCGTTTACATTCAAATTTTGGTTTGGAACCCAGGCATCATTTTTCCAGAGCTCTCTGGGTGGTTACAATATTCAGCCAAGATTAAGATGAAAATTAGTAGGAGCAAGAAACAAAACAGCTAGTTTGGTCAGTGGCTGTAGCCTTTTGTGTGGCTTGCAATTGTAAGTCTTAAAATGTGAAGACCTGGTGATAGTACTGGAGAGGTGCTGTCTGGTTTGCAGGTGAGGTTACGTTTTGCAAGTTTTGCATGGCCTCTAGTGATGAGCACATGTGCGTGGTTCATGTGACAGACTGCCATTCAGACTGTGTTTGAGGAAAGTTGTTGGTAGGTAAGGGATCCTAGAAGTTGCTTTAAGAAACTACGTCTTGGCTCTGTGGGCTAAGTAAGATGAAGGGTATCTTGGGTCGTCAGGAGCCACCAGTGGTTTGAAACGCCTGGGATCACCCCACCACGCTGGGGAGGTACTGCTGCCCTTACAGCATTTTGCACATGGTAAGTTAAAAATGCAATTTCATTCTGTACTTACGACTTGGAGATAGTACTCTACAAATGTGTGGCAAAGTCGAGCTGTGAGGTTCTTCGTAGATGAACTACTGATACCTTTCTGGGTTAAGAACTACGGGAAGGCTCACAGCTCCTACCAGTCTAGACCTACTCCTACTTTCAGCTGAGAGCCAGGGCATGCTGCTTGAAATAATCTGTGGCTAAAAGAAGGAAAGGTAAGTGACCTCACTGCAGTTAATTTTCTTGATTTTGTATAAAGCAAGAAAAGGATAAAGAGAAGATAAAGAATTCATGGGGAAGTTATTTGAGGTTCTGATTTCTTGGCTTTCCTGATTACAGTGTGATACACATCACCCATCAGTGGTACATGGAAGTTAAAAAGCACATAGACAGGGAGTGTGAAAAATGGAGAAGGTTACATTCAGTTGTATCTTGACAAATTGGAAAGTATAGGAGACAATGGGAAATTTGCCCTGAAAGGAACCTAGTGTCAGATTAGAAATTTATACCCACGGGAGAAGAAGGAATTCTCTGCAGCAATAGATGAATATGGTAGGACGACAATAAGGAAAGTAAATTTACATATTAAGATAATTTAAGTTTATAATATGCTGTCTGCAAGGTAAGGTTCCAAATAATTTATACGTATCATCTCATTCTTTTAACTCTCTTTTGATTTACCAGAGTCACAAATATGCTAAAAATCACCAAATAGTAATACAAACTCCTAAATAAACAGGCAATTTAATCTTTCCACCCGCACAGATTGTATTTCCTGAAAGGTATTCAGTCAGATAACGGACGGACTGGAAGGGAAGGCGGGGGAAGCCAATGCCTGATAAGATGTAAAGGTGAAATTCACATTTCTCAAAAGCAGTTGGTGGAGAGTTAAATGCATTTTGTGAAAATAATTCTACATTATGTATTCGTATAGTAAAATTTTTAACTAAAAAATTGATTACAAGTTAGATGAATATTTTTTTCTAAATGAGCATTTTAATGAGCTTTATGTTTATTTCTAGTCAACTAAAGATACTCCACGTTGTGTTTCTTATTGCAGATAGAACTGTGTGGTCATTCCAGATACTTCAGAGATACTAGTGGATTTTCCTTTGAAGAAGGGTGAATCTGAGGGTGGAAGGGTACTTGTTGGGATCTCCTTAACTCTTCTTCTTTGACCTGTGAAACTTCTGAAGCTAAAAGCTAGTCGTACGTTTGATATTGAAATTCAGAACTTCAGAGATGAGGAACCATGAGTGTGAATTTTCTCTGAGAATATACTATCCTTTTCACCATTGTGGAGTTAAATGGTTTGTTTTAGAGGGAAAGGCAGAGATATTAGTTTCCTGAGTCGAGTAATTTGAGGAACTGGAGAAGGTGTGTGACATGCTTCACCTCTTTAGGACCAATGCCTCTTTTGAAAAACTGATGAAAAGGACATGTGAATATTCAAGAATATCTTTCCGACCTTCAGAGCCTGCTAGGTTCCCAAACGTGTCAACCTCTTAGGCTTCCGATGCTTTATGTAAGCTGCGTGAAGCTCTGTTTCAGATTACTCAGGAGTCATCCCTGACTCCTTTATTTTGCTCCCATTCTGTGTTCAATCCATCAGCAAGTGCTGTTAACTCTACCTTCCGTATAATCCCAATTCAAACTTTTCTGCTTTTAAACCATCTTTCCTCTTACCGCTCTAGTCCAGACTCTTGTCTTTCAGTCAGACGAATGTGGTGGCCTTCTGAAGTGTTCCTTCCACTCTTGTCTTTCTCAGTCTATGCTCCACAAAGAAGACCTTCCCTGAACATTCTGTCTCATCCTCATTCTTCCTCTGACATTATTTCCTTTATAACATCAGTAATTACCTGGATTCATATTTAATTTTTCTAACCTCTCTCTCTGGAATGTAAACACCATGGTGTCAAGAGCTTTGAATGATTGGTGAACGATGCAGTCAATAATATCAAGTGATCACTATACGTCAGGTACTTTTCATGAGAGAACAGAGCAAGGATCCCTGACATCAATGGACAAATAAGCTTGACATTGGAGCTTCGGAGTATAATTTTGTCTAGGGAACTCTCTGTGAATTGTTTTTCTTTGGTTTTGTCAATCGGATTCCTACTAATGAAAGAGTTCTCTGATACCCTTCCATCATGATCCAGTGACCGTTAGTTTTCCCAAGCATCTGAATAGGACTTAAAAAATTAGAGCTCAGATTTTTTCTGCTCTACGAGTAGACCAGCTTTCCAGCTTGTATCTAAAGTCTGAGATGAATATGGGGGTAGATGGATCCCTATTTGACTTGCTTCAAATAAAAGAATCCACTGTGAGGAAGGGTTAAGTTTGTTCAGTCATTAAGAACAGATCTTTGTTTACACATGCACAACAGTTTATTGTTGGATGGATGGACTATAATAATTCTTGCCTTAGGCAAAGTTCACAAAAAGTGCTAAAGAGAAGGCTACAGCTGCTCATAAAAATGGATCATTATAGGTTAAGATTTTGTACTAACTAGAAATCCCAAGAGCCATTTCCTGGTTAGTTCATGATGGTTGCCCTGGGAAATTCCCCTGTGGCTCTCACAGGAGTATCAAATGCAAGGTGTTCTTGAAAGTCTTGTTTGGCTAATGGTTTTTCAGTCTTGAAGCATTTGCAGTTCCTCTCTTTGGTTACTTTTCTCTAAATATTAGAGTTTCTACTCAAGGTTTAAAACTCTTCTATTATTTTAAAAACTAGGTCCAGAAGAAGATACCAAATATCATTAGGTGTCAGAAGTATATATACATATATGCACACACACATGTAAGACCACCAGGTAGTTGAGAATACGGTGAGGTTTAGTCCCCTGAGTAGAAGGGTTAGTGGCTATTTTTGACAAAAGAGCCATACTTTCATAGCATATAACTTAAATAATGCATTTTCCCTTTGGAAAAGATGTCTTATTTACCTCTGTTTCACCTTAAACACTGTGAACATTCACAGTAGCTGTTCATTAAATATTGGTGCATGGATGTCTTGTTAAAGATAAATGGCCTTTTGGGGCTCCTGGGGGGCTCAGTCAGTTAAGCGTCTGCCTTCAGCTCAGGTCATGATCCTGGGGTCCTGGGATGGAGCCCTGCATTGGGCTCCCTGCCCAGCAGGGAGTGTGCTGCTCCCTCCCTCTGCTTTTATGCTCTCGCTCTGAAATGAATGAAATCTAAGAAACTTGTGCTTTTTAGGCGAATGGTTTCCAAGTTTGACAGCTCTGAACAAGCAGTAAGCACTGGTTTGAATCCTGGATGGATGGGAATTGTTTTAAATATTTAAAATTAATAAAATAAACGTATTACTCTTAATATTTGACAAATTGATACTGCTTGATGTTATTTATAGTAAGTTAATAGCAACAGTTAATATGTCATAAATTGATAAACTGACAATTGTGGGAATGCTGGCATTTGCCAGGCACTCAGAATAACAGGAGATTGGGAACAATAAACCTAGGGGTCGACCGGCTTTTCTTGGCCCCTTGGGATAACGAGGTGTTCTGACACTTTCTGTACCAGGTAGATCCCAGTGTTTGCAGAATTTCTAGAAGTGGAAATGTTACAAATTGTGTCTGTATTTTTTAATGCTAATTTAAGCATTGCATATAGAGTGTCTATGATTCAGGTTAAGACTACATTTTGGAATCTATTGTGAGACTCGTACAACAATGTCAATAGCGACTGGAAGATACACCAAGATACCTGCTCTTGCTCTGTGTGGCCGCCTTACTCCCGCGAAGTTTCTGTACTACAGATGAAAACAACGGGGGAGGGGCACCTGGGTGGCACAGCAGTTAAGCGTCTGCCTTCAGCTCAAGGCGTGATCCCAGAGGCCTGGGATCGAGCCCCACATCAGGCTCCTCTGCTATGAGCCTGCTTCTTCCTCTCCCACTCCCCCTGCTTGTGTTCCCTCTCTCGCTGGCTGTCTCTCTCTGTCAAATAAATAAATAAAATCCTTAAAAAAAAAACAACGGGGGAATGTCATGTGACCTTAGAGGTTCCTGCCTCTGCTCCTGCTCGTGCTGGTCCTGCCAGTGTGTGGCTCACTGGAAATGCTCTCCCTCTACCGTAACTGCGTTGAGTAACAGGCAGCACCGAACCCTCTGCAAACCCCCATAAACAGGGAGGGAAGGCTGGTGAATCTGAGATGGATTTGACAGCCACACTGTCTGAAGACTGGTCCGTGTTCTCTCCACTCTGCGCCATAGCACATCCATTCTCCCCTCCCTCCCTTTCTCAGCCTGTTGCCTTTTGTCCTGAGTGGGGTCTTTAGTGATCACAGGTGCTGGGTGTACTTCTAGGTATTTGTCCAGACAAGGGCATCCAAAGCAGGGCGGGGAGGGGAGGTATGTGTTTTTGAGATTCTTTCAGATTCTTTTCAGGGTCTCAAATGGGGAAATAGTGAAGAATATTTATAGGGTTTTCGGAGCCTGTGTCAGGTCATTTCTAAGGTGGGCTTTGCAAGGCAGAGAGCTGGTAGAGTTGGAGCCTAGTCTGTGACATCAGACCTTGGAGCACAGTGAGGCTTAGTAAGGCCTTAAGTGTTGACGAGCACGCTGTCGCTCTTACTAATCCGGTAACTCTAGGTGGTTCTTAGTCTTATCTTTCAGGAGTAAATTGCCCTAAAGTCAGTTGCTCAATTACCTTTGGTCTTAGTAATGTTTAACGTTGGGGTGGGACATGATGTTGATTTCTCTTGTCATTTCTTAATCCTAATTTTTCGTAGTTTCCAGAAGACTGCCCTACCTTAACTGGGTCATGTACAGAATTAGATAAAACAACTCAGTGTGTTTCTCTGTGTATCGGGTGGAAATATACAGTCTCATAAAACTGGATCACATTAGAGATGCTTTTTTTTCTTCCTTTGTGTTACTCAGGGAGTTTGAAAGCATTATGCCGCCCCTTCCAGTTCCTGTTTGTCCCCCTTCATCACTAGACTTCTTTAATCCGAACCCTGATAATTCTGTGTGAGTCCCCCCTACTCCTTGCTGTGTTGGAGCCTGTGACATTGTGTGACATCGTGACATTTTCAGGAATCGTGTCAGCCAGCCGACATCGCATTTGGACCTTAAAATCAGTCACGGTGAATGTACTCAGACCAGCATGCAAATTCGTGCTGCTCCCCCTCCAAGCTGCGGGTTAAACATAGACCAGCACAGCACTGCCGATAGCCTACAGGTGCCACTCTTTAACCAAGGATTTGATTCTATAATTACTGTAATTAATTTTTCAGGAAAAAAATCAAAGAATTGTTTAACTTAAATGTTCATTTGCTATAAAGAACAGCATTTCCTGCAAAGCCCTCTAAGGTTTTGGGGGGGTGGAGTTGTGAAAAACATAAAGGTGTTTCAGTTTTCATGCATTTGGAAACGGAGCTCAGTTAGGTTTTGGTATTCTTTGACTCTGACCCTTTTAGCTTTTAGGTGTTCCTCTTTTTCACTGGCTATATTATTGTTTTCAAGATTTCATGGGCCTTTGAGCAAGCTGACTGGCTGGTGAAATAAGCCAAGGGACTCCTACCGGCGGTTCATCTTCTCCAGTTGATTATTAAAAACTTCATCTGGGGGCACCTGCGTGGCTCAGTCAGTCAAGCCTCCAACTTTCGATCTCAGCTCAGGTCGTGATCTCAGGGTCCTGGGATGGAGCCTGCTCCGTGGAGAGTCTGCTTCAGGACTTCTCTCTCTCCCTCTGCCCCTCCCCTTACTGGCGTGCACCCATTCTCTCTAATACAAATAAATAAACCTCCTTAAGAAAATCTCATCTGTAGGCCAGTTTTTTAAATGAGAATGCGTGTGATAACACTCTCCTTGAGCACCTTCTGTCTTGGGCATCTGCACACCCTTTTCCCAAGCCACCTTTCCACCTGTCCTGCAATTTATCTTTAAAAATATTTGAAAAGCACCTGAAAAAAATGCCTGATAGCTAGTAGGAGCTCAGGATTGTTATGCAATTGGAAAGTTATCAAATCTATCAGGCACTTTCTTAGTTTCCTAGGACTGCCTGCTGTAAGGGATTGTTATAAACGGATTGGCGTAAAGCAATAGAAGTATATTCTCTCACAGTTGGGGAGGGCAGAAGTCTGAAATCGAGGTGGGGTTGGGGCTGTTTTCCTGCTGAAGGCTCCAGGAAAGACTCTTCCCTGCTTGTTCCAACTCCTGGCAGCTCCAGGTGTTCTTGTCTTTTGGCTGCAGCGTTCCAATTTCTGCCTCCATCTTCATGTGGGCTTCTCCTCCTTCTCTGGGTGTCTCTTCTAAGGACACTTGTTACCGGATTTACTGCCCACAGGATAGATAACCCATGACGATCTCACTTCAAGGTCCTTATTACACTGGCGAAGACCCTTTGACCAAATAAGATTGGTCACGGGTTCAGGGAATAAGAGCATGAAGATACGCCTATTTGAAGGCTACCATTCAACCCACTTACAGGACCTAGACCTAGAAAAATGAATGGAACGTTCATTGAGCTCACCAGAAGTTCACAATCTAGACAACCACGTAACTAGACAACTGTGGTCTTGAAGAATCGTATTAGCAGAACATAGAGGAGGAATGCCTTACCCCACTGGATGGGAATGGGTTGCTGAAAAATCTTGGAGGCAAGTGGCCTTTAAGCAGAAATTTAAAGATGAGTCTGGGGGCTCCTGGGTGGCTCAGTCAGCTAAGCATCTGCCTTCAGCTCAGGTCATGATCCCAGGGTCCTGGGATGGAGCCCCGCCTCAGGCTCCCTGCTCAATGTGGGGCCTGCTTCTCCCTCTCCCTCTGTACCCTGGCTTGTGCTCTCTCTCTCTCTCACTATCTCAAATAAAATCTTAAAAAAATAAAAAAATAAAGATGAGTCTGAGTTTTCTGGGGCAATGTGGGTGGCGTGGAGAAGGCCATTTAGACAAAACAAATAGCACCATAAAGTCAATAAGAAAAGTCACTGGTTTGAGTAGGAAAATGACAAGGAGCTCAGTATTGCTGGAACATAAAATGGCACCTTAGTAGGTGGTGAGTAAAGGTGAAACAGGAAGTGATCAGGGCCTCCCAAACATTAATGTGCAATGAAATCTTCTAGGCTTCTTGTTAAAATGCAGACTCTGATGAAGCAGATTTGAAATGGGCCTGAAATTCTGCATTTCCGAAAGTTCCAGGTGCTGCTGGTGCTGCTTAGCTACAGAGGACCCCGAGCAGCACAAATTTAGACGAGTGAATGGAAATCCTGCAGGTGTAAAGAAGAATGGAGCAGGGCGGTGCTAACTAGGGTGAACTAGAGGCTTTCCATTCCGCAGAAATATTGCTAATTGGAAACAAAGGGTCCATTGCTACCAGATCTTCCAAGAGAAATACGAATCAGTATTTCTACTTGAAGTCAAATACAATTCTAACAAAACAAAACAAAGTTGGTCTACTAGTTTTTGACCTCTGGGAGGAACTTTGGATTCTTTTAGGAATCCTTACATCTGGGAAGCTGAGATAGGGAGGGCCACTGGGACCTATTATTAACTCTTGGAACACCTGGGATTGTCCCAACAAAAGGGGCAGAAGTAGCAAGTATCCTAAAGCAAATTCCAGTTGAGGAAAAGAACGACTTCAGTCTGAGGAGACAGAATGACCTATGGACATTACTTAGGATCAAAAAAAGAGGAGCCAAAAAGGACCCTTCTGATTTTATTATGGTAACTGTAGAAAAATGAGGTTTTAGTATGGCCAGTGTTGGGTAAAAAGCAATTTTCTCAAGGTTTGCCACAGGCATGATTTGGCTTTCAAAGTTTCTTCACGAATGGTTTTTTCTTCTACATGATAATCAGTGAAGAAAGCACCAGAGAAGGGTTTAAGTATAAATCCTTAAAAATCAAGAGCAGCTGTACCCAATCGTAATTTGAATCCGAGCCTTCTTCTCAATGACGGAATGCACGTCCGACGAAGAAAGCCAAGCGTTACTTTCTTCACTTCAAGGAGGAACTGTCGTGGAGCAGTAGAAGCTATGCCGTTGGCATAATCAGGCACCCACGCCTTTGCATGTCCCATTTCCATTCTCAGGAATTACAAAAGCTGCAGAAGAATATTGGGTTCGATGGCCTGCTTGGTCCCAACTCTACCGCCCTCTTCATTAGATACAAATCCTTGAAGGAATTACATAACCTCTTGTACCTCCGTTTCCTCATCTATAAAATAGAGAAGAATAATGTGTATCTCACTGGGTTGTTAGAAAGTATCGAACAAGTCAGTAACTGTAAAGGTCTTTGTGCTTGGCACATAGCAAGCACATAAAGAGTAAAGATCCCCTGATGGTTGTCCTTGATGCCGCAGACAGGGAAACCCATGCGGGCCCTGGCTTGATGGGTACCAACTGCTGATTGAGCACTGACAGCCCAATATCGATTGGGCGATTTTCTAAGGCGGAAGCCATAGAGAGGACGCGTATTTCATTTTCAGGAGATTGAGGATATTCTGATTTGAGGACCAGAGACTGACCAATAAGAGGAAGAGTTTCCCTCAGAGGAAGGTCTTGTTTCATCTTTTTCTCTGATGTACAGGTTTACACAGAAAAACTATAGCCGTAAGTTGCATCTTCATATAATTGGCCACATCATATAGAAGGATGGTCTCCTTATTGAATATGTGTTCCGAGAAGGTCAGTCTGTGTCCCAAAAAATATCCCAATGCCCGGGAGCTGGGAGGCATTTAGTAAAAATGCCTGGACTAAAGATTGATCTATAGTTTCTGCAAACCCCTTTCATTTAAGGTTTATCTCTCTTTACTCAGAATATAAAATGCTTTTACAAATATAATTAATGACTTGAAGGAAGTTTTGGACCTCTCTGTTTGATATGTATATTAGTATCTGTGGGTATCTTAAGAATATCTTTTCACTTTCAGGAAGGAGTGAAAAAGTATACAATGTTTTTGAAATTAAGACATTGGGATTAGTAGCTGTTCTTGGAGAAAGAAAAGATGATAGCATAAGCAACGTAATACGAGAAAATACCATGGACTACAGATCTCACTGCAAAAACATGGTCCATGGAAAATGATGTAAAATTTCAGAAAGCTTTCCAAATTATAATTTATAAAGTTATACCAATTTCTAAAGGTATTTTTAAGTTGACCTCTATGACAATTACATAAACACAAGAACAGTATAAAATAGAATATTTTTAGAATATTTAATATCCTTTATTTGGAAATATCCATACTAAAAACAAATGGTACAAATAACACAGATATCCTCTAGGAGAGACTTGGCTTCAACTATTTAAAATGGGAAAGGGGGGAGGGCCTTACAGATGAGGACAATTAATACACATGATCTCTGAGACTATAAGGAAGAGCAGTTTGAATATTGAATATTCTTTAAAAAAAAAAAAAGACTTTCTCTTGTTAAGGTGGTGTGGTAGACAGTCTGTAAAGGGGCCTCATGACCCCACCTCCCGGTACTCAGCTGTGTGTAATCCACTCCCTTGGAGTATAGGCAAACCCCGAGATTTGCTTCTAACCCAGAGAATAGAGCAAAGGTGACAAGATGTTCCATCTGTTATTATATGTGGTAAGATTGTAACATTTGTCTTTCTGAGACGCTTTCTCTCTTGCTGGCTTTGATGAAGCAAGTGGCCTTTGTGGGGCTCAATATGGCAAGGAACCATGGAAAGCCTCTGGCCGACAGCACGAAACAGAGTCTCTCAGTCCAAGACGCGTCCAGGAAGTAAATGCTTCCAACATCACAAGAGTTTGGAAGTGAATCTTTTTCCAGTAAAGCTTTCAAAAGATAACTGAGCCCTGGCTGACATCTTGGTTATAGCATTGCAGAGCCCTGAGCTGAGCCGTTCCCAATGCCTGACCTGAGAGATGACAAATGTTTTAAGGTAGGAAATTTATAGTAATATTGTTATACTGCAATAAATAATTAACGTAGGGTATACGTTTGTTACGATAGTTCTTAAAGACCGTGATGATATTACTGTGTTAGAAGAAAGATGAAGGTAAGGCATAGGAGTAAGAGCACTCCCCTGCAATCAAAGGCTCAGATATTGCCCACTCAGTCATGCCCCAATCCTCTACTCCTAGGCCTCCCATATCAGCAATTGACGGAGACTAGAGAACTTTCTAGATTAAGTTTTCAGTATTAGGAAAGGCTTCCTAGCCAAATTTTTCTTTCCTTTTTACCACAAGTTTTTATAAAAAACAAACAAAAAATCCTATGGAAAAGTTGAAAAGAATATCAGTGAACATCCACATAACTTTGATTTGGCTACATTGGTTTATCACCTCCTCTCTCCACTCAGACACACAGACACATTGAGGCTCTGGTTTCGATTGGACAACATCGAATAACTCTGTGCAGTCTTTGGGGGGCTGTGTTGTGGTCTTCTCACAGGACAGTGTCACCAACTAGCCTAGATTCAGGTGTTGACTCGAAAAATAGTGCTAAAACCTCTTCCTTCTCGCCTCTTCCCTCTCCCCAAGGAAGAAAGCATCTCTTCTGTTCTCCCAGAGAAGGTCTGGAACAGAGAATTGTATGTTTCCAGGTAAGCTGAGCAGGTATCTTTTTGTTAATTCACCAACATGCTATGAACTGTTACTCCAGCCTTTGTTAAATGGTGTGAGAGGGTAACTGAAAAATTTCCCCACACAGGAGGAGGGAACTAATGTTTCACCTTATTTCAAGTTTTGTCAGGACCAACTCCTTAACGAGAGCTCATAAAAAGCACGAAGTTTGTGTTAAGTGTCTGTGAGCTGTCCTTATGTCACGCAAATGCGACTATAATTCATTTGCTCTCGAGTGTTTCTTGCAATTCCCTTTCCTCTGTTAAGGTCTCAGTTTGTGTAACGGGAAGCATACTATGTATAAGTATAGAATGCACTTCATTTGCTTTGATGACTGGTTACAAAGCTATGTGGAAATTTTTTAAATGTAGTTTTTAAATAGATAGTACACTTTCCTCCGTCTGCTCTTTGATCCAACCGAGTACCCCTCTCCAGACCGTCTGTAAGTACACAAGCATGTATACATTTCTTTTTAATAAACTAATTGTAGCATACTTTGCCATATAGTTTTTCACAAAATAATATATCATGGAATTCCTTTTATCTATCTGTCTATCCTGTCTATTTTTTCTTTATTTTTTTGTTACAGCTGCATGTATATTAAAAACATACCATTGTGTTTTATATACTAGGCTCCCTGTCCATAAATTGTTTTCACATTTTTATTGTAACTCATGATGTTACAATAAATAGCCTTGTATAATGTAATTTCATATAATGCATGTTTGAGTACATATTTAGAGTGAATTTCCTACAGGTAGAAATATTGGGTCAAAAATATGTACTTTATAATTCTTACGTATGTCATAGTTCTCCACAGAAATACCAGCATACGTTTTCACTCACAATTGTCTCTTTCCCTTAACTCTGACCCATAGTGTAATCAAATCTTGTTTAATACATGTAAGTTTTTTTGGAAACATACATACAGAATATATGTGTGTTGATAGGTAGAGACCACACACACACACCGTATTCACATATCCACACAGAGTGACTATGGAATAATAAAACACTTGTGAACCCATCACTTAGTTGAAAGAAAAAAATAGATTATAATATCTTAGAAACTTTCTATGAGCGTCTATTTGTCTTTTCTTCCTTTACCAAAATAATGACTGTTTTGAATTTTGCATTTATATCTCATGTATATTTGTGTTCTCTGTTTTCTGGATTTATAGAAACTATCTATGTGTTAAGGAAGTCTCCCCTGTGTGATCTTAGTTGCAGACTTCTCAGTTGTTTGTTTCGATGTTGCTTTTTGTAGTTTTGCCGTGTAGCTGAATCTTCTGTGGTATCTGGGTTATGTGCTATGTTTAGAAAACTCCTCTCCACTATGACATATTTTTTTAAATTCTCTTTTTAATGATTAGTTTTCCTTTCCTCTTTCCAATTTATTTCTTTGAATAGATATTTCCCGAATTTTGGAACTGGTAAGCATTTCTTAGACTACTGCTCCCACCATAGAATTACGCTTGACATTGTTTGGGGCCATATATGGAGTCTTTTCCAGAATTTCCATCAGTAGAAACCCATTGTTGAGTAATTTAAAAAGCCCACCTTGGGATTTCTGTTTGCCTGATATTGTAGCTGTGTATGGATTTTGCAGAAAATGGTTACTAACTCAGAAATTACATCTGGCCTGGAAATATCCTGCTGGATTTGAATATGCTGTTTTCGTTTTTAAAGAGTGTTAATACCAATTAGCATAGAAAATTTTGATTGACTACAACAAATTCTACCACCTGGAGATAAACCACTGCTGTTAACATTTTAATGTATTTCCTTTCAATTTATTCCTCTGTGAATGTATACATATTTTTATATTAAAAATAAATTAGGATTGGGATGTTTAGTATTTGATATCCTGCTGATTTTATATTATAATTTGATATAAATATCTTTCTGTGTCAGTACCAATCTAAATCATTTTAATAGCTACATGGTTATATCCTATTGGTTTACCATAAATGAATTACCCAAGTTTTGATTGGATACAATTAAGTTTATAATTTCTGCTTATCCCATACATGTAATAAACAATACAGCCTGGCTTCAGCCACACATAGTTCTGTTATTTGGGATGGAGGCTCCAATAAAATGCTTTTTAGATGGGGGTGATAAGTAGAAACCTTTTGGCACATCTTCTGGCAGAACAGATTAGACAATTTAAAAATAATCTAGCATTTATGGTCAGTGGTGAGAAGAGCTCTTATTTTTTTTCAAAGACTTATTTATTTATTTATTTATTTATTTATTTATTTATTTATTTGACAGAGAGAATGAGCATGCAACAAGCAGGGGGAATGGCAGGCAGAGGGAGAGGGAGAAGCAGACTCCCCGCTGAGCAAGGAGCCCAGTTCAGGGCTCGATCCCAGGACCCTGGAAACATGACAGGAGCTGAAGGCTTAACCAATGGAGCCACCCAAGTGCCTCTGAGAAGAGCTCTTGCCTTAAAAAGCATTCCTACTCAATGACTCGAGCCTTGTTAAAAGAGCAAACCCAGCTTGGAGAAGTCCATTAGGCTGAATGACTTGTTTGTTTTTGACGAGGAGGAACCACTGAACTTGATACTGGTTCAGGAACCACTCACGCCTCCTGTCAGTGGAGGTGTAAAGTCTAATCCCATCTGTGCCTCTAGGACTACAGGATTCAACACACTAGACACTAGCCACCTCTGGCTATTTACATTTAAATTAATTGAAGTGAAATGAAATTAAAAATTTTGTGTCTCAGCCAAACTGGCCACATTTTAGTTCCCAGTACTTGTGGCTAGGGGCTAACACATTAGATGGTGCCCCTTTAGAATATTTCCAACATTGCAGAGAGCACTGTTCTAGAAAATTAAGCTGAGAGCATTTTGCAAAATACACTGGGACCGGAGACTGTGTGGGGACTATCCCATCAGAAGGCTATTTTTGTAGTCCATTTGAAGATGGTGTTAGTAAAAAGCGGAAAAGAGATTTATATGAGATGATGTTCAGTTATTATAGGGCGTAAAACACGATGCTGTAACTTTTAACGTGGGAGACTGGGAGACAGAATGTCATGAAGAGAAATATAGGACACATAGGAGCAGCGGTGTAGGAGGAAAGATCCTTCGGGGTCATGCTGCATTGAATATGGGGGGCTATCCAGATAAAGCAGATCAAAGCACAGGGGCTTAGAATGAGTTTATGGTCAAGAGTGGATTTTTGAGACAGGTCAGACAATGTTTTCTCTCTCTCTCTCTTTCAATTTGATTTTTATTTTACTGACTGGATAGGCACAATCCTATTAGGAAGCTTACTTTAAAAATGTAGGTAAAATTTATGTTGAGTACACTGAACAAATCTTAAGCGTATAACTCAATTATCTTTTACACATTTATGTATAATACTACCAGTTACTTTTAGATTCAAAAGATTTCCGTCAGATCCCAAGGTCATTAGTCCACCTTCCTAGCAATACCTAACCTCCCCCAAAGTAGCCACTCTCCTGACTTTCATTACAAGATTAGTTTTGCTGGTTCCCAGACTTCACATAAGTAGAATGATGCCTATTGCTCATGAGATTTTCCATCCTGTTTCTCGTATCAGTAGTTATTTTATTATTGTTGGTTTGCCGTGTAGTACCCCCTAGTATAAACACATCACAATGTATCTGTTCTCCTATTGGTAGACATTTGGATTGTTTCCACCTTTTACCTATTGTGAACAAAACTGCTATAAATGTTTGTATACATATTTTTTTTGGTGGACACATGCATCGTTCACTTAGGTATATATTTGGGAGTGTGATTGTTGGGCCGTAGAGTCTTGAAACATGTGCAAATAGAATGATGCACCCAAAGGTTCATATCCATCTCACATCTTGGCATTTTATTATTAATCTCATGACACGTGTGTGTGTGTGTGTGTACTTGTATGCCTGCACGCATGCATGCAATGATCCACAGTATGTCATGGATGCAACATTAGTAATCACTAAAATAAGGGAAGGCAGAAATAATCTCATTGAAAGAAAATAAACCCTCAAGGGACGCCTGGGTGGCTCAGTCCGTTGAGTGTCTGCCTTCGGCTCAGGTCATGTGGGATCGAGCCCCCCGTCTGGCTCCCTGCTCAGCTGGAAGCCTGCTTCTCCCTCTCCTCCCTGCCTGTGCTCTCGGTTGCTATCTCTGTCTCTCTCTCTCAAATAAGTAGATAAAATCTTAAAAATATATATATTAAAAAAAGAAAAGAACCCTCAAAATGGTACAATATATAGGAATTAATAAGAAATGAAAGACTTATGGAGAAGTTAATGATAAAGTTTATCTAAATATCTTAGAAGTGGGAAGACACACTATGCCACACCAATGGCATTTCTCACCTAATTCCTAAAATGATTTCACATGTAGTCATTTCGGGATGTTCTGGAAGCACAACAAATGGTTCTAAAATGTAGTGGAATAACAAACGTGTGAAAAGAGCTGATAAATAGTATCTAAAAAATAATAACAGTGAGATGGGAACTCCCAGCTGGGTATAAACAATAAGTTATTCAGTAAACAGTTTAGAACCATTGGCTCTGCATTTAGGAATAAAGTGCATATCCTTACCTCAAACTCAATAACAAGTTCCAGATGGATTAAAGATACAAATGTAAACAAATTAATCCAAGAGTGTGAGAGACTACAGAAAAAAATAGCTTTAGAATTTTGGAATAGGAAAGGCTTTTCTAAGCAAGCCATAAATCCTGGATTCCATAAAATAAAGGTTAAAATATTTAAAGCTACATAAAGACAAATGGCAAACTAGGGAAAATGTTTTGCAACACATATGACAAAGTATTAATAGTCTTAATATAAAGAGCTCCAACAAATCAATAAAGACAAAGAATTCAATAGAAAAATAAGTAAAAGAACAAACAAAAAACCACGAAAAGGTATTTTACAATGACAGAAATAAAAGTAGACAAATAAATATACATTTACCCTCACTAATAATGCATGGAATACAAATTCAGGAATTAAGAAGACAATGATTTTTTTTTACATGTACAAATATTTATAGCACCTTCTTGCCAAGGTTATGGGGAAACAGACACTCTCATAATTACTTGGAGATAATGTATTTGAGTACAATCTCTTTATAGGGTAACGTGGAAAAGTCTATTTAAATGCATTGGTTTAGATCCAGCAAATCTGCTTCTGGGACTTACCCCATGGAAATAATTGGACAGGTGCACAAATGTGTTAGAAGACATTCATTGTAACATTGTTATAAGAGGGGGAAATGTCAATGGGGAAGAGCCAAATAAATAGATATTATGTGACTGTTAAACAGGGGTTGTATAGATAGATGGAAAACATTACTGAAATACATTTCGAGTGATAAAAGCAACTTCCAGAAAACCTTCTAGATTTATATGTATTGCAAATCCTGGTCTAAACAAATGGATCATCTCATTTAATCCCCAGAACACTGATTGTCTCGTATATCCAAGCATTTATTACAAATGTATCTTCCTAATAAGAACCTGCCTTAAATGTACAAAAACCAGCCAAGGCTTTTGTGGAATAATTTCCTGACTTTTATGCTTCCGTGATGTTTTATTTATTTTTTTAAAGATTTTATTTATTTATTCGAGAGGGAGAGCAGGTGAGAGAGCACAAGCAGGGGGAGCAGCAGAGGGACAGGAAGACGCAGACTCCCCGCTGGGCAGGAGTCCATGGGGGCTCCGCGTGTCCTGGATCATGACCTGAGCTGAAGGCAGACGCTTAACTGACTGACCCAGGTGCCCCTTCAGTGATGTTTTAATCCTTAATGAGTTGATACTCTCTTTAAATTCTTTTTTTTTTTTTTAACTTTTATGGAATGTTCCAAACATATTCAAAGTAGAGAGAAAAATGAAATTAATCCTCATATGCCAGCAACTTAAGCTCGGTAAGGGCCAGCTCCCCCTCGTCTTGTTTTGCGTGGGCACCTGCTCCTGCCCTCCTGGCAGACTCTGTTCCCCATGTCACGTCCCTTCACCCGCAGACACATCCAGGGCCATCGCCGAAGGACGAGCCTGCTCTCCCCTCATTTTGCCACTTTGCCCTTGAGAAAATAGCTCCGTCGTTTGTTTTCTGTGCTTCAAACCCACTCAGTCGTGCACGTAACAGCTTCATAGTGTTCTAGAGTGTGTCTGTAGCACGCGGTGTCCATCACCATTTCCCTACCGTGCTATTTCAGTTGTCAGATTGTCACTGTAACAAACAGTGTCGCAATAAATATCTTTGTACGATGCTTTTTCTTTTTCTCTTTTTCCCTGTGTATGTTTGACTCTCTTTCAGATAGATACCTAGAAATGAACGGGCTGGACACTTAGTAGTTACCCAAAATTAAAAAATTTTGCATATGATAGTTCTCTGCTCTTCTCTACTTCATATGTTCTAAATCTGCCAGTGACTTTTCATCCTATTCAGACTAGCAGCCAAAACCTTTATAATGATCCGTAAGGACCACTGTGGTTTCTCCTTCACATTCCACCCCCGCCATGACCTCTCTGATCTCTGATCTTGACTCACCTCCTCATTCTCTCTGCTGCAGCAATACCAGTCTCCTCCTTCTCCAAACGCATGAGGCACACGCCACTCTAGGCCCTGACACATTGTATCTCTTTGGCCTAGAATGTTCCCCTAAAATAGTTCCATGGCTCCTTCCTTATTTCCTTCAATCTAATTCTCAGTACACATTTTAATTAAAAGAATTTTAAAATTCTAACGTGTATGAAAAAATTTTAAAATAAGAAAAACTAGAAAAATCTTAAAACAGATGAATACTCTATGCAAGTGAGTGCCCTACAAGATAACAAAACAATATGAACAATAGTAATTAAGTCATGGCGTTACTAGCGCATGAATATATAGACTCATCAAAGCAATAGAATAGAGGTAAGTAAAGGACTCAAATACTTACAGGAATCTAGTATTGGATAAAGGCAACGTCCACATCAATTGGGAAAAGATAGATTCTTCAACAAATGGTGTTGCAACAAGTGGAAATAATTCAAGAAAAATCTAATTGTATCCTACCTGACACTTCATGCCAAAATAAATCCCAATGATCACATATTTACACTTGAAAACTGATGTTATAGAAGTCCTAAAAGACACAGAAGAATACATTGGTAATCTTGGATTGTATAACACTCCTCAATATGACACTACACTCAAGAACAACATAAAATACAGACTGATTTGGTTTAAAAAATAATTGAAACTTTCTTCATCGCCAAAAAATTAAAATAATAAAAATGAAAGGTATGTGTCAAATTAGAAAACAAATACATACTTCACATCATAGACAAAAGAGAAATTTACTTAATATATAGAAAAATATGCCAATAATATGTTTATGGAAAAAGAAATGTAAATAGTTCTTAAACTTGAGAGATTCATAATAAGGAAAACGGAAACTAACTCTATTGACATACCATTTGACGTACAGTTTCGTACCCATGAGACTGGCAAAAATCCAAAACTTTGACAATTACTCTTGGCAGGGCTGTGGAAACATGGGCACTCTTCTTCCACTGTTTGTGGGACTGGGGATCTTCCCGTTCCCAACTGCACTGGACTTCTTTTACATCCTTCTGCGTAGTGCCCAGGAACACCTACTTCATTTGTGAGAGCCAAATTTAACATCACCTGTTGAAGGAAGTCTTCTCTGTCCTTACCTCCCACCCCTAATTCTTCTGCCATAAATGCTCATCGTCCCCTTTCATAGCATCTCTCATAAGTGGCGTTTATTAACCTAGTATTCGTTTTCCCCACTCAAATCCAAAATTTACAAGGTCAGGTCAGTGAACTTGACTATTATTTACTCCAATACTTCGCACAAGTAGGAACAATTGTACAGAAATTAAGGAATACAGTTTTGCTTGTGTGTACCATTTAATTCAGTTCTCTTAGTCTCTGTTTCCTCAGGAAAATACACATGTCTTTGGGATATTGTGACTGTTGATGGATACCATAACATAAATTCTGGATACAGAGTAAACCCTCAAAAAAGGAAAGATATTATAATATTTCATTATGATATTTCATTATCAATGCAGCACGTTTCTGGTTGGCATGTGATCCATCAACATTTGTCAAACACCAGGCATCATCCTTATCTCTGCTTCACTAGTGTTGCAAGAACTATGTTCTCTCTAAACTCTTATTTATTCAATTTTTCTTTACTGTGACTGACTTCTTAAAATTAACTGTCTACTGTAACCTCATACTAAATTAATCTCCACAAATTATGGGTTTTTGTAATATATTTTTTGCAATAAATCATCATCGAATAAAAAAAAGTGTTCCTGGTGACCAACTGAAATCATCATGAGAAGGGGCTATTTGACTCAATGTTTGGATAATCACTTCACGTTTATTATTTTCTTTCTTTGCATGCACCTATTGAAGTTATTTATCTCTGTGTTTATCTTTGTCATTAACTGGGATCTCTAACGGCAAGGATTGGGACTGTAAACCCTACTGGCAATGATTACCAAGGTACTTTCCCAGAGCAGCAGCTCAGTAAAGGTTTGCTAAATGAAGGAGACAGCTTGGAGTACCTACATTGATTAAGGAATGTGCTAGGCATGCTGGCAGAATTCAAAGAGTATATTGTGCATATACAGTTAATTTTCATGAGTGTTAGTTGTAGTAAAGATAAATAACCTTCAGCTCAAAATTACACTCAAGCTATACCTTAAAAACACAAGGATGTGGATTTTTAACAAGTGTGTGTTAATGTGTGGCTTTGCTCGTGTATAGGTTACATATAAGCATTGTGTAAAATCCAGAAGTATGAAATATGTTGTTGCAACGAGAAGTCTAATCTCTGTTTCCATTCACCCAGTTTGTCTACCTGGAAACAATCTGGTACCAGTTTCTCCACTGCACCACCACTTGGAGATATTCTGTGCATATGGAATTAAGATTCCCGTATGAGAAGATACAAGGAAATGCTGATAAAAAAGCATTTCAGGAAGAAAGGATTGCAAATACAAAGCCGGTAAGGTGGGAAAGTGAGAAAAGGTAATGACTTAAATTACAATAGAATAGAAAATAGTAAAAATAAGTCAATGATACATAGTGTTCCTGGCAATTCATAGAAATGAAAATACAGATGTCTTTAAAATGTGAGAATAATTTTTTTTTAGGATTTTATTTATTAATTTGACAGAGAGAGTGAGAGAGCATAAGCAGGGGAAGCAGCAGACTCCCCGCTGAGCAGGGAGCCCAATGTGGGGTTCGATCCCAGGACCCGGGGATTATGACCTGAGCCCAAATTAGATGCTTAACTCACTGAGCCACCCAGGTGCCCCTAAAATGTGAAAATAATTAATAAGATATGTTTATTAACATATTAACATATTTTATATGTTATTTACATTTATTTTTATTTTTTGAATTTGAACATCATATAATTTTATTCTGGTATCAGGAAAAAGAAGACAATTATTTTATCGATGTATGTACATTAAAAATACTTTGTTATGACAAATTTCAAACATACACAAAAATTGATAGGGAAACATAAGCAATCTTCCTGTTCCCTTCAACCATTTTTGTTTGTGACTCACCTTGTTTCTTCTATACTCATATCTGCTTTCCCTCTTCTCATTATTTTGATGCAAATCTCAGCCATTATACGATTACATCCATAAATGTTTCCACAGATCTCGGTAAAAGGTAGGGACTCTTAAACAGAACATATTTCATTTATATTTAAAAAGATCATGAAAGTTACAATGTGATAAGATTTTTCAACTCATAACTGGTGATGATCTCAAAATCTGATGATCTTGTTAAATGAATGGATAAAGATGTGGCTATATACATACAAGAGAATATTACTCAGCCATAAACAAGAATGAAATCTTGCCATTTGCAACAACATGGATGAATCTAGAGAGTATAATGCTAAGTGAAATAAGCCAGTCAGAGAAAGACAAATACCATATGATTTCACTCGTATGTGGAATTTAAGAAACAAAACAAAGAAAGGAAGAAAAAAGAGAGAGACAAACCAAAAAGCAGATTCTTTTTTTTTTTTTTTTAAGGTTTTATTTATTTGACAGAGACAGCCAGGGAGAGGGAACACAAGCAGGGGGAGTGGGAGAGGAAGAAGCAGGCTCCCAGCAGAGCAGGGAGCCCGATGCCGGGCTCTATCCCAGAATGCTGGGATCACGCCCCGAGCCGAAGGCAGATGCTTAACGACTGAGCCACCCAGGCGCCCCCAAAAAGCAGAATCTTAACGATAGAGAACAGATGGTTACCATAGCGGAGGTGGGCAGGGGGATGGGTGAAGTAGGTAAAGGGGATTAAGAGCACACTTCTCATGATGAGCACTGAGTAATGCATAGAATTGTTGAATCAGTATATTGTACACCTGAAACTAATTGTACACCTGAAACGAATATTACACTGTATGTTAAGTACACTGAAATTAAAAAAAATACTCAGATGATGGAAACACTTAAAAAAAAAGGAAAAAAAAATCTCATGGTCTTGTTTTGGCCACTATGAAGGAAAATGGTGCTCTTACACATTGGTGGTGGAAGTATGACTTGGTATGTCTATGGAAGGAAATTTGCCAATACCAATGAGAATTTTAAATGCATTTACTCTGGTCCAGCAATTCCACTTCTAGGACATTACCCTCCGCATACTGGCACATAGGAGCCATGATGTCCCTACAAGAACATTTACTGCAACATTGTTTAAAAATCACAAAATCCTGTTGGCCTAAATGCCCCCAATGACAGGCTGGTCAAATCAGTTGAGTATGTGTTCATTCAAGGGATAGTATGTCACCTTTATAAAGATGAGAAAGTTTTCCAAAAAGTAATATGAAATGACTCCTAAAATATATAAATATAAAAGGTGAGATAAAGGAAATTTGTATAGATTGTTCCCTTTTGAGAAAAAAAGATGGTAATGGTGTGTACACACACACACACACACACACAAACACACACCTACCTGCTGTCTGCGTAAAGGCACGCTTGCTCGGCTGGGCTCACAATGCCTCCGAAAAACACAAGAGAACCTGCCGAGGTGGTCATTGCTTCTGGGGATAGAAACTAAGTATACGGAGAGAGAAGGGAAAACTACTTCGCACTTTATACTTGCTTGTAGCTGTTGAAATTTATAATTATCGAGTCGGCAAATATTTATTGAGTACCTACTGAATGCCTGGCCCTTGGGTAGTTGCTGAGACGAAGCACCTACCCTCATGCAGTTTACACTCTACACGTACAAATACGCTCACTTTGGTTGAAATAAAGAACACTTATTTTTTATTTCATCTATGTACATACATAAAATAATTGTTCTAGCTCTTGCTCTTTTTTGAAGATTTATTTATTTATTAGAGCGAGAGAGAGAGAGCACTCACGTACATGCGTGGGGGGCGGGCAGAAGGAGAGGGAGAGAGAAACTTAGGCAGACTCCATGCTGAGCACAGAGCCTGACTTGGGGCTGGATCTCACCACCCCGAGACTGTGATCGGAGCTGAAACTAAGAGTTGGAGACTTAACCGACTGCACCACCCAGCACCCTAGCCCTTGCTCTTTTTCAAATCTAAAACTGTGCCAGTTTTTATAATAAAACACAAGCATGAAAAAAAAAACTTTTTTTACATCAATTTTAAATGCAAGTAAAACTGTGTATTTGAAATTATTTTTATTGTGAATTTAAAAAATAATTAAAAAAGCAAATCTTAAAGTTAAATCAAGAAGTTAGGGCTCAGATAAAGGATGCTACAGTTTGGATACTAGATTTAGAGAATGAAAATCTCAAATTTGGTGGATTAATTCAAGGATTATCATGGTAGATTTTTCAACAGGTTTCATGAACCCGAATAAACCAAGGAAATGGTGTAGGTGAGGCAGGAGCTAAGAGAGACAGGGTCTCGAGGTTTCAACGGCGAGATCTCAGTCGTGATCCTAAAGATTTGAGTCTTCTTGACTCTGCGGTAGAATGTGCCAGAACAGGACGGAGAGTAAAATGTTGGCCTCCGTGTGGGATATGTGCAGTTCCAGATGATTTCAAGATTTATCATTAGGAATAGCAGAGAATGGGGGAAAAGGACAGGGGGAAGCAGACAGGTTGGGGTTTGAGATTTGGTTGGCGTTTCACTCGCACACAAGGTAACTATGGGATGACCGGGTCAGCCCCACACAAAGAAGACCCTTCTTTTGGGGTAAAACCTCCAAGCGAAGCCAAGATGGAGGGGCAGCCAAAGGGCTAAAGAGAAAACAAGGCTTCAGGGACAAAGGGATCAGGGAGGTGAGTTCTATGAGGACAACGTAGTTACCGGGGTCATTGTACAGAGAGAAGAGGCTAGATGAAGGAAAATCAGCCCGCGGTTGTGCCATCTGAGGTCTTTGCTTTAGAAAGGCACATTTTGGAAGTGTTCTGAAGTTCAACAGTAAGCTACCAGGCAAGACAGAAAGAAAGAAAGTAGAAATATAGATTATTATGAGGTCAAAATGGAAATGACCGAGGGAATGTCTGTTTCATGCATTTCTTGCCGATCAGTAGCTACGTTAAAGTATCTTAACTCGAATGTGCGTTGTGGTGTATCGAGAGGCTTGTAATTACTGGGATAATATTCCACACACTATACACCAGTACTGTATTTAGTGTGAGTGTTCTCCTTGTTCAGTTGATTGAATTAAATTCCTTTTTATTTTATTGAGCTGTCTAATTGCTCCATTATAATTTCTGTGTATTCCCCAAAAGACTAGTTTCCTTATGATAGAATACAATGCGATAGCCCACGGAGATAAGCAAAGCATAGGCATATTATCTTTCCTTTACTTGAAGTAGAAATGTATTTGTTTTTGTGTTAAAATTAGATTGGATAGGGAGGTGAGTTCTATTAAATTAAACCACAGAGAACTTACATAAATATGGATGGAGGGAATGCTTGTGAGGTCACATTCCAGTTGTGTGCTGAAATCTGAGAGGAGAGATGCTTTAGCAAACCTTCTTTGGGGAAGTGCCAGGAGGAGGCCCGAGCCATTCCAGTGTCCCTGAACGTCACAGTTCTTGGGCAGCGTGGGTGCTTGGGTCCCTCTGCCATCGAGCTGATAGAACACAAAACGAGGGTAAATCGTCTATTGCAAGGAAGACGGCTTTGTTAGCTGTATCTGAAGACAACCAAAGATTACCTAGTTTTCATTTTTTTAACAATATAATTAAACCCACAGTCTTTGAATGTGAGTACAGATCTTGCTGAATATCTCAAGAATATCTGTAAGAAGAAAAAGAAAAGCTTACCCCTATTTTCCTGACTTGAATGGATGTTAACTTTCTATTTTAGAGACAGAACCTTAAGTTACTTTGGGGAAGATGATCAAAATCAAAAGGAAACGAAGGAACCAGTCTCAGTTTCTATAAGTAAAGGTGAAGTGAATACAATGTGAAAACCAAAGACCATCAGGAGCGGTGGAAACTGCTCTGTCAGCAGAACCAGAGCCCTTGTGTGCTCTGTCTTCACTGCCAGGAGCACATGGCTCATTAAGGGCTTCCCAAAGAGAAGGGGACAGACCGTTGCTGGGAAATATAAAGAGCCAGTCGTTTCTGCAGGCTGGCAGAACATGTCATTTACCAGAGTGTACAGGCCGGAAAGCGCAGTCTCCTGAAACTGAAGAGCTGCCAGTCAGCGTGTGTGTGTGTGTGTGTGTGTGTGTGTGTGTGTGATCTTAAATTAAGGAATCTCCAAAAGAGAATACACCAGCAAAACAAATAACAAATGTGAAATATATATATATGAATGCTCCGCAGATAATGATTTTGTTTTTTAAATCAGAACCTTCCTGGAGCGAGAGGTGTGCTAAGTCACACTTCTAAGTTAGTTAAATTAACTAATTTTGTCGTTGCTCGTGACGGTGGTCATTCAGGACACACTATCCCTCAGTCGTTGGTTACGGTGGTCTGCTTCTTTATTTATCAGGAGGATTGCTCCCAGTACTTGCTCTGGTTGTTATCATTGGGGTTTTTACCTTTGTGGAATCCAAGGTTTCAGATCTATAAAGCTTTCTGATGTCTGGGCTTCAGTTTTCTGTAACAAGATCAGGGTTCTCTGGTCGATCTTCAACTCTGAAGTCGTATTTGTGGTTAGATAAATTAGCCAGAGAATGCCTTAAAGTTGGCCCGCTCAGCTGTAAACCCCATACGACTTGTTTGCTTTTCTTATAGTGAATGGATGATACTGAATTCTGCAAAAGACAGTCCTTTATTCTTGAAAATGTGAGGAGTGCCAGATATAGAGACTTTATGCAGTGTATACTTGAAAAGTAATCTGGAAAAATTTTAAGAGTCAGGTGTGAGTTTTAACCTCCATAAATCTTTACTCAAAGTGGATATTTTTTAAAAAAGCAATCCTTGTCTGACCTTCTCAAAGTTATCACCTAATATTTTCCTGTAAAAGTTCCTTGTGTATGTTTTCAGATATTTTCTAATCATTTAATCAGTTATTTAAAAACTTTAAAACATAGATGGAATTACACTATATACAGGGTTCCGAAACTTGGCTTCCTCACTAAATAGATCTTGCCCAGCATTCTGTATGCATACAAAGAGATCGGCTTAATTGACTTTAATGGCTGCATAGCATTTATATTCTGAATGTTCCATATTAGGTTGAGCAAGTCCCCTCTCGATGAACCCTTGGTTATTTTTACATTTTTGTGACTATAAACATTCCTGTCTTGAATATCCTCCTACATGATATTTATGAACCTGACAAGGGTCTGTAGAATATCTCTAGCTGGGACTGGTGAGACTGAAGGAAAATTCTGATTTTAGAATCTAATTTTTTGAAATGTGTTGCTATTTTACTCTCTTTGCAATTTTCTGATATTTAAAGGTATATTCTCAAGAAACTATTAAATGCATTTATTGGAATCAGTAAAATCTCATTTACAGTCATTATGTAATAATCTCTCATTTGAATTAAAAATAACATGAGTTTTGTGAATGTGGTAAAACATTTTATTGTATACACAGATGATGAAATTACATCTCAATTTAATAGTAGGGTGACTATTAAATTTAATAGCAGGGCAACTAAATATTATATGGCTCCTAATGTGATATAATATAAAGTATAGTAAAACCTATGAAATGCACTTGCCAAAAATATTTACTCTATAAGTAATGAAATCCTTCCATCTCATTTTCACATTACAAGAAATACAGGTGATAAAGGAAGTTAAATGATATCGTGAGGAAACAACTGGACGAATTTAGAAGGTGGAACAGTACAGCAGGTAGACCAGATTCTTCAATATGTCAATATGATTTTAAAACAAAGAGGGGGGTGTTCTTCTAGATTAAAATATACCCTAAGAGACAACAAAATGGGAAAGCTTGTCATTTATTATGTTTTGGTTTAAACAATTATCTCTTATGGCCAGAAAACAAAGGCATGCTCAAAAACCAAGGAGATGGGAGTCAACTTGAAAGCATTCTTGCTTATGAAATTTGGAATAATTTGAACGTCCAAATGAGTAATGACAGAAATGTATTAGAAAAAGTTAATAAAATGGGGCACCTGAGGGACTCAATCAGTTAAGCATTTGACTCTTGGTTTCAACTCAGGTCATGATCTCATGGGTCCTGAGATGGCAGCCCCGTGTGGAACCCTGCATCAGGCTCCATGCTCAGTGGGGAGTCTGCTTGAAGATTCTCTCCCTCTGCCCCTCCCCCCCAAGGCATGGGCTCACGTGCTCACTCTTTCTTCTCTTCTCTTTTCTCTTCTCCTCTCCTCTCCTCTCCTCTCCTCTCCTCTCCTTTCCTCTCTTATTTATTTGACAGAGAGAGAGAGGCAGCAAGAGAGGGAACACAAGCAGGGGGAGTGGGAGAGGAAGAAGCAGGCTCCCAGCAGAGCAGGGAGCCCGAAGTGGGACTCCATCCCAGAACGCCGGGATCAGGCCCTGAGCTGAAGGCAGACGCTTAACGACTGAGCCACCCAGGTGCCCCTCTCTCTCTTTCTAAAATAAATAAATCTTAAAATAAATTCAAATCAAGGGGATGAAGATATACAAACTCCTCGTTATAAAATAAGTCACGGAGATGAAAAGTACAGCATAGGGAATGTAGTCAGTAATATTGTAATAATGTTTTGTGACAGTTGGTGACTACACTTATCATTGAGCACTGAGTAATGTATAGAATTGTTGAATCACTATGTTGTACACATGCAACTAATATAACTTGTACATTAATTATAATTTATTAAAGTATACATTAATTATACTTACATTTAAAAAAAAATAATGAGTCTACTCTGGCAGGAAAAAAAATTCTTTTAAAGATTTATTTATTTATTTTAGAGAGAGAGTGTGTGCATAGAGTGGGGGGCAGAGGAAGAGCGAGAGAGAGAATCTCAAGCAGACTCCTGGCTGAGCACAAAACCTGACTCCGGGCTCAGTCTCACAACCCTGAGATCATGACCTGAGCTGAAATCAAGGGCCAGTGGCTTAACTGACTGAGCCACCGAGGCGCCCTGAAAAAAAAATTGTTTTTAAATAAGAAGAGGGAAAAGAGTTATCTTTTGAAGAAAAATTCCAATTAATATATATTTTTTAACTACCATATTATAACTACCATCATAATAATTTATTCTGACAAGGATCATCAACGAGCTAAAACCAATGAATGAAAGATTACTGGGGAACATGATAGTCACCTGGTATCAAATTATCAGCCAAAAGATAGCTTAGTAATGACAAAGATAAAAGAATGGTTTTCAATGATGTAATCTGGAAGGCACCATTTTAACCAAATAGTCAAATTCAGCGTCCTCAATAATAGGACAAACTGATGCAACACACTGAGAAGGACACGTCACATGAGGGTTTTCCTGCTAGAAATGCTTCACCTGAATCTAATCATGAAGAAACCATCAAACTGAAACTGAGGGACATTTTGCAAAACAACTGCTTTTTTAAAAGATTAATATCATAAAAGAACTAAAAAAAAAAAAAAAAAAAAAAAAAGCCTAACAATTCTAGATTAAAGAGACCTGACAACCAGATGTAATGTGTGTACCTTGATTAAATTTTGGGTTGGAGAAAACAACAACAACAAACCCTAGCTATGTTAGGGCAAATGGGGAAATTTAAATATAACAGTATATTTAATAAATACATTGTTATGTTTATACTTCCTGAATGTAAAATTCGTGATGTGGTTATGTGAGAAAATGTGCTAGTTCTTGGGAAGTGCCCACTGATGAATTTAGAGAAAAGTATCAGGATGCCTGCAGTGAACACTCACAGTTCATCCCTTCCTCTGGCTCTGCCGAAAGTGTGGCTGTGTATGTGTGTGCGTGTGTGCGTGTGTGCGTACTTTATATTCAGTGCACGTCTGTGTGTGTGTGTAGAGAGACAGAGTGAACATGCAAAAGTAGCAAAATGTTAACAATTAGTTCTACATAAAAAGCATATATGGTATTAGTTCACGGGGCTGCCATAATAAATTACCACGGATTGGATCGTTTAAACCGCAGAGGTTTATTTTCTCACAGTTCTGGAGGCCGCAGTGCAAGATCAAGGCGCCAGCAGGATTGGTTTCCTCGGAGGCTTCTCTCCTTGGCTCGTAGATGGCTACCCCCTTTCTGCCTTTTGGCACAGTTGTCCTGTGCTTTGTACCCTTGATGTCTTTGTGTGTCCGAATTTCCTCTTCCTATGAAGATACCAGTCAGATTCAATTAGGGCCCATCCCAGTGGTTTTCTTTTAACTTTATCACTTATTTAAAGCCCTATCTTCAAAAACAATCGCATTCTGAGATACTAGGAGTTAAGGCTCCAACACATAAATTTTGGAGGGATACAATTCAGCCCATAGAAATAGGTATTCACTGGATTGTTCTGTCAACTTTCCTGTAGATTTGAACATTTTCAAAATAAAAAGTTGGAGAAAAAAATGTGGACCCAGCTGGTTCCCATATACTTCTCTAAAATCAAATTATTTTGGGAATCAGAAACATTTTGGTATGTACTTGTGGTTAAATTAGTTAGACAAACTTTGTAAGACACTATAGAAAGGATTTTTTTTTTTTTTTTAAACAGGAATCAACAGAAACTGGACTATGTTAGTCAATTTCTGTCAGCCCAGTTTAGGAAAGGAAAATAACTCATACCAACCATCTTTCTAACACCCCTGTCCTCTAAGTAAAAGCATTCTAGAAGTGAAGCACAGTTTGAAATTCAAAATGAAAAACTCCCCTATTACCTTTTCTGAAAAGTCATTTCTTCATTATTAAATTTAATATCTCATTGAAAAAAGATATTCTTAATGTACAACAGGTCAACATTATGATACTGCTAATGGTTATAATCAGTCTTCAGATTTAAAAAAATATTTCTATTTGGCTTTTTTTCCCTATCATAATTTAGCTATAAAATAAATAAATATAATTGCATTCACCTTTCATTTCTAATTCCTCTTGATATTTTTCAGTCCTAAAGCTTTTTCACCTCAAGCTGTGATTTGTCAGGGTTTATAACTTCTGAGTATTGTCAGTGTTGCGGATGTGTGGATAGGAAACCTCTAGGGAAAATCAAGGTTCTGTAGAAAAAAGGCATTGGTGATTCAGGAAGTGCTGTCCGTTCCTCTGAGTGAGTATTGAACCAATGCCCCTGCACAAGAGGTGCTATCTTTTTGAAAATGATATAAAACAGAGGTCTTAACTTTAGTATGAGACTCTTTCATAAAAAATACATCCAGAAACGACCTCAGTTTCAGATTTCATGAGAAGTCTTAAATTTTTTTAAAATGTATATACAGAAGTTTTAATACTTCAGAAGAGGAGAGGAATTTTACTGACTTGCAAAGATATCTTTATTGCCTGATTACTTTTTCAAAAGGAATGCTCCCCTCCCCCCCAGGTTGTAAGGTTAGACATTTTTCATTTTAAAAAATCTCAGAAATAAAGGTATAAATGAAGTAAAAATTCATTCATAATCCCACCATCCTGAGATGAGAATCATTATTTAGTTAATATATTATTCTATAGTCTAGTAAATAAAGAAAAATAATAAAGCATTTATTCTTTCTGTGTATGAACTGTACTTCAGGATAACTAAAAAGTTAATTCTTAATTTGTCAAAATTTCATATTTTTTTTAAAGATTTTATTTATTTGAGAGAGAGAGAGAGAGAATGAGTTAGGGGGAGGGGGAAAGGAAGAGGGGAAAACAGACTCCCCACGGAGCAGGGCGATTGACACAGGGCTTGATTCCAGGACCCTGAGATCATGACCTGAGCCCAACGCAGATGCTTAACCAAATGAGCCACCCAGGCGCCCCCAAAATTTCTTATTTCTTGATTAATATATTTAAAGTTATTTCCCTCTAGATACTGCTTTAGCTGTGTTCCACAAATATTAACACAGGATGTTTTTCTCATTTAATTCTAAATTGTTTAAAATTATTTTTTTTTTAAAGATTTTATTTATTTACGTGACAGAGAGACAGCCAGCGAGAGAGGGAACACAGCAGGGGAGTGAGAGAGGAAGAAGCAGGCTCCCAGCCGAGGAGCCCAGTGTGGGACCCGATCCCGGAACGCCAGGATCACGCCCTGAGCCGAAGGCAGACGCTTAACGACTGCGCTACCCAGGCGCCCCTAAAATTATTCTTAATTTGCTCAGAACAACAACAACAGCAACAACAAAAATGGCTCAGCATTCTTCTTTCACGGGTACTTGGATGTCTTCCTCTGTTTTTTTGTATTCAACCAGGAGCAAGTCTTGTCTTTGAAACTCTGAAGACATAAGCCATATACATGTTAATGTCTTCTGGTATACAATTCTTTGCTTTGTTTCCTTTCCCTCTTTAGATTATTGGACTCATTTCCAGACTATTTTTCCTGTTTCCTTGTCCAGTTCTTCCTTTTGATGTATCTCATTTAGGCTCATTATACTTGGATAGTACCAGATGTTCCAAATTTATTTGGCTTTTTATACTATCAAAATTCCAGTTGCTTAAACACCTACATTTAGGTTAGCTGCTGCCCCAAAAAGTGATCAGAAAAAGTAATTTAAGGGCGCCTGGGTGGCTTAGTCAGTTAAGCATCTGCCTTCTGCTCAGGTCATGATTCCAGGGTCCTGGGATCCAGTCCTGCGTCGGGCTCCCTGCTCAGCAGGGCCTGCTTCTCCCTCTGCCTTCTCCTCTCCCTGCTTGTGCTCTCACTAACAAATAAAATCTTAAAAAAAAAAAAAAAAAAGTAATTTATATAGGGTATGAAAGACCTGCCTTTTAAATTAATTTTCCTAGGCATCACTGTTTGTGTTAGCAAGGTTACTTAGCAACTCAGTTACTGTCATATGTAACCACGTAAAAGTGGCCAAAGGATGTTATTTGATTTCCATGAAATGCTCAGGTAATATTTGACTTCCAAAATGTAAATACATTTCCATAGAGGGTATAAATGTGATAGTATTAATTTGAATTGTGTCATTTTCTTCCTTTGGGTAAGGAAGGTTGAGAGTGAACCTACCATACGAGCCAGTGGATGGAGCCAACCACTCTGTGCTGAGTTCGTGTTCCTGAAACTCTCCAGTTCCAGGGTGATTCGGCCTCTTTTCACTTTCTTGTGTGTGTATGTGCGCTTTTCTTATCTTTTGCATCTAGTATCATGGGAAACTTCATAATGGTCATTCCTGCATGTATTTTCTCTTAGCCTATGTCTCCATCACTGACCTGATATTTTGTTCCACTGCAGTACTGAGGATAATTTGTGATTTTTTCAGGTCAGTCCTGCTGTTGGAGGCAAGACTTGCTGTTCATAGCCATGGTCTTTGACCGATCTAGGGCCACGTGTGAGCCTCCCCACCACCTGGCCCTCGTGGGTTCAGTTCCTCGGTTGCTTTCTTCTTGGTCGTCCTCTTAACCTTCGTCCTGGTCGCTCTTCAGACACAGTCCTCGGGGGGTTATCTGTCAGCTCCCATCACTGGGTGTTCTATTTTTTGCCCGCTGATTTTTTTTCTATATGCCGCCCTCTCCTTCAATACATCTGGGTAAATTTCTACCCATATTTGATGTAGTTCAACTCCTTTTGTAAATCCAGTTGCCTACACATCTGCACATTCAGGAACAGACAGACGAAGATGGCAGGTCAGCTTACGAGCTTTAGGAAATATGAAATTTCCAGGGACTATGGATACACTTTCTGTCCCTAAAAGCCTGTCCTCATGAAGAAGAGACCATCTTTGTAAGATCTTACTTTGTTCTTGCGTTCGGAACGTGTTTCTTCTTTTTCCTCTGCTTGAGTCCCGAGGTCGGTCTCTGCGCAGTGGGTACAACGTCCGCCTTCCTGTCCCGGAGGAGCGGCCGCACAGGGGCGGACCTGACCGCTGACCTGCCCCGGCCTCAGCGGCCTCGCCCAGCTTGGCCTCTCCCGGCTCCGAGCAGCTGCGGGTGTGCCCAGACCGGTCGGTGTCCCGGAGGGGAGCCCTAGGTCACCTAGGTCAGGCGGACGGGCAGCCGGACCCCGGCAGTAGCTGCTGCAGTCCGCCGACGCGGACGCCGCCGTGGGGGGCTGCTATCATCTTACCGACCGACGCCCGCGAGCCCCCGGTGCCCGCACCTCGAGCCGACCCCGGTCCGCGGGCGCGCGCGTCGGCTCCGGGCGGGAGTACTGGGAGCCGTGCCGGGCAGCAGAGGGGCGCACCCGCCTACACCCCGAGCGCGAGCCGGGTGTCCGCGGGTGCTCACCGGGACTCTCCCGAAGCCCGCCCGCCATGCACGAGTTTCCCACAGCAAATAAGCCCCCCCCCCAAGACGGGTACGCCAGTCTGTGCAGCGTCCTGGGGCTGGCGGCCTGCCCTGAGTGACTCCACGATGGTGATAACCCGCCCCCACCGCCCGCAGCCACCTGAGCCGGGAGACCCAGGGCGTGCCCTCCGCGCAGCCGCACGACCCCTGCGCCGCACGTGATAAGCCGCCCGCGGAGTGATGCCGGCTCTCGGCTCGGGGCACCAGCCGCAGCGCCCGCCACGCCCCCTGCCCGGTGAGGGGCCCGGCGAGTCTCCAGTTGTGCGTCCAGTCACGTGCCCGGCCTCGCTTCCCGCCCCGAGACGAGAGACGAGCAGTGGACGTCGTCCACCCCGACGCCGGCCGCCCTCGGCCTCCACAAGCTGCTTCCGCCGGCGCTGAGGCGGGTGAGTCTGAGTGCCGCCTCCACGAGCCGGCTCTTCGGTACCGGGGGCCTCGTGCGTCGGGGGCCGAGAGGTGACGGGGGGCTCCTGCGCCAGCCGAGAGGACGGGGCAGGGGGGCTCGTGCCGGGGCTGAGAGGTGACGGGGGGCTCGTAGCGCGGGGGCCCAGAGGTGACGGGGCGGGGGGGGCTCGTGCGTCGGGGGCCGAGAGGTGACGGGGGGGGGGCTCGGCCGTCAGAGGTGACGGGCGGCCTGCGGTTGTGGGCCGAGAGCCCCGGTCCAGAGCGAGCCGGCTGGGGGCTCGGCGTGTGGGTGCCAGACGTAAAAGCTGGGGTGACAGGTACGGGGTTTGACCCTTGGCCCCTCAGCAGCAGCGAGCCTTTGAGCTCCCGGCCGGGCGCTGCGCCAGGTGGGTTCGTGGCCGGGCCGTGACCAGCCGCTCCCTCCGGCTCGGACGGGGCTTGTGCCCTTGGCGTGGGGGCCGTCCCGCCAGCTGTGGTCTTCCTCCTGGGGACGCCGTCCCGGGGTCACAGCAGGGCAGCTGTGTTTGCGGGGTGCGGGTCCGGCGGCTCCGACGTCACCGTCCTGAGCTAACCCCTCAGAGCCTGCCGAGAGCGAGAGCGCGCCGTTGGCGTCCGGAGAGCACTTCCCTCAGCTGCGCGTCAGCCATCTTGATCTTACAAGCGTCTACACGTGTCCCGCGACGCGCGCTGGCAGAGTTCCTGTGCTTTTCTCTGCCGTGACCGTGAACGTCTTTCTGTATCGACCATTTCAAACGTTATTTTGACCGGTTCTTTCCAGAATTAGGGTTCACCCTGAAAATCATACCCTTCCAACCAGTGTGTTGGTTGTACGTTTTAATAAAAGGGGACTCAGGTGTAGAAAGAGCACAGGTCTTCAGTGTATAATGCATCGATGCCGCCACCGCCCGGGGCAGGGCCCGCACCCACAACTACTCTTCCTCCGCACCTCTTGGACCCCCACCCTCTCCGCCAGCTCATTAGCTTCCAGAACCCATCGGACCTCCAGTTTATCGCTTTCCCTAATTTCTAGACACACATAATGGATTCTAATCAATTTTAACTGATGTGATGGGGGCGAAGTTCTCTCTCCCTATTAGCTCAGGTAAATTTTATTGTAGCTGTAAAACTCACGCATAGACACACAACAGGATGGCAGTAATTGAATAACTACATTTCTGAAGCAAAATGAAATTTTAAATCCTATCACCCTATTAATCCATTTAGGGTTTTTTTTTTTGTTTGTTTTTTGTTTATGTTTTTTTTAAGAGAGAGAGGGGCAGAGGGGAGGGAGAGAGAGAATCTTAAACAGGCTCCAGGTCCAGCATGACATGGGGCTCAATCTCACAACTCTGAGATCATGACCTGAGA
The DNA here is from genome assembly GCF_017311325.1 of Ursus maritimus. NCBI lineage: Eukaryota > Metazoa > Chordata > Mammalia > Carnivora > Ursidae > Ursus > Ursus maritimus. The sequence continues at coordinate 37,750,539 of NW_024425341.1, read as the reverse complement.
TGGAAATCAAGAGTGAGACGCTTAGCGGGCTAAGCCACCCAGGCACCCCAATCCATTTATTCTTACTGATGAGCTAATAACTCAATAATTTTATTTGTGATTAGTCGATGTGTGATTTTGCATTTGTAGTGGTGGGACAAAGGTGGGAGAGAAGGGGCATAATATTCTGAGATGTTGAACTATTTCCTTTAAGGTTTGCTCAAGTAGCATCTGTTAACATGACATGGAACACACTTCGAGTAACTGCGTACTGATGAATGGTGTAGTTGACAGGAAAACTATAATCTATGGTAATCATCTTTCAGGTTCACCACAGTGGGGATAGTCATTATTTCCTCCCCCCCCCCTTTTTTTTCCCTCCCTGAGGGTGGAGGGGAGACAAAGAGTTCGCCTCTTTCCTCTGCCACTGATCTCTACCGGACTGACTTTCTCATTGCATCTTGAGTGCACTTCTCAGTATGAGGCCTGCCTGTATCACCGTAAGACCGCTTTCTCATGATGTTCCCCATAAAGAACTCAACATGTTAAGCAATGGCAGTCACGCTGGAATAAGCGGGAGACACTTATTGGGGAGGCTTTGAAGCCTCATTTGATATATGGGTTCGCATCCATTCTGTTCGTAGATTTATCGTCGTGCCATGCCATGTCACAGCTACCATTTTCAATGGGGCTTGTACCCCGAGCCCTCAATTTAACTCTAGATGATTAAGTGTTGGGTCCCTTGTTGTTGTTGTTGTTGTTGTTGCAATATCAGTGGGGGCCCAGTGATGTTTACTGAATTGTATTTACCTTCTGGGTCCATGTTATTCTTAGGGCTTGGAATCACCCACTTGCACTCTTTCCTTTGTTGGAAAGATCTTTGTTTTGCAGGACAAGTCAGCTTTACTGTTTGGAGAAAAATCACATCATTCTTTTGTTCTAATTACAGTGATCAAATGTAATATTGTCAAAGTCAGAATCACTTGTTTTCTATTAGGATCAGCAAAAACATATCTTTGGGGAAAAACAACTAGATCAATTTTTCCCCTGAAAAAGGGGTTTTAGAATATGAAAATACTCTCTACCCAGATCATGCACATACATGACTGATGATAGGAAAGTAGGTAACATGGGATGATCACTGGACTGTGAAAATCACTAGTCAGAATTCTGTAGGAAATTAGATGGCTAGGATCAAGGCTCTTGGAAACAGGTTAGGGATGGCTTGGGAATACCGTTTTCATTTTAAACTTAAGTAGAGACTGCACTCTAACCTCGCTCATAAAGAAAAACAGAAACATAGTATTTTCTCTGAAACTTGGAACGCTTACTAGGTTAGGTTCCTGTCACCATTCTATTTGGTATATATGACTCTATCAGTTATCTATTGCTGTGTAATAAACCAATTTGAAACTCAGTGTCCTAACATAACAATCATTTTTTTGGCTCATTATCCTTTGGATCATCCGTTTGGGCTAGGGTGATCAGGACAGTTTTTCTACTGTTCTTGGAAGGGCTCATTCATGCATTTGTGGTCAGTTGCTCATTCTCTGGTTGGCCAGTGGACTATCTTGGGGTTGGTTTATCCAGATGGCCTCACCCACCTTTCTGGGAGTGACTGTTTATAGGTGAGGGTACCTCAGTTCTCCTGCACTGGTTTCATCCTTAAGCAGGAAAAGCTGAATTTGTTCACATGCCAGCAGGACTCCAAAAACAGTAAAGAAGTGAACCCCCCTCCCTGCTACAAGTTCTCTTAAAGCCTGTGCATAATGTTTACTAATTTCCCAGTAGCAAAACACAAGTCGTAAGAGGCCAACCCCAAATTTAAGGGTACAAAAAAATGGTCTTCATCTTTTGATGACGGAAGATGCAAAATCACTTTGCAAAGAGGCATGCATAAAGAATGAGGAAAATATGTAGCCATTTTTGCTGACTTAGCTTGAATACTCACAACAGCCTTGAGAAAATAAGAGAAGAAAGCTCAGGGAATTAAAGTTATTAATCTAAAATTAGACAACAATACCTGGGAGTGACATTAGCGTCAAAAAAATGCATGTCAGTCTCCAAAGACCATGTTGGTTTTTTTTTCTTTTTTCTTTTGTTTTACATCATTCTCCCAAACCACAGAGCTATAGTAGTAAGAGGTCCCTATTCTCTTCCCACCTACCACTAATTTTTAAATACACACACATAAACAGTTGACATTTTTGCAATGTGTAAAGATCTACACAAACATAATTTAAATTACCTGGGATCTCCTTCTTTCCAAGATGTTTGATGACCCTAAGTTCCTTCTGAATAGAAGTCCTTAATATTATCTGTATATACATATATTCAGCAGTAACTAATGACACCATATTGTAAATTTCTGTTAAGACTGTAAGCTCCATTGTGAGCATTCAGTGTGTTATGTTGTATTTATCAGGTGCCTAACAGAGAAGCTTGTCTAAAGATGTTCAGTATATGTTAGTTGGATAAATGAACAGTTAACTCAGCATTTACTTTCTTCACTTAAAGGTATAACAGAAATATCTCAGGTAACAATGTTTAGTTGTAGCTAGTATTTTCTCATAGATAATACAAAGAATACACGTAAAGTAGAGTGAATAGTGGAGAAGAGACAAATTTCATAGAGAAGAATTCCATATAATTTACATAAATGCCTCCCCCTGTTAATGAGGCAGAACTTAATTCCTCTCTCCCTTGAATGGACTTATGCTTAGTGACTTGTTTTCAAAAATTAGAGTATGGAAAAGAAATAGGAGAAGGAGTCATTTTATAAGAAAGAAACCTGGCCAACTTCTCTCAGCCAGGTGCTTAAGGTTGACATCGTGAGCAATGTCATGTTGATAGCAAGTGCTCTGATATAAGAATGGCATTTCATCTTGATCTTCATCCCAAAAACCCATAACTCCTAATCATGGAAAAAGCGCCGAACCACAATTGAGGGACTTTCTACAAAATACCTGGCCTGTACTCCTCAAAACCATCAAGGTCATCAAAAACAAAGGAAGTCTGAGAAATTGTCACAGACCAGAGGAGGCTAAGGAGACATGACAATTAAATGGACGTTAGGAAAAACTAATTTCTTAGTCATGTAGGGCTCTTTAACAAATTTCTGTAGACTGTTCTGGAGGATGGGAATCTAAGATCAGGGTACCAGTGTGGTCAGGTTCTTGGTGAAAGCCCTCTGCTGTGTTTTTACATGGTGGAGAGAGAGAATCTCTCTTGCGTCCCTTTTTATAAGGGCACTAACCCATTCATGAGGGTTCCACCCTCCCAAAGGCCCACACCTCCACATATCATCGAAGGGAAGATTAGTGCTTCAGCATATGAATTTAGGGGATGAAGGACACAAACATTCAGCCCACAGCACTAGCGAAATAGAGTAAACTGTGTATGGTTCATAGTTAACGATATGAATGTTGGTGCTTAGTTGTGACAATCATAGTGTGAGATGTTAGCAATAGAGTAAATTGAGGGCAGGGTATGTGAGATCTCTCTGTACTATCTTTCCAAAGTTTCTGTAAATCTACAACTATTATAAAATAAATGTTTATTGAAATTAAAAAAAAACTATCTCAGCTAACAAAAAAAGTATATTCACTTTCAGTTCTGAAACAGTTCATTTTCTGAAGAAATGAAAGTGTTTATTGAAAGTATATATAGCACCTTGAGCTTTACTTGTAACTGCTACACAAGCCTATCTTAAATTAATAAAAGTCATAGAAAGTCATTAGAAAGTATGATCTGTTGAGGAGAACAGATCATAGTTGAAAATGCTGTCTCATTTTCCAGTTAATAATAATTTTTCCAAGAGATGACAAAACAATTGTAAGCTGATCTCCGTCTACGAAAAGTATGCGAGCTGGTAGGAGACTGGGTGACTGGGAGGTTGGTGTGAGAGGGAGACTTTCCATTGTAAATCATTTTGTGTATTTCAAATTTTGTATCCTGTGCGCACATGTATTACTAACTCTTAAAAAGTTAATGAACAGTTGGCTCTGTTTGCAAATAACAAATATTACAGCTAAAACCTTGTATGAAGGTGAAAATCTGCCTCTCTGAGCCAAAAACAACAAGATTGAGCCTGATAAGCTATAAAGTCAGTGGCCATGTAAATTAAGCCAGTGAGCCGAATGCCTTTTATGCCTGGCAGAATTTCAAAATTGACACTACCTCAAAATTTGATGCCAAATAATACAGTTAGGGTTTAAAAAAACAAAAAAACAAACAACAAAGGAATTCTAGTCTGGAAACTTTCTAACATGAGAATTAAATATTAGCAGAATAAAAAGTCAATTTGATGGTATTAGCGTGGTCCTTTAGCAATTAAGTAAAACTTTTAAAATGTAGTTTTATATTTGCAAGACAGAACCTATCCAAAAATATCACCCTAATAATGGTGGTCTTTGAACAGAAGATTAATGTATATTCAGGCTTCATGTGTTTTATAATCATAGGGTTTGGCAACTTTCACTAGCTTTTAAGTTAACAGGGCAAGTTAATCAGAAGATTTTCCAAATTACTATGCATGTAATCTTATTTACACAAAGGTTTTTCAAGACCCTGCAGAAAATCTAATGTGTGAAACTTCAGTTCTGTTGTTGAGCAGTTGCTAATCACATAGTTACTCTATCTCCCTAGTTTATGAAGTTCTTATGATGATGGTTATAAGGAAGACTCGATTCTCTCTATGACTACTGGCCCATGAACAAACTAAGAGAATCTTGTAGAAATCTGACCCCCAGAGAACTAAGAGTTTTTAAGGACTCATAGAATTTTAGACTGGGAGTAGATTTTAGGGATCAATTTAGTCAAATCCCTTTATTTCACAGATGAAAAATCTAAGGGTCATAGAAATTAGGCGACTTGTTCATGGTCACCCATTAAACACTTGCTGAAGAGAACTAAACTCTAAGTTTCTCTCCAGGTTGTCTTGCAAGGGATGTATATATAAACATCACTAAATACACCAGATGTCATTCACTGATATTCCTAGTACAAACTGTGACATAAAAGTACTGGGCTGGAGAAGAGGTATGCGGGAAGCGAACAATGCAATACAAATGAAGTCATAGAAATTTCGAGTCTTAAGAGAGGAACAGGAATTAAGTAAGGGAGAAAGAAGATGTCTATCTAATATCTCATAAAATAAGCCTCTATTTCTTGATTTCATGACAGATGTTCTCTAAATAATATATTCTAAATGCAGGTATTCACTTCCAGTGAAGTATCCCTATCTAAAATTCAGCACAGGCTCCATCATTTTTGATATTTCCTGATTCAAGTTAATATTATCCTTGCCCCCCACTTACATCAACACTGGTTGGGGAAGTCAAGTGTGGAAATCAGGGAAAGGGGCATGAAGCCGAGCTGAGAGTATCAAGAGCCAATTCTGGGGTAATGGTAGTAAGGGAAGTTCTAATTAATAAGAACCCAAGCAATACCAAATAATGAACTTAGCATTCTAATTCTTAAAAGGCTGGTCTAAAAACATCTGTTCACCATATCTTAATTTGCTTGATGCACTGGCATACCTGGAATCGTGTTTTTATTTATTAGCTGTAACTAAAATAATTCTTTGCTATCTGTAATTATCAACAGTATTTATAAACCACCTCACTTTGGTGCAGTCTCGCCACAATCATCCTTAATTATGTGGCTTTATTTTGATCACTTATGCAGAATTATCCTTGGACTTTGTATTTTAAAATGCAAATCATGCATTCTACTAATTCTTCTAATTAGATACACAGATGAACAGTGGTTTCTGAATAAAAGATGCTTACAAAAGACCTCTGTCATATTTATTTGAGCAGCTTTGTTTTGTTTTTTGTCTTTTAGGGAAAAATATCTCTCCAGATTTTCTTGTTGTCTTTACTTTTTACTTGAACAAGAGTGAGGGAAATGCAACCAACAGTCTTTCAGCAATCCCCTACTCCAGTATCCTGCAGTGGGTACTTGACATTTTGATGGAGGGGTTTTGATGTTGCAGTTTAATATGTCAATTTTGACTCAGACTGAAAAAAACAAACATTAAACTTTTTTCTTAAATGAAGAAAGCTTTATTTTTCCCACATATATAATAATAAACAGAAATCTTACAGTTAAAAATGGAGACTTGATTTCATTGTTTATTTATATGTGTCCTGAAATGCCACTGAAAACATGATTATAAATAAAGAATGTGAGAGATTTCAAAGAATTTTTGGAAAGAGAACAACAATGGTTGGGAGCTTGAGTCTAGCAACATGTAAAATAAGGCATTATAAGTAACCTTATCTTCAGTGAGTTCACTGCATAGGTGGAGAACAGATCTGTACATGTAAAATTTTAAAAGACAGTTGACAATTAAGAGCTAAATTGTATTGCAGGAACCAAGAATGCTACCAGTTCAAAACAGTGTGGCTTAGAGCAGAAAAGAACGCTTCCTGGTAGTGTTTTCACACCTCCTTCTCTCCACTTGCCTACTTCAGAGATTTATACTTCCAGGAAAATTACTAATTTGTTCTCTCACAAAGCATAAATGAGAACACTACAAAGAAAAAAACCTCTAATGGTAAAAAAAAAATTATAGGAAAGAGTATCTAGAATGAATCATAATTTTGTTGGATGTGATGGTGGTATTATGATTGTTTTAAAATTTTTTCCTTATCTGTTAGAGATACATCTTTTTTTTTTTTTTAAAGATTTATTTATTTATTTAACAGAGATAGAGACAGCCAGCTAGAGAGGGAGCACAAGCAGGGTGAGTGGGAGAGAAAGAAGCAGTCTCACAGCGGAGGAGCCTGATGTGGGGCTCGATCACAGAACGCCGGGATCACGCCCTGAGCCGAAGGCAAATGCTTAACCGCTGTGCCACCCAGGCGCCCCTGTTAGAGATACATCTTAAACTATTATGGATGGTATGACATGTCTGAAATGTTTTAAAATACTAAAAAAAAAAGGTTTTTGGTGTAATAAATGAGGTAAAAGAACAGAATGTTGATCAGTAATGAAACTAGGTAATAGGTACAGGGAGACTATTTTTCTGTTCAACATAGTAAAACAAGGAAAGAAAAAGAAAGAAAGGAAGGAAGAGAAAGAGAAAGAAAACAAAAACATAATCTAGAGCAAATGTTATACTGAAATGCAAGATTAAAGTCAGAAACAAAAATAGAATGTTCTCTGTCATCATCATTTCTTTGACATCTCTGGAGTTTCACAGTGGAAGGAAAGAGGTGGCCTGCCCCAATTGTCTATTTTCCCATGTATCATTTATATATATAAAAATGATACATATATATAGTAACAAAATAAAATATAAAAACATGAGAGAGACTGTGGAGAGTGCTAGCTGACAGCTGAAATCCATTTTCTTTTTCTTGGACATTGATAGAGACACTTTCCTGCTGTTACATATAGCCTTATAACTAAGTGCTTATCATTGGAATGAGTGAGAAACTAATTCATGTCACTTGTGGGACTGAGTTGTTAAGTTCATTTTCTCCTGCCCACTGGCTGCAACAGAAACATGGAAGCAGCCCAGCCTTAGCCAGGTAGTTGGTCATGGAGGGTGTGGCAGAACTAAGCCATGGGAGGATCGTGCATCCCTGAATGGGCACTTGGAGCAGAACTGTCACAGTCGCCTGGGCCCTCACTGAGACAACAGAAAGAGAAATAAAGTTTACATTTTGTTTAAGCTGGTGGGCAGACTATTTTTTTAATATCACTGTCTTATGTATCTATCCCTATGTAAAAATGTGTACATAATCTCATTTTACAGAAAAAAATCACTGAAATCTTTAACGTACAGAGAACTAAAATTATTTTTAAATGTGTGTACTTAACATATTTGAACTCATTTAGAAATATTAAATGTTAATATTTAAAGTCCATAAGTTACATAGGTTACATTTATACATCCATTTTCACACCTGCTGCCAATATATTTTAATATATAGCAATTTAAGTATTTTTTTCTTTGTGATAATATTTTGGTGGTATTATCTTGATCTTCATGGAATAGAATGAACTTTCAATCTTTCAACCATGTAGCTGAGCTTAGGAATTGAGTAACACATATTTTATGTTTTACGAAATCTCATTTGAAATTCTGAAGGAAGACCTAAAGTTTTTTGAGTAAAAACTTATTAATTTTGTGAAATGTAGAGAGATTATTCTTAGTAGATAATCAAACTTAACTGATAAATGTTTGACACGTTTTTTTGCTACAGCGAGTCGCCACAAAGAATGATTTTACAAGGGAAAGAAAAAAAACTTCAATTAGAACACGTAATTTCAATTAGTCTAACTAATGAGACTTTCAACAGTAATTTTGAAAACCCTTTTAAATTTTTGTATGTAGAAAGGTATTTTTATTTGACTCTATTTTGAACTTAGTATGAAAAAGTTAATTATACCATGCTGGATTTAAGTGATTGGATGATAAAATTTTAAGTTGACAGTTTAACTGAAGAGAGCTGTGTATTTAACTAAATAATTTTGAGTGCTTGAATCTCTTTTCCTTGTGATTTCTGAATAAACTAAGAAATCAAAAGTAAATATTTTGTGTTTATTAGAAGAAATAATGTCTTAAGCCCAAATGTCCATTGGTAGGGGTCTGTTAAGAAATTATGATATGTCCATAAAAATATAAGGAAGCAGCTGCACAAAGAATCAGGATGCTTTCAAGGGACTAATAGGGAAGACTTTCAAGAGAGATCATTAAGTTAAAAAAGCAAGGTGTAGACAGAGTATAGACTATGCTACATTTGCATAAAAAATAGCAGGAAGGATAATTTTCTTTTTTTTAACTACATGAATAAATTATTGTATAGTTTTGCAAACAAATTAAAAAATAAGAAATTGTGCTAAAACATACCTGTAAGAAGAAGCATTAAAAAATTGGACTCATTTCAGAAAGTTACTTCACTTAATTTTATCAACTGGTAATCTATTAAGTAAAAAATGAACATTGTTGATCCTCTACAGGAATGAAAAATGGGGGGAAGCACGAAGGTTACTAGAATACTATGAAGTAGTAGTACTCTTTTTTAAAAGAATTCTTCAGAAACTGCCTATTTTTTAGAGCATTCACTTTTACAGGAATGTCACACCTGTCCGCTCATAGGTTTTTGCATTACGTTTTATCACAGATGAATTTCCAGCACTTTATTAACCTCTTCACTGTTTCCGTTTTTACCATCCTTCTCTATTTACTCATTACGTAGCAGGGCTTGAAAGGGAGCAAGTTTCAGGTTTCTCTGTGACACAGTGGCTCACCTATTAGGATATTTTTCAAATCAAAGCAATTCAACTATCCTTCCTGAAGGCTTGAATCTGTACAGTCTCCTATTGTTTTGTCTCATCTTCCTAGAGAGACTCGTTCTTCCGTTTAGATCGTCCTCCTGACTTCTCAGATTGTTACACATGACTATATTCAATTTAGAATCAAAGACACTTGAGAATCAAAGACACTTGAGAAGAGTCACTTTTTTATATTTACATTTATGTCCTACCCATTTTCATGCACCCCATCCATGCAAAGAAATCTCAGGGTTGTGACAGCACGTATTTTGAGACTATTTGAACACTTTCTCTGGCTTTTGTCAGGAAGATTGTGTAATTTCTTTTGTTTTCACATCAGAATTTGATTACCCAGATGATTACCCATTTGATATTTGTCAAGTATTGTTACCTGGATTTTGTTTGTAAATATTGAAATGTTTTTTTCTAATTTGCCTTAAAAATTATTTCTAGCCAGTCACAGTAAACAAAAGAAGTCAAATTTTTCTTCAGTAACCTATGCCTGGCTTAGTTCAGCTGATGGATTCATATTGAAGAATTTCAAACTAGTTTAATTTTAACTAGTTTAAGATTTTTTTTCAGCAAACCTCAAGAATGATGAGTACGCTGCCAGCCCAGTCTTCAGCATCAAAAGTCAAAATTTGAAGATTTTTTTAGTTTTTAATTAATCACAGAACCATATTGATTTTTACCTAAACATCTCGCATTTGATCTGGTACAAGGACCGTGCGACTGGTATTTATGCCTCCAGCCTTTCTCCATCCAGTTGTTCTTATTAAATTTCATTTTTCTCCCATTCTACTTTTATCATGTCGTTGTCAGACTCTAAGTCCTTTGAAAACCTTCCTAATAATTTTAATGGTGCTTACTTTAAAAGATTTGAGGTGGATGAAACATAAACGTATCAAAAAACAAGAGATGGTTAAATAAATTGAAGAATTAGCAGCTTTTTGAAATTAAAGCTTTGTTTCTTTTCCTTTCCTCACCTGTTACCTGAGTTGAGTTTGTTGGTAGACGTCACTATTTGGTCAGTGTCCTCGCAATTATTTTAGAGCATCCTCCAACTCACTGACACTCCTCTTTTTGAAAGGTGGAGCCCAGTTCCCCTCTGCTTGCATGCGGGCTGGACTCAGTGACTCTCCTTTAGTGGAAGGTAGTGGTCGTGATGCTGTGTGACTTCCAAGGGAAGGGGAGCTTCCACTTGGGGCTTTTTCCTCTTGGATTAGTCTGGGAGAAACCGGCCACCTTGTTAGGAGGATGGTCAGCGCTGCAGAGAGGTCCCCATGTGTCAAGGAACCAACTTGCCGGCTTTGTGGGAGAGCCAACTCAGAGCAGACCCTCTAGCCTCAGTGAAGCATTCAGATGATTGTAGCTCTCTAGCCTTGAGTCTTCTGGTTGAGGACCCAGATGCTGTGGCACTTGGACAAGTCCCCACCACTGTGCCCTGACTGAACTCCTGACCCATAGAATCTATGAGATAATGATTATTTTGGTGCAATTTATTATACAGCAATAAATAACTAACAAACTCCCTTAAACTCAGGCCATCACTGTGCTAGACGGTAAGGACTGTACATAATTAAGGCACATTTGCCTCTTGTGGTGTCTGGTCTTTTCTATAATCTACTCATCAACATTTGTTTCTGCTTAAGGGCCTCTGGCTTTGGGCTTTGTTATGGCAGCCCAAGTAGGTAATGTAGAGCTCCTGGTTGTATAATTTTATCTTATATCTTTTATATTTCACATATAGGGTTATTTTATGATCTGTTTTACATCTTACTGTATGTGTGCTTGTGTGTTTGTATACGTATTTTACAATGACAGCTGTTTTTTAGATAAACAATAAGCATATTTCAAGTATTTCAAATTTTTATATATTTCTTTTTAAAAATACTGTTAATATTTTTATAAAACTATGCATGTTCATAATAAGACATTTAAGTGTCGAAGACAATTTAGAAGAGGATATAATCATGGCTGTCATACAGAGAGTGAAAAAATGAGTGAAGATTTTCGTAATCTCTTAGTTGATGAAGGAATCACGATATAACCAGTTTAAAGGAGAATTCAAAGAACTACATATATATATCAAATAAGAAATGTTGTAATGGATTTACAAATACATGCAAAAACTAGTAGAATTGGTCAGTATCTCTATAACAGTAATTGTCTGCAGACACAGTTTGTATTTTGATGGACAAGATTAATTTACATTACTATCATTCATTCTTTTTTTTCTTCCACAACATTGCCGTTTTTTAAAAACTGAGGTCACTACCTTGTAGGATATTCCGAAATCTGCATTTGTCTAATAGTTTCCTTGGGTTAGATTCACAATAAACAATTTGATGAGATGATTTTCTAGGTGGTGTTGAGACTAATGTAGTTTTGTTGGCCACGTACCAGTTTTCCACTGTTATAGAAATGCTTCCATGACTAACTTTTCACACTCGTGTGATCATGTCATGGGATAACAGTTCCAAACTTGAAGGCCCATAAATATCAACTGGGGAATTTATTGAAATTGTAGATTATCATAAATTGCAGATAACTTTAGATATTTTAATTTAATAAATCCTAGATAAAACCTAGGAGTCTACATTTTTTTCTTACCACCCAAGATTTTTCAAGTTGTGCTGGACAGAAGAGTACATTTGAGAAATCACTTATTTAGAGAAAACTACCACAGAAGCTTATGGAGCATAGCCTACATGTATTTTAAATTTCAGCATGTATTTCCAACCTATTTGCCAGAAGTCTCCCATTTCCCTAAAACAGAACCAGCAATGTGCTATATTAATTTTTGCATTTATTTCTACTTTACTACCAGTTTTACCTTTGGAGTAACATTTAAAAATATTATTTTTTTTCTGTTTAAAAATTAACGTATATGCATAGAAGATTTTATAAAGTATTTTATTTTTTTAATAATTTTAATTTTGTTATATTAGTCACCATACAGTACATCCCCAGTTTAAAATATTTTATTTTTATTTTTACTTAAAAAGGAAAGAAGGTGATTGGAAAGTTCTCACTAGAAGATTAAAATATGATTTTATTTTTCCATAGCTTTTCCCTCAAAAGCAAAGTTTAAAACTTCAGTGGAATGCATTACTTATGGAGTACTTATCAAACATTTATAGAGTACACTCACTGGGTGCTAGGTACCGTGCTAAGTGCTTTACAAATATTGATTCATTTACTCGTCCTAAAAACTTTATGAGGTAAATACTGTATCATCCTCATTTTTCAGATAAGAAAGCTGGGGTGTAGAATAGTTAAATACCTCTTTCAAAGACTTGCAGATAGTAAGTAGTGGAGTCAGGATTCAAATTTATTGAGAGCCAGGGAGTCAGAGAGCCCTACTAGTGTATTAAAGGGTTCCAGGGGCGCTTGGGTGGTGCAGTCATTTGGGTGTCAGACTCTTGGGTTTGGCTCAGGTCATGACCTCAGTGTCGTGAGCTCAAGCCCCTGTGTTGGGTTCCACAGTCAGCGTGGAGTCTGCTTAAAATTCCCTCTGTCCTTCTCCCTCTGCCCCCCTCACACACACTCTCTCTCTAAAGTATATAAATACATCTTTTTATTTTTTTAAGTGTTTCAAACTTGTTTGTGTGTATCTTATGACATGAATGAGTTGGTGCTACCCCTCACCCGAGGTATTTGCCTGAGTTTCTTAGCATGGGTGTTCCTCCTCCCTCTCTTAAGATGCAGGGAGGTGTTTTGAGGTCCCAGGAGAGGTGAAAATGGAATAGATCAGAGACCCCTGGAAAAGGGATACATCTTCCCATTTCTTTTAAAAAAACAGTGTCGTTCCAACATGGAATATGTAAGTGTTCTTGTTATCACAAGGGTTTTACGGTTTTAAAGTTTTCAGGTTCTCTAGCCCTTTTAGGAAAGATGCAAGAACTGGGGAAATGCTGGCTGCCCACAAGAGGAGGGAAGTAGACAGACAATCCCCAGAGAACATAGATTCCTGAGTTGTTCTTGAATACAAAGGAAATACTCCATAGGGATTTTCTGTTCAGTTATAAAAGATTAGGCATATCATTTTTTCTCCCTAAATTAAATAATCCTCATTATGTTATGGGACATCATGTATACCGCTCAAACTATTGTATAATAGAGCACAGAGTGTTATCGATAAATATATCAATCATCTCTCTACAAATATTAGTATTCAGATGTGTCAGAATTTTTTTTAAAACTGTTTGATTGCTTGATTGGGAACTTTCAAAACACACTTGGGAAGAATCTGCACAGGCTTAGGTCCTAGCAAGCAGGGTAAGCAGGTCGAGTAAGAGGAGCTGATAAAATGGCTATAAATGCTGATGACCCTCATTTTACACACAGGCTGGTAGGCTCTAGGGTCAGGGCAGCTGTGTATTTTTCGCCACACATTGAGTACTTGAGATGTTGAAGTGATGCTATCTTAAAATATATCTAACAAATGGAGTTAAGGACATGGTGATTAGTGAAAATTCTAAAGATAGTGTTGGAACACGTAGCAGAGCCATTTTAAGAGCTGATAATTTTATCAGCGTTCTCAAATTCAGTATAGCAGCACAAGGGTTTGCCTTGATCCACAACTGTGAGATAGGTACTTTGCTACTGACAATAAAATACCAAAATTGTAAAGTATGTTATTCATAAATTAGAGTAGTTATACTTGTAGCACCTTATTGTCTTGGATTTCTTGAGTAAGAAATAAGAGTTTTAGCTGGTACACGTGCGTGTGAAAGGATAACCTTCTGGTTTCTATGATGTGATTTAAAAGATTTGGGGAATGCCTTTTGATCCTCAGTCCCACACTCCTCTCAACCCACCCCTACCTCTCTAAAACCTCCTACATATTGATATTTTCTTTCCCCTTTGGTTAAAGATTTTAGACTTAAGGGGCGCCTGGGTGGCTCAGTCATTAAGCATCTGCCTTCGGCTCAGGGCGTGATCCCGGCATTCTGGGATCGAGCCCCACATCAGACTCCCCCGCTGGGAGCCTGCTTCTTCCTCTCCCACTCCCCCTGCTGTGTTCCCTCTCTCGCTGGCTGTCTCTATCTCTGTGAAATAAATAAATAAAATCTTAAAAATAAAAGATTATAGACTTAAAAGTTTCAAATGTATTAAACCAAGTAGGAGCTACAAAATTTCTACAAAATGAGTTGAAGTGTAATAGGTTAAGAGCTAGGTTGAAATTTAATTAAGGAGCAAAATATTATGAGAGGACAAACCGTAGAAAGGTGTAGCAATGGGTAATTAACAGCATAATTATTCTTGGGACTTTGGGTAGGGTAGGAATAGGAAGAATACTTATGGATGAAGAAAAGACTGGCAATCTGTTTGGCATCCAGAGTCATGGAATAGAATACAACAATAAAATGAATTCTAATCTTGGCTCTGATATACAGCTTTGGAAAGCTTCATACCTTTGAATTTTCTCTTCCAAAGAAAAAAATACATAATATTAAATGTTTTAAGAGAAGCATCTCCCTCACTGCTATTAGAAGTATAGATTGACATAGCCTTTCTGGAGTTCAGCTGGCCAATATATAGATTCATAAAATTAGTATCATGGCATAATGCTAATTTTCCAGGAGGATAATACCATTTTTTACATTTGCTGCTTGTTATTAAGGGTTCAATCTCTGCAAAGTGTAATGTTATTTATAGTTTTTTTCTGCTGAAGATGTAAATGATTTCTGTCTAGTAAGAAAGATAACCCAAAGACTATGGTTTATTGTTCTGTAAGATATTAACCAGATGAAAACAAACAAAAAAACCTAACCTACCAATATTATTCTAATATTTATTTATTTTTTCTAAATGCCTCAAATACCAAGTTTCCCAAATGCTTTTGGAGCCAGCTGAATGGTCTTACTGATTCCCTCATAATTGAATTAAATAAATATTTGATAAATGTCCAATTTATATTTTTATGAAAAGCATATTTTTAACTTTTAACAATAGGTTTATTGATCTTTGACAGTAGGGTTATTATAAACATTATTTAATAAATAACAAAAGAAGAAAAGAATACTAACCTAAGGTAGCATCATTTCTTCTAAGCAAAGGAGAAAAACCCAAACTGGCTTAATGCTATCTCTTTTTAAAAAATCTTCATTCTCATGAATTTTGCATTTTTGTCCTTCCCTGAGTTGATGATATCCATATGTCCAGTGAATAAGCTAAACATTCATGATTTACTAGTTTTATTCCTCCTCAGCCTCTTTGAATTTTTATCCTTCAGTTTTCTTCAATTTTGAAAAAAGATTTTTCATAAGAGATCACTATTCTTTTATAAGAATAATAAGGGGCAGCTGGGTGGCTCAGTCAGTTAAGCAGCCAACTCTTGGTTTTGGCTCAGGTAGTGATCTCAGGGTTGTGACATTGAGTTCTGCATCGGGCTCTGTGCTCAGTGTGGGTTCTGCTTGAGATTCTCTCTCTCCCTCTTCCCCCCACTCATGCTCTCTCTCTCTCAAATAAATACAGTCTTTAAAAAAGGATTCATTTATGTAGCATACAAGGTAAAAAATAATATAGAATATTGTCCCTTTTTTTTTTTTTAAGATTTTATTTATTTATTTGACAGAGAGCGAGCCAGCGAGACAGGGAACACAAGCAGGGGGAGTGGGAGAGGAGGAAGCAGGCTCATAGCGGAGGAGCCTGATGTGGGGCTCGATCCCATAACGCTGGGATCACGCCCTGAGCCGAAGGCAGACGCTTAATGACTGCGCCACCCAGGCGCCCCATAGAATATTGTCCCTTTATATCCTTGGGTATAAAAGTTGTGGCATGAAATTTTCTGTCAGGAAGTTGCAAATATTTTATCCACCAAAGACTGTCTTATACTAATATAAGTTCTCCAGTCCTTTAAGAATAAAATACTATTCAAATAATTTTGTGTACTTTGTGTTCCCTCTAAGAGTTATACATGAATTTACAGAGGGTAAACAAAGATACCAAATTCTATTTGTCTACTAGGACTGCCATAACAAAATACCATACACAGGATGGCTAACACTGTAGAAATTTATTTCTCACAGTTTTGGAGACTAGAAATCCAAGTTCAAGGTGCCCACAAATTTGATTTCTGGTGAGAGCTCTCTGGCTTGTAGACAGTTGTCTTTTCAGTATGTCCTCCCATGGCCTTTACTTGATGTATGTATAAGAGAGAGAGAGGCTCTCTAACGTCTCTTACAGGACACTAATCCCATCAGGTGGAGACTCCAACACTTACCACCTCATTTACCCTTAGTTTCCTTAGACGCCCATCTCCAAATACTACCACACTGGAGATTAGGGCTTCAACATGTGAATTTCTGGGGGTGGCAGGGATAAACAGACTCAGATAAACAAAAGTTTAAATAGGTTTTTAAATACCTGAAGTTCATTTGGAGGCTTGTTAGTAATGGAAAAGAAAATACTAAAGACTCATTTCAAAAGATATTTACATTATTCGCTCTTCTTCAACATCAAAAGTAATGATATCACACTTATATCAATGTTTAGCAAATGGTGGTGCATTTTTCTGCATTTGTAAGTTTTAAACTGAACGGAAGATCACACTTCATAAATAGAGACCAATTTGGAATTTTTGAACTAATTTATTAGGGGGTGAAAAGTAGTAGTTCAAGATTTATTTTGGTTTTTCAACACATTGGATTTTTTTTTTTTTCCAGAGGGAGAGGGAAGGAGGGACAGTGGGAGAGGGAAAGAGAGAATCTTAAGCAGGCTCACAACCCTGAGATCATAACCTGAGATGAATCAAGAGTCAGCCGCTTAACTGACTGAGCCACTCAGGTGCTCCTGGATATTCTTCTTAAAACTGCCTTTCTTATGATCAGTAAACACTCACATGGTACAAACTTGTACCTGTCTTTCTTTACCTCATGAAACAGGTACTTGGCTTTGCCCTTGGCTTTATCATGGAGCAAAGCTTTGTCAAACAAACAAAGGTAGGTAATATTCATACTTGCAGTGAAACAGCACTGGAACTAGCACAGTGAACACAAATTGGTATGTATGACATTTTGTTTGCTTTTCATGATAAAACAAATCTTTTTCTGTTCCTTCATTCAGTGCTAGTATAAACAAATGAGCTTGACCTAAAGTACATATATCACTTGAAAATATAAGTGTGTGATATGAAAATCTAAATGTTCCATCCATTTCCTCTAATTTTTAGAAGTTCAATAAATAAAAACAAAACAAATGGACAATCAAAAAAAAAAAAGATTGACTATTTGGAAAAGATCAGTTAAATCAAAAACAGGATTATTTTTCTTTTCAAAGGTAAAATTAACCAAGATTTTCTTTATATCACAATCCATATAAAATTAAAGTAAAGCATTGGGATAATAAATATTTTTAAGTAAATATACCAGAAATAAAACTAATATACTTATTTATTTATTTATTTATTTATTTTATTATGTTCAGTTATCCACTGTATAAGTACATCATTAGTTTTTGATGTAGTGTTCAGTGATTCATTGGTTGCATATGACACCCAGTGCTCATCACAACACGTGCCCTCCTTAATACCCATCACCTTGTTACCCCATCCCCCCACCCCCCACCCCCCTACCCTCTGAAACTCTCAGTTTGTTTCCCAGGGTCCATAGTCTCTCATGATTCCTCTCCTCTCTGATTTCTCCCCCTTCAGATTTCCCTCCCTTCCCCATGGTCCTCCATACTATTGCTTCTGCACAGCAGAGGAAACAGTCAACAAAACTAAGACGCAACCCACAGAATGGGAGAAGATATTTGCAAATGACAATACGGATAAAGGGCTGATATCCAAAATCTATAAAGAACTTCTCAAACTCAGCACTCAAAAAACAAATAACCCAGTCAAAAAATGGGCAGAAGACATGAACAGACACTTCTCAAAAGAAGGCATACATGGGTGCCTGGGTGGCTCAGTCGTTAAGCGTCTGCCTTCTGCTCAGGTCATGATCCCAGGATCCTGGGATCGAGCCCTGCATCGGGCTCCCTGATGGTCAGGAAGCCTGCTTCTCCCTCTCCCACTCCCCCTGCTGGTGTTCCCTCTCTCACTGTGTCTCTCTCTGTCCAATAAATAAATAAAATCTTTAAAACCAAAAAGGCATACAAATGGCTGACAGACAAATGAAAAAATCCTCAGCATCACTAGCCATCAGGGAAATACAAATCAAAACCACAATGAGATACCACCTTATACCAGTTAGAATGGCAAAAATTAACAAAACAGAAAACAACAAATGTTGGTGAGGAGGTGGAGAAAGGGGAACACTCATGCTGTTGGTGGGAATGCAAGCTGGTACAGCCACTCTGGAAAACAGTATGGATGTTCCTCAAGATGTTAAAAATAGAGCTACCCTACGATCCAGCAATTGCACTACTAGGTATTTACCCTGAAGATACAGATGTAGTGAAAAGAAGGGGCACGTGTACCCCAGTGTTCATAGCGGCAATGTCCACAGTAGCAAACTGTGGAAGGAGCCAAGATGCCCTTCAACAGATGAATGGATAAAGAAGATGTAGTACATACATACAATGGAATATTATTCAGCCATCAGAAAGGATGAATACCCACCATTTGTATCAACATGGATGGAACTGGAGGGGATTATGCTAACATACATATTTAAATGAGATAAAGACAGCTGTGGGAATTAACAGTAGGCACCTATTCTTAGCTAGACATAAAATTTAGAGCACAAATAATTCAGTGCATAAATGAAATTTGAAAGATAAAGGGAAGAATATCTTTAAGACCCAGAAAACCTATTTGCCCTGAATGGATCTCAAAATCAGGAACTCAACAAAATCCTTGCATTCAAAAATATATTCTTCTCATACACACACACGTATATATATATATATATACGTGTGTGTACACATGCACGCACACATACACACATATATACACACACACATATACAGAAGGGCTAAAATTTTTATTTTTCTCTCCAGCTTTTTAAAAAATTAGTATTTTATTTTTTACAACAGTTGTGGTGTCATAGCAAAATTGAGGGGGAGGTAAGAGATTTCCCATATACCCTTGCCCCCATCTGTGCATGGCCTTCCCTGTTATCAACATCTCCCAGGAGAGTAGTACATTTATTACAGCTCGTGGATCTATGTCAATACATCACGATCACCCAAAGTTCATAGTTTACATTATGGTTCACTCTTGGTATTGTGTATTCTATGGGTTTGGATAAATGTATAATGACATATTGACATCATTATGGTGTCATGCAGAGTATTTTCATTTCCCTAAAATCTTCTGTGCTAATACCTATTCATCTGTCCCTCCTCAACCTCTGGCAAACACTGATCTTTTTGCTCTTCTCCATAATTGTCTCTTTTCCAAAATGTCATTTGGTTGAAATCATACAAGTATGTAGCCTTTTCAGATTGCCTTCTTTCACTTAGCAATATGTACTTAAAAGTTTCTCCATGTGTTTTCATGGCTTGATAGCTCATTTCTTTTTAGCACTGAATAATATTCCATTGTCTGGATGTACCACAGTTTATTTATCCATTCATTTACTGAAGCACATCTTCTTGCTTCCAAGTTTTGGAAATTGTGAACAAAGTTGCTATAAATAACTATGTGTAGGTTTTTGTGTGGGCATAAGTTTTCAGTTCCTTTGAAGCACAATCACTTGATCGTATAGTAAGAGTATGTTTAGTTTTGTAAGAAACTACCAAACTGTCTTCCAAAGTGACTGTACCATTTTGCATTGAACCAGCAATAAATTATAGTTCTTGTTGCTCCATTTCTTTGTCAACATTTGGTGTTGTCAGTGTTGTAGATTTTGGCCATTCTAATGTGTGTAAAATGGTACCTTGTTTTAATTTTCATTTTCCTGATGACCTATTATATAGAAAATTTTCATATTTGCTTATTTGCCATCTGTACATCTTCTTTGGTGAAGTGTGTCTTCAGGTCTTTGGCCTATTTTTTAATTGAATTATTTTCTTATTGTTGAGTTTTAGGAGTTCTTTGTATATCTTGCATAATAGTCCATTATCAGATATATCTTTGCAAATATTTTCTCCCAGTCTGTCTTCTCATTCTCTTAGCATTGTCTTTTTCAGAGTGGAAGTTTTAATTTTAATGAAATTCAGCTAATCAATTATTTCTTTCCTGGATTATTCTCTTGGTGTGGGATCTAAAAAGTCATTGCCATACCCAAGGTCATCTAAATTTTCTCCTATGTTACGTTCTAGGGCTTTATACCTAATTTATACCTTTGCCTTTTATATTTTGGTCTGTAACCTATTTTGAATTACTTTTTGTGAAGCATGTAGGGTCTGTGTCTAGATGCTTTTTTTTTTTTTTTTTTTTTTTTTAGTGTGTAGATATCCAGCTGTTTCAGCACTATTTGTTGAAAAGACTATCTTTGTTCTATTATGTTGCCTTTGCTCCTTTGCCAAAGATCAGTTGACTATATCTATGAGGCTCATTGCTGGGCTCTTTATTCTGTTCCATTGACCTATTTGTCTTTCACAAATCCTACACTGTCTTAATTATTCTAGCTTTATGATAAGTATTGAAATTGGGTAGTGTCAGTCTCCCAACTTTGTTCTCATTCAATATTATGTTGGTTAGTTGGGTCTTTTGCCTCGTCATATAGTTTTTAGAAGCAGTTTGTCAGTACCTATGAAATAATTTGTGGGGAATTTGACAGGGATTACAATGAATCTATAGATAGAGTTGTTAAGAACTAGCATCTTGACAGTGAGTCTTCCTATTCATGCACATGGTGTATCTCTCCATTTACTTTTGTTCTTTTCTGTTTTTATGCATCAGAATTTTATAGTTTTCCTTATATAGATCTTGTACATATTTTGTTAGATTTATACCTAAGGATTTCATTCTTTTAGGTGCTAGTATAAATGGTATTGCATTTTTCACATTCCATTTGTTCATTGCTGCTATATGGGAAAGAAATTGACTTTTGTATATTAACCTTGTATCCTGCAACCTTGCCATAATTACATATTTACCTACCTATATTTAATAGCAAATTTAATAGCAAACACATATGAAAAGGTGATATATTAGTCATAGCAGAACCAAAATCTATTTTTAATGAATCCTAGGTTAGGACTTACTTATATTGTGGAATGTTATTTCATTATTGAAAATGGAGGGTATTATTACCTCATGGGTATTATGACTGTAGTCATGTATAAAAAAATCTGATCAAATGAAAAAGTGTCTTTTTTTCCTTATTATTATTCAGCTAATTCATTTCTTATTGGATTTTCATGTCCTGGAATTTCAGACTAGCTGTGGCATATATATGAGTGAAAAATGTGAGGAAATGCATAAGTCCAATGTTGACATTTATTTGCATGCCCGTGAACAAATACCTTTATCCTCTGTGCTTGGTGGAGTGAGGATGTTCAGAAATAAGCAAGACAAATTTCTTTGTTGTAGGTGCTGTATGAAACTTATGCTAGTGATGTTAATAAAGCTCACTATCACCAAAATTACAGATACCCCATCTACATCTGAATATGGAAAGGAAGAACTCAGTTCTCCACAGGGTTGTCAAAGAATCTTTGTGAACGGGTCAGAAGTTGAACTTCATCTTTAAAATGTAGATTTTGATAACTGATTTGCAGTTTTAAATATTACCAATAGGATAGTATATCATGATTGAGAGCAAGGCCTCCTATGTCATTTGACATGAAAATGTAGAATTGTGTAGCTAGTTGCCTAACTCAATTTTTCATGACAGGAAAGTCTTTCCAATTTCATTGCTCAGACTATTTTATTAGTTAATAAACAGAAGTAATTGGGGTCAACTATTTTCCTTTGGTAATTCAGTTAATTCTTTTTCTATCCATTTTCTATCTAGTACTTAGCTTGAGGAAGTAGATACTGGTGTTTTACTTTAAATTTACCATTTTGACTAAATCCAAATCGTTTTCAGTTGTTATATATAAAGTAGCAAACTGTTTGACTGCCAATATTTCTGTTTTTTTTTTTAATTTAAAGATGAATCTCATTGGTTTCCATAGATCTTAATCCTCTAAAATGGCTAGTAATAAATAATAATAGTATCACATGTAACAGTGTTTTAAAGAATTTTACACATGTTGACTCTAATCACTCACAAATAATCTGCCGTGTAGGTACTGTTATTATCCTTATTTTACTGATAAGAAAGCTAAATAGTTGAGAAACTTGCCCAAGATAACCCAGCCAATAAGTGGCAGAGCCAGGATTTACAACCATATTCAGGGACCAAAGCCTTTATAACTTATAGCTTCTCTAATGAAATGGCTGTTGGGTCTCCATTTTGAAAAGGCCAATGTTAAATTTTCAGGAATGTTATATTGTTTAATTTTTTTAATGCAAAAATAATTACTTTAAACAACTAAAGTATCACTTAATATGAATATTCTAGAGTCTCTGGAAATTATTTTAGGTTTTAAGTGTGTATAGTTCTGCATATTGTATATCTTGGCCTGTTCCATTATATACTGGGCGATCAGAAGCACTTAGTTTCTTCAACTTTGTTTACTTAATCTAGATATGGGCATGCAATAATTGTGATATGAAATGTTAAAAATGGAATTCTTTGATCCCATAAGTACATTGGTAAATAAATTCTATTTTACAAAGAAACTTCATATCTGTGCAACAAGATCTTTAATCCTCAGATTCTGATACTTAAACTCAATATAATAAGACAGGTGGTTATTGTTTATACCTCACAGATGAGAAATTGAAGTGCAAACATTAAGTGCATTGCCCAGGGTCATACAGCTAGTTAGAGAGAAGGGCCAGTCACTATGTTGGTTCTTTGAATTCTCAGCATCAGATTCTACATTATTCTCCTCAGAAGAAACTACTGTCCTCATTGAACATCTTCCTTCCTTTATTTTCTTTCTTTCTTTCTTTCTTTCTTTCTTTCTTTCTTTCTTGCACATCTTTAGAAGAATTCTTGACAATAGCCTTGACTTGGCTATTTTTAGGAGTTGTGGGATTAATTTAAAGTGCATTCTCAATAATTTATACACTTATTTGTATGTATTTGGGACTTTTTTTGGTAGGGAGGAATGAGACAGAGCTGTATGCTGCATTTGAATTTCCTCATGGGCAATGAATAATAGTTATGTGGTTGCCAAATTAGTTCAACTATTTTGAATGTTAAGCAGGCAGACAAGGGCAAAGAGGTATTCCCCCAACTCTGACAGGAAACTAATGACAAAAACCTTTAACCAAGGGAAAAATAGCTCTGGAGTCAGTAAAAAGGTCTTTAGTTCAGAATAATTATCATTAGTGGGGCGCCTGGGTGGCACAGCGGTTAAGCGTCTGCCTTCGGCTCAGGGCGTGATCCCGGCGTTCTGGGATCGAGCCCCACATCAGGCTCCTCTGCTGTGAGCCTGCTTCTTCCTCTCCCACTCCCCCTGCTTGTGTTCCCTCTCTCACTGGCTGTCTCTATCTCTGTTGAATAAATAAATAAAATCTTTAAAAAAAAAAGAATAATTATCATTAGTAAGTGGTTAGAGTAGAGCTTTTTAAAGTGGACTGCTGGAGTAGGTGCCTCTGAATCACCCTAGGGGCATTCGTTAAATCCTAGGCTCCACCCTCAATGTATTGAATTTGAATTTCTGGGCTGGGTCCCTGAATTTATAACGCCATCTAACTTTGGGAGGAACCAATGAAACAAAAGTAAGTAAAATAGCAGAATGTTTAGTCATTTTCAAATGGCTAAAATTTTAATTTTTAAAAATGCCAGGGATGGTGAGGGAGCACAACTTAAATATAGGCTGCAAATGCTGACTTCCCTCCAAAGACTACAGCATGAAAAAGGTAACTTTACAAGGAAGAAACTTGTGAAACACCACCTCAGCTAAGTGATCAAGGCCAAGCTCAACTGGGGTAATAGTACATAATGAAATAATGACAATGGCACTTTACCTCAGTGGTCTTCCTTTCCAAAACATATTACCCCAACCTAATCATGGAAAACAGCAGAAAAATTCCAATAGAAGAACATGCTACAAAATATAAGACCAGTACTCTGAAAAATTGTCAAAGTCCAAAGTCATAAAAAACAAGGGAAATCTCAGAAACTTGTCACAGCTAAGAGGAACCTAGGGAGACACCAAAGGAGAACCTAAGAACTAATTGTAATGTGGTATACTGGGTGGGTTCCTAGAACCGAAAAAAGGACATTAGGTAAAAATTAAGAAAATCTGAGTAAATTATGTATCAATATTAGTTCAAAAATTGTTACAAATATACCATAGCAATGTAAGATGTTAATAATAAGGGTAATTATCTAGAGTATATGGGTGTTTCTACTATTTCTCAATTTTTCTGTAAATCTAAAACTGTTCTAAAAAATGCTCTGGCTTGCTTATGGTAACTGGGGACATTTATAGTAAATGAGAGAGAGAGAAAGACAAGATTTATCTGGCACCAATTTGTGGCAAGGCTCGGCAGTTTTTGAAGGTAGGCTAGACCTGGGTCAGGAGCAATTAGCTTGCAGATTGATGTTCATGATGGGAAGATACAGTAGTTGGTCAAGCATAGTTTGCTTGTGCCAAGTGGGTTTTCCCAGTGAGCATGTAGTGTAGTGTCTGACAAGGGTTGAGAAAGAATATCTTATGTCATTGGAGGTTCATTTCCCCCCTTCTTTCTTTTCTCATATTTCACATCCAAGCTATTAGGAAACCCTGTGACTCTGCCTTCAAAATAAATAAAGAATCTGACCACTTCTCTCCACCAACTTCCTCCACTACCACGTTGGTCCAGCTTCCATCCAAATTTGGGATTCAGTAAGTTTTGACAAATGCAAACAGTCATGGAACAAGAATCACAAAATGGAATAGTTCCATCAACCCCAAAACCTTCCTCATTTCCCTTTCAGTTAGTCCTTCTATCCCCTCCCCTACTATCTGCTGGCAAGTGTCTGGCAACCACTGCTCTGATTTCTGTCACTATAAATTTGCCTTTTCTAGAATCCATTTTATTTAAATGGAATCATACAATATGTATCCTTTTGCATAGGCTTCTTTCTCTTAGCAAATGCTTTTGAAATGTGTTTATGTTGTTAGATGTATCAGTCACTCACTTTCTTTTGATTGCACAGAAATATTCCATTGTATAAAGATACCACACTTTGTTTTATCCATTCACCAGTCGATGCACATGTGGGTTGTTCCTAGGTTTTGCCAATTTTGAATAAAATTGAGACTGAAAATTCCAGTGCAAGTCTTCCTGTGGACGTATTTTTCATTTCAGTTGGTGAAGTACCTAGGAATGAGTTTGCCAGGTCTTATATGAGTACATGGTAAACTTTTTAAGAAATTGCCTAATTTCCAAAGTGGCTGCATCATTTTCCATTCCCATTAACAATTTTTGAGAGTTCCGGTTGCTTCACACCCTTTATAATGCTTGATATTGTCAGTCTTTTTAAATTCAGTCTTGTAGTGGATGTGTGTCAGTATCTCATTCTGATTTTAATTTGCATTTTCACAATAAATAACCATGTTGTATTTATTTTTATGCATTTATTTGCCATTCATATATATTCACAATGAATTTTCTTTTTTCTTTTTTTTTTTAAAGATTTTATTTATGTATTTGACAGAGATAGAGATAGCCAGTGAGAGAGGGAACACAAGCAGGGGGAGTGGGAGAGGAAGAAGCAGGCTCATAGCAGAGGAGCCTGATGTGGGGCTCGATCCCATAACGCCGGGATCACACCCTGAGCCGAAGGCAGACGCCTAACCACTGTGCCACCCAGGCGCCCCTACAATGAATTTTCTATTCAAATCTTTTGGCCAGTTTTTAACTAGGTTGATTGTTATTGAGTTATTAAATTTCTTTGTGTATTTTGGATATAAGTTCTTTATCAGATATCTTTTTATTTTAAATGTTTTATTTATTTATTTGATAGAGAGCATGAGCAGGGGGAGGCGCAGAGTGAGAAGCAGACTCCCTGCTGAGCAGGGAGCCCAGCGTGTGGGGCTCAATCCCAGGACCCTGAGATCATGACCTGAGTGGAAGGCAGATGTTTAACTGACTGAGCCACCCAGGCGCTCCCAGATATATCTTTTGCATATATATTTTCCTAGTCTGTGGCTTGTCCTTTTAGATTTTGTGTCAGTTGAATTTTGGTGAAGTGCAGTTTTCAATTTTTTAAATGTACTTTGGCGTCTTATCAAAGAAATCTTTTTTAAGAGGTAAATAGTCCCCAGATTGACCTATGGGATTCGTTGAAATCTGGATCAATACCCCAATAGACTCTTTGGTAGAAATTGAAAAGCTGGTCCTGAAATACTCATGCAAGTGCAAAGGACATAGACTAACAAAAAGTAATTTTGAATAAGAACGAAGTTAAAGGTCTTAGATTACCTGAAGTCAAGATTTACTGTGAAGCTAGAGTAATCAAAATAGTGTGTTTGTGTAAGAATAACACAGAAATGAACAGAATAAAATAGACTCCAGAAACATACACATATACACAGTCAGTTGATTTTTGACAGAAGTGCCCAGGTAGAGAGAAGAGCTAATCTTTTCAACAAGTAATGCCAAGTGATTAGATATGCATAGATTAAAAAAAAAAAAAAAAGGAAAGAAAGAAAGAAAAGAAAGAAAAAGAAAAAAGACACTTAATTCTTAACTCATAACACAAAAATGACGTCAAAATGGGTCATAGACCCAAATGTAAAAATAAACTATAAAACTTGAAAAAAACAGAGACCAAAATTGTGTATATTTAAGTCAGGTCAAAGCAGAGGTTGACAAACCATAGCCAGTAGGCAAAATGTGGCCTACTGCCTTTTTTTTTTTTTCCTCTAAATAAAGTTTTTTGAAACTGAATCATGCTCATTTGTTTCCATATTGCCTATGACTTTCATGCCATAGGGACTAAGTTGAGTAGTTGCAACAGAGATCATTTGGACTACATAACATTTAAAATAATTACAATCTGGACTTTCACAGGGAAAGTTTGTTGGCCCCTGAGCCAGAATATTTTAAGTGGAAGTCCATAACACTTGGAGAATCCATGTGAGTGCCTATAATATCCTACATGGTTCTGTACTCTCCGCGTTCTCCTGTTTCTGTGTCTATCTATTCTGTCTCCCCACCCCAACCCTTAGCCCCTTGCCATCTCAGGGCTACAAGCAAGCCTAGGGCTTTACCCGTCCTAGCACACGGCTCTTGCCTTAGGCCTTTGCCCCAGAAGTTCCTTGCCTGAAATACTCTTTCTGCAGATATCTACTTGGCCGTTACCTACTTCAAGTCTCAGATCAAATATCACTATCTTAATTCAGTCTATATTTACCACCTTTTTACCTTTGTAACTCATGCCTTCCTACTCCCCCATGATCTATTTAAAGCCAGTTCTGTTTTTTTTCCCTTGATTCCCCCATATCATATATCATCTTCTAATGGTTATTTCAATTTGCTTGTTTATAATTTATATTTATTTTTTTAAGATTTTATTTGAGAGAGAGAGGGAGTACAGAGAGAGAGTGAGAGGGAGAAGCAGACTCCCTAGTAAGCAGAGAACCTGATGTGGGCTTGATCCCAGGACCCTGAGATTGTGACTTGAGCCAAAGGCAGATGCCTAACCAGCTGAGCCACCAGGTGTCCCTCAGTTTGCTTATTTAAAAGTCATTCCCTAACTTCGGCCTTCCAGAAAATAAGCTCCACAATTGTAGGGATTGTTATCTGCTTTAGCACTAAGAGACATTTTTCATGTTAGGTATGCTTCTTATATATTTCAGCATATTTAGCCTTTATGGAGGCATTTCCTTAATCCATATTTTCGGCTTTGATAGAAAAATATTATCCCTATGTATAATTATTTGGCTTAATAATAGCTACCATCTACATGCTTACTAAGAGGTCAGGTGTAAAGACCCACATTATCTTATTATTCAAGTCTCACAATAACCCAGATCATAAATAATAATCACAGTATTACAGAAAAGAAAATTAGGGCTTGGGATACTTGGTAATTTGCTCATTGCTACATAACTTATTAAACTAAAGACAGAAGATTCAAACTGGATCCCCAGTCATGTCCTCGACAGTGGTCAGTTCCATTCAGTGTTTCGTATTCCAGATACACTAAATTCCAGATCATAATCCGTAGATACTGTGTAAGAGAGCAGCCACCTGGATTTTAGGCAGAGTCGGCTAGGAACAGCACAATTCTTTCTAAAACTTGTGGTAATCGAATCTTATTTGATATTCTACAATTTCTTTATACTGACATCTAGATTTAAATAGTCATTAAAATATTCATTTTAATTCAAAGATTAATTTTAATGGGTATACTAAGTTAATTACTAATATAGCAAATAATTATTAATTGACATATTAATTATATAGGTCAAAAAATCCCTCTTCCAGAATCCTTGAGGCCAGTTGTGGTTCAGCTTAAGAACATAAGACAGTACAAATATGACATATCAGTTCTGTAAGGGAGATTTGGGGTAATTTTTGATATTTGACTTAGTATACGTAAAGATGTAAAAAATTTAGAATTCAGTGATTATGCATAGTAGGAGCTCAACAGATGTGACCAGTATTATGTTAGAAGGGCCCCTGGGTGGCTCTGTCCTTTGGGCTTCCCATTGCTGATTTCGGCTCAGGTCTTGATCTTGGGTCCTGAGATCATGCCCTGTGCTCAAGGCCCATGTTAAGGCCCATTTGGAGCTCCACGTGGAGGCATGGAATTGTTCTCCCACCCACACCAGACTCAGCTGTGAATCTGCTTCTCTCCCTCTGCCCCTCCCTCCCCCTCCTGCATGTGCTCTTTCAAATACATAAATCTTTTAAAAAAAAAGTTAGAGTACTGAGTTCTCTATCAGAATTATAAAAATAATTTAACTCTGTAATACAGAGCTCTTGTCTTGTTTATCCTAATTTATAATCTATGGGAGTATTGAGAACACCTACAAGAGTGGTCTTTTAAAGCAGTTTATTTGCTTCATTTTGATTTACAAATAACCATTCAGTATGCTGTAGAATTAAGAGTTTTTCTCATTATCTAATCCCTGCCTATATTAACATAATCTATTATTTATTTTCAATCAAATTACCTTGGTATTGGATATTTCATCTAGGTTAGTGATTTCTGGCCAGGACCAGAATGAACTGATAAAAGTGGTTTCAGCATTGTAATGATTCGTAACGTCCTGGATGCAGCAGAAACTTTGCCATCCTTTGATCGTGAAATGAACAAACTAAAATCAATGTAAACTATGTCAGAACCTTCTTGAAGTGATAGCAGTGATCTTTGAGTGATGTTAATCGAGTGGTGGGTAGAGAGTGCAGTCTTCAAGGAACTCTTACTTCACTTAGCCTCTAGCCTGTTTACCGCTGCTAGCAGCATTGTCATCTGCTCTGGCTCTCCGTGTTCCCGTTGTAATGAACATGCCTGCAGCGCCACGGAGCCTTTGACAATGTTCTAGGGCTATTCGGGCCCTCCCATCACCACACCTTACACCTAGCTCCTGCTCATGTTTCCTTTCTCCGCCTGATCATAAATTCCCCTACAGTCTGTCTGAGTCTGCTTTATGGGCCTCTCTTAGTACACCGCTCAGAGCTCAGTCATACCATTTGTTAAACATTAGCACAGAATGTTGTAATTGGCTGTTTACTTGTCTGTCTTGCCTAGATTCTAAGAGAGCCATTTCTACCTTGTTCCATATTGTATTCCCAGTGCTTAATACAGAACCTGGCACAGGGTAGGCATGATTTGCTAAGTAAATAAACCTCTTAAAGGTTCTTTTATGTGAAGAAAGGCATAATGCAACTACTGTCTAGAATTGTGATAATAAAATAAGATGCTTAGTATGAATGGGAGTATGTATCACAATGCTTTGCAGGTAGTAGACTTTCAATAAACATTAATTAAATACAAAGTCTGCATTTTCTCCCAATCGCAATATAGCAGTTTTTTAATTTTGTTGTAGATTCAGGTTAAACTATGTGTATTATATATACTAACATTTCTTTTGCTTTTTTTTTTTTGGTTGTTAAATGAATTGGAAAATATGTTATAAAATTTTTAGTAGGATTAGGTAACTCTCATCTTTTAATTTCTGAATATATCAATCTTTTTTGAAAATACATTTCATTCAGTAAAGCCTTAAAACTCTTTTTGTGAAGCATGTTTCCACTGAATTTTAAGTAAACATATTTTACAGAAAATTGAAGCCATACATTTCTGATTTGTTTATCGTTAAAATACAATTAACATTCTGCTTCAAGAAGTTTCTTAATAGTTAATTATTATTATATATTTGTTCAAAATACTCCTTTTCTTATGACTTTATGCTAAAACCACTGAGTGAATGTTTGATGAATGTTTGATAAGAACAGAATATGTGCATAGTCTACAAATATTTCCCCACAAATTACTTATGAAAAACAAAAGAAAGACAGTAACTTCCCAGTAGAGAAATACATCAGACACTACCTTAACAAAGTGGTCAAAGATAACCTGGCCTTGGAACAAACCAACATCATGTGCTTTTTGATATAATGCACAGTGAAGGCCCCAAAACTACTATGGTTATATTTCTGCCAAAAATGCACAACTTGAGTCTAATTATAAGGAAACAAAAGACAAACCCAATTTGGGAGACATTCTACAAAATAACTGGCCTGTACTCTTCAAAAATGTCAGGTCAGGAAACACAAAGAAAGGCTAAGAATCTCTTCTATATTAAAGGAAACGAAAAGGTTATGACAATTGTCATGTAATAAATACATGACCCTGGATTGGATCCTCAACTCAGGGGGAGAGGAGGTAGTAGCCATAAAGGATATTACTGGGAAAATGGACAGAATTCGAAATAGAGATTACCTATCAGATAATAGTTTTATCAAAGTTAAATTTGATAATTGTGCTGTGTTTATGTAAGTAAATATCCTTGTTCTTAGATATACTCACTGAAATGTTCAGGAATTAAGGATATGATGTTTCTAGCTTATTTTCAAATGTAAGGAAGAATGACGGAGAAGGAGACACAGAGACAGATAAAGAGAGAATGATAGAGCAAAGGTGGTAAAATGTAAAGGGTGTACGGGAGTCCCTCGTCCTAGTCTTACAACTTTTCTGTGAGTTTATAATTATATCAAAATAAAATATTAATAAAAAAATGCCTTCCTCTGAAAGAAACTTCATGTGGTTTAATGTTAGATATCCAGATACAGTGGTTGGATGGTCAATTATTCATTGCTTACTTTGAAAAGGTTAGTTTTCAGTAGCTGAATAATTAAAAAACACCAACTCAGTGACCTAAAACAACAATAATTTATCTATGATCTTGAGGGCAGACTGAGTTCAGCTGGGAAGCTTTTCTTCTTCACAGTGCATAAGGTGAAGGTATTCTGGGTTGCCAACATGCCATCCAGACTGAGGAAGACCTGGAAACTTCGGGGCCATGTGAGCCACGGCCATGGCCACATTGGCAAGCACCGGAAGCACCCAGGGGGCCAGGGTAATACTGGTGGCATACATCACCACAGGATCAACTTCAACAAATATCACCCAGGTTACTTTGGAAGGGCCAGTATGAGACATTACCACTTAAAAAGGAACCAGAGCTTCTGCCCAACTGTCAACCTTGAAAAACTGTGGACCTTAGTCAGTGAGCAGACATGGGTAAATGCCGCCAAAACCAAGACTGGAGCTGCTCCTGTCATTGATGTGGTGTGACCCAGCTACTACTACAAAGTTTTGGGAAAGGGAAGACTCCCCAAACAGCCTGTCATTGTGAAGGCCAAATTCTTCAGTAGAAGAGCAGAGGAGATTAAGGGTATGGGGGTGCCTGCATTCTAGTAGCTTGAAGCCACCTGTGGGAGGTTCATTAAATGCTAACAGGTGCTTTTCAAAAAAAAAAAAAAAGATGAAGCTATTCATTGTGCTGTGTTCAGTTGGAAGTCCAACGGTGGCTGAAACAGCCACGATGGATAGTCATTTCTTAGGGCTTGTCTTCATTCAGTAGTTTAGCCTGAGCTGCTTTATCATTAGAAACTTCTTCCAAGAGGGAAAAACAACAGCTGTCAGTTCTCTCCAAGCCTGGGCTTGGAAGTCCTAGAATGTCTCCTACATGGTATTCTATTGTTAGAACAAGTCACAATACAGCTCATATTCAAATGGAGAGGAAATAGAATCTACTCTGGACGTGAGGAGTGGTCTGTGCTCGAAGGGTTGGTTGGGAAGAATTGTTGGCAACCATATTGGCAGGCTGTCTACCACAGTGCCCAAATCAACTCATTTAGATGACTTGGAATGTACTTATCTATGAGTATAATTTAGGAATATTGGCATATCAGATACGTGTCAAAAGAATTTTAATTCGAATGGAAGTTAACAAAATTTGTATATGAATTCAGAACCATTGATTATAATTTTGGATTAGATGCAGTCTATTATAAATTATTTTTTCATTATAAAAGTGTCAGTGTTTGATGCATGGTAGAGAAGGATATAACGACTCTAGTTCAGTTTGGTGCCAGTGCCTTGACTTGTTCTAAATTGCAAATTGGCTTATTCATTATTGCTTTTGCCTCATAAGTGTAAATATTGACACAAGTACAAAGGCAAATAACATATTGGGGGGGCTCTAGACCCACACTCTGAGAACTACCGACCTAAAGAAATATTCACAACTTATACACAAGTCATACACCGGGGTTCACTGTACTATTTCTGATAATAACAAGGCATTGTAAACAATTTAAATATTCTCCAATAGCAAATGGTTAAGTAAAATACAATGTATTCACATTAAGGAATACTATGCAGCCATTAAAAAGAATGGGTAAACCTTTATATACAGAGAAACTCTCTAGAATATAGTGCTACTAGTAAAACATGGTCATATGGTATTCATAGCATCCCATTTTTAAAAAATCCAAATATATCTGCAAGATTTTCAAAAGGGAAATAAGGTCATACCATGCTTACTGTAAATATGTATTACAAACTTAGGTATACACACATACAAATGCATAGAAGGAGAGGGAACATACTACTCTTAACTGTAGTGACATATGAAGAAAGAAATAGGGTGGTAGTGATGAGGCTAACTCTTCCCTCTGTATGTTCTTCCCCCCCCCCCAAGATTAATTCGTTTATTTTAGAGAGAGAGAGTGCACACACCATCAGGGGGAAGGGCAGAGGGAAAGAGAATCCCAAGGAGACTCTGTACCCAGGACAGAGCCCAACGCAGGGCTCAGTCCTACCACCCCGAGACCATGACCTGAGCCGAAATCAAGAGTTGAACGCTTAACCGACTGAGATACCCAGGCATTCCTGTATGTTCTTTTTTTTTTATGCATCATAATCATATATTACTTCCATTATTAAAAATTGTAATAAGTAGAAAGTAAATTCTTACAAACTTTTATACAGCCTATGAATTCATATATAGTTTACTGGAAAGAATTTTAAGAATGAGGTACTCTCACTGATAGCTCTTTTTCTTTATTCAAGAGTAGAAGATGGAAGAATTTGAATTTCAGTGAAGCTTGGGCAGATAACCCTTCATCACTCATGTATATGCCACTCTATCTGTACTTTTGTTTGTTGCTTTGTTTTGTAGTGAATAAAATATTTGTTGTTATTCCTTTCCTTAGATTTTTAAAATTCTTAGGACATGGAAAATGCATTGTGTATCTTGTACTAGAGTTTACTAAAATATGGAGAGAGAGTAAAATATGGAATGAATTTCAGGCGATCTTTGTATGTGGGTTAAATTCTTCATTGCCTATTTTGACTCGAGCAAGATACTGAGAAAGGTTGCAGCACATAAAAACCCAAAGATTCAGAAAGTCTGTAAATGAAACAACTGTTCAAAGCTATTTTGTGTTATCTGTGAGAAGGCTTCACATATATGAGAGAGAATACATAAGATAGAAGATTATAGTTTCTTTTTATGGGCTACTTGTAAGACTCTATTTGTAGTGTTGTATCTAATTTCAGGCTATTTACTAACAGATTGCCAAATAAGATTTCAGTAAGTTCATTGTTCATTTGGCATATATTTATCGTACGCCTGCTGTGCACCAGACTCTCTTATTGGCGTTTGGGATACGGCAGAAACAAAACGACGTTACTGAACTCATGGAGTATACAAAAGTGAACCAACATTCCTGCCCTCATAGAGTTTACATTTCAGAGGAGAGAGATAGACAATAACACAAATAAGTAAAATATATTATATATTGATGGTGATGAGTGATAAAGCAGAAAACAGAGTAATTAGATAAGATCTTGCTGAGAAGTTTCCATTGGAGTAAAGACTTGAGGAAGGTTATGGGGTGGGGTAGCCAGCTGGGTGGATATCTGAAAGAGTCTTCCAGACAGAAGTAAGAGGCAACAGCAGGTGTAAAGGCCCTGAAGTGGGAACATACTTATACATTCATTGTAGAATAAGGAGGTCAGTGTGGACAAAGAGGAGTCTGAGCATGCAAGAGTAACACAAGAAGATAGTGGAGGGAGGGGAATTTGAAGTGGAGAGATAAGGACATGTCGAGTTTGCGATTCATAGAAGACATTTAAGTGGAGGTAGTATAAATGTGAAGAATTATGTTACTTACAGAAGACATTTAAAGGCCTAAAATGGAGGGTGCTTGGATGGCTCAGTCGGTTAAGTGTCTACTTTTGGCTCAGGTCATGATTCCAGGGTTCTGGGACCAAGCCCTACATCAGACTAACTGCTGACTCTCACTCTCCCTCT
Organism: Ursus maritimus; assembly: GCF_017311325.1. Lineage (NCBI taxonomy): Eukaryota > Metazoa > Chordata > Mammalia > Carnivora > Ursidae > Ursus > Ursus maritimus. Next base: position 37,715,538 of record NW_024425341.1, on the reverse strand, counting down.
CTTCTCCCCCCACCCCCTGCTTGTGCTCTCTCTCTCTCTTTCAAATAAATAAAATCTTTAAAAAATATATAAAATGAAGGCCTAAAACTGGATGAGATCACCAAAAGAGAGTAGACCAAGAAGAGAATGTTCGAGACCTGGTTCCTGGAGTAGGGAATTGAGTACACACAGCTGATAAAGGACTCCTACCCCTCACTTAAGACAACTCTTTAGAGGAATTTTCTCTCTTGCTTTGGAAAACTGAAAATATCTTTTAAAGTTCATCATATATATATCCAAAGAATGAGCAATTCCATTTCTAATTATATTCAGAAGAAATGAGAACATTTTTTTTTTCTCCAAAAGACATAAGAATATTCATAGCAGTATTATTTAACAGCCTTAAACCAGAAAATTCCCAGATGCCATTAACAGCAACAATGGTTAGTTAGAGGTCAGTAGAGTGGTTACCTTTTGGGTGAGGGTGGATAATGTCTGGCAGGGGGGCAAGTGGAATACAAACGACTTTACGATCTGTATATTCTTCTGCATCTAATACGTCAAAAAGGGATTTGCATTAAAAAGTTGGCAAATGAATGGTTTTTGCTCTAAGAATACTTATTACTTCTTGTCAGTACATGTCCTAGAATTGACCTTTCCAAAGTTCATTTTTTCAACATATAGTTAGTCCCTGCCTACTTAACGACATACTAGATAACTATACTAGGCACAGGGGATACAGAGATAAACAAAAAGATCTAGTTTCTCTCTCTTCATGTAGTTTACAGTGTAGTTTATTTACTTTGAGCAAAAGAATATTACTGTCACCACTTCCATATAAGCTTTCACCAGAATTCATTGATGGGATGCTCTGTGGTCCAATTTTTTGTTTGTTCATTCCTTTTAACTATTTTCTTGATCAGAAAGTCCTTGTATTTATTTATTTATTTATTTATTTATTTATTTATTTATTTTTTAAAGATTTTATTTATTTATTTGACAGAGATAGAGACAGCCAGCGAGAGAGGGAACACAAGCAGGGGGAGCGGGAGAGGAAGAAGCAGGCTCATAGCAGAGGAGCCTGATGTGGGGCTCGATCCCATAACTCCAGGATCACGCCCTGAGCCGAAGGCAGACGCCTAACCGCTGTGCCACCCAGGCGCCCCAGAAAGTCCTTGTATTTAGATAAAACTTTATATGTCAGAATTTCCTAGTAGTCTCCAAAGGTTAGTGATGTCAAATTTACTTGTTTCCAAAGTAAGATATTTAAATTTGATTATATCTAAGCTCTGTGAAAGGATTACATTTTATTGAGACTATATTTCTTCTGAGTTTTTTCCTTAATGAGTGATTTACGAAAATGCAGGCTCTACATTTTCTTCCTTTAAGACTTATGTGAGACGTTATCAGTTCCCCATATTTCTTTTGGAAGGACACAAAAGGGACATCATTATCTACTCCCCTATCTTTAAATGTGAGAAGCATGTGTCCAATTAAACCTGGTGCTTCCTCTTCATTGTTCTGTATGAATAATTAACCTTTCTAAATGCTGACATCAGGAAGGTTTTGAATCCCCCTTTCTTCCAAGGGAAAAATAAAATGAAGAACAGAACTGATGCTTCTTTAGAGTTTTCTTTTTAATCATTTTGAAAGACAGTTAATAATAATAAAGTATGAGTGTTAAAATCCAACACGTTGACTCTGAAAAGTATTATTTTATTTATTTATTGGTGATAATGATTTATTATTAATGTGGGCTTCTCTAAAGTAATAATGTTCTCTAATGCAATCATTTAGAACAATATGGTCACCAATCTACTTTCATTAGTCACATGGGAACATTATAAATCAATTTATATGATCTTTGCAATTGAAACTTGCTGGATGCCAGCTGTGTCAATTTCTGTTAATTATCATCCTTTTAAACCTCATTCTTTCTGTAAGTAAGATATGCACTTTAGGACTTCTTTTTAATAGTTTAAATTGTTCTGCTCATCCTCCTACAGGTCTCCTACAAGGTTTTTGCCCCTCTAAGTTGATTTATAATGTAACCTTGAAACAAGGAGAAGCATTAGTTGCCTGCTGTTTTAATAAATGGCTTGTCAGCTATTTTACAACTATGGTTATTTCTTTGACTAGAGAAATTTCTAGATAGCAAGTCTTTGAATTCTTAATTTTAAAGATTGGCTGGACATTCTTGATCATATCTATCTTCTATGCAAATAAATATTTGACTGCTAGAGAGAAAATGGCTATGATCTGTTTTGATTTTGATTTTATATATTTCAAGTTTGTCATAGACTTACCAGTCAGTCTGGTGGGTTGAAATTGTAATGAAACTATCTCACATTTAACCTGTTAAAATACTGTTTATCCTCTCTGATTTATTTACTTATTTTGCAATGCAGAGTTTAGCTATCTTAAGAAACCCATAAAACTGTGGAATGCGAATTCTTAGCTTCCCCAAATTCGATTAAGTTCACTTTTCACAGTGGTTTTTGTTTTATCCCAACACACACAATGAGTCTCTTCTTAAACCGAACGTATCACATAGCTTCTCCGTCCTCCTCCTCCCGCATTTTTAGCTTCCATGTCCCTTCCTGGTATCACAACCTACCCACTCTCCCAAGCTGGAAACCTAAAGACCATTGTAGAGGTTTCTTCTTCCTCCCATGCATCACCATGGCCTGATAACTCACCTACGGATTACCTTACTCGTCTCTCTCTTTATCCCTTAAGTAGCTGCCTTGTTTCAGGCTTTCCATACCTCTTCCCAACAGACCTGTCTTCTCAGTGTATTCTTCTCCCCTGCTTCACAGATGCTCACATTCGCAGGTCACACGATAGTGTTAGTTATCCCATGCTGATCTGAATGTATTGCTCTTCTGAGTAAACTCACTGACTTGAGGAGTGTATTCACCAGTTGGTTCCTTCTAGCTGGTAAACATTTTTAATGTATTTATCTTTTATTTATGCTTTATACTTTGCTACATTTCTTGAAAATGGTCTCAGTTCTTAAAACAATAGCAATTAAAACAAAACAAAACAAAAAACCCCAAGTGACCTAGAACTCTCCCTTCAACGGCTTAAGTTTCTGTGTGTGCGAACGTAAAGCTCCTCAGCACAGCGCAAGGATCGCGTTGGCCCGGGACGCCTGTGCATGCCTCCAGTCTCTTCTCTTGCAGTTCTTGCCCAGCATCTATTCCTGCCTGTGCAACACTGTTTCCTGCCTTCGTGCCTTTGCTCTTCCCTCTGACTGCACTTCCACAGAGTGGCCTGTGTGATCTGCTCGAGTTGCCATAATAACATGCCACAGATTGGGTGGCTTAAACAACAAACATTTATTTTCTCACATTCTGGAGGCCTGAAGTCCAAGATCAAGGTGTCGGCAGGTTTTTTAGCTTGTAGATAGCTGCCTTCCCGCTGTGTCCTCACAAGGCCATTCCTTGGCAGACACACATCCTTGGTGTCTCTTCTGTGTGTCCAAATCTTCTCTTCTTATAAAGACACCAGTCCGATTGAATCAGGGGCCACCCTAACCAGCTCCTTTTACCTGAACCACATTGTAAAAGCTTTACCTTATATTATGAGGTACTAGAGGTTCAGGCTTCAGTGGTGGATTTTGGCACAGACACATTCAGTTCCATTGGCACAGACACATTTTACATTCCATTTTGTGCTCACACTGCACCTTTCATCTTCAGAGCCCTTTGCAAATGTGAATGATGTCTTTATTATTTAAACCACTCTAAAATAGACACCTGTAATTTCCTCCAAAGCCAAGGCCATGGTTTTTGCAATCATGTCCCTAAGTCATTAGTAATAATAAAGCAATAACAATAATACAGTAACTTACCTCTTTACCTTTTTCTGTATTATCTTAACATGACTCATTTATCATGTCAACACCATTAAATTAGAACAGACTTTCAGAACTAAAAAGGGTCTTAGAATTATATTCTAGAAATAGAACTCTTTGAATTTGCATCTTGCTATCTTGTCATTCACATGTCACTAGTTATAGCACTCAGAGTATTTTGTGGGTCTCAGACCCCACCTGCAACGGATGTACCCAGCGGCCTCAAATATTACCCAGACTAGAGGCCCTCAAAGAGACAGTGTATTTTCCTAACACTGCAAAACACCTATTGATGGACCTGAATTACATCTATAGACCAGGTAGAAGGACCATCCTGAAGGTCTCCACTAATGCAGGTTAAGACAAGGGGAATATTGAGCCCCACCCCCACTTATTATCTTAGAAAGTAACTAAAAATCAAGAACTTGGTAAAATGCACAAAATTATTAAGAATCTTTGTATGTTATTTTCACTTTATCCAAAAATATCTGGCAATAAAGGAGCACTACCATTTATAAGGAAAACTTTGGGGAAAACCTAGACCTAGAAGGATGCCTTCAATTCTACTTGAGGACATTGTTGTGGCTTTGAGTGAGGAACCAAGGGAACCTGTGGTACTGAGAGAAAGGTCTCTGAATTACCTTGTTCCTTTAATAACAGAAAATGTCTGTGGAGGCTGGCTGTTGTAAGGGAGAGAAGGTGAGCTGGGCTTGGTAGATATCAGATCTACCCACTTTAAAGCTGCCCTTGGAAGACCTTCACATGTGTAAGTCACCAGGGTTCAAGTTTTAGAAAACAAATGAAACTGCACGATGCTGACCTTAAATATTTTCATCTTTAACACACTTTAAAATATATATACATATGCTCATTAAGGAAACACAAATGTGATAATTTATATCAACCACCTATAATGTGCTATAAGATTATAAGAACCTTAAGGGGCAGGACCGTGGTTTTGACACAGTACACCCAACTAGAGGACATATTTATAATACACAGAATAATAATATCTAACATTCATTTCTTAGGCACTTCAGCTCAGGACTTTTTTTGCCTGTTGTCTCATTTAACCTTCACAACATCTCTGATAGGTATTATTCCTATTTTACAGATGACTGGAATTCAGAGAAGTTATGTAATTTGCCCAAAGTCACAGTTACTGTGTGATGAAACTGAGTTTCCAGTTTGCCTGATTCTGATGTCTATGTTCTCAACCCTGGCTGTCTAACCTCCTGGGTGTTCAGTGTGCTTAGTTATTACTTTTGATGCATTTGTAAAATAGTTAATAAGACGATATGAGTTTGTGTAAGTGATTATTAAAATAATAGCTTTATTGAGATGTAATTCATATACCAAAAAATTCATCCTTTCAAAGTATACAGGTGGTTTTTTTTTTTGGTACTTTCACGGTTCTACAGTAATCAGATAAAAACATTTTTTATCACACCAAAAATAAGCGATTAGTGGTCACTGCCTATTCTTTCCATGTCCTAGACCCTGGCAACCACTAATCTACTTTGTTTCTATGGGTTTGTCTATTCTGGACGTTTCAAGTAAATGGATCATACAATACAGGGATTTTTGTGTCAGGCTTATTTAACTTACCATGTCTTCAAGTCTCATCCATGTTGTAACACGTTCCTTTTTATGGCTGACATAACATTCCATTGTATGGATATACCAAATTTTGTTTATCTACTTATCAGTTGGGGGGCATTTGGCTTATTTCCATTTTTTGGCTATTATGAATCATGCCATTATGAGCATTCTTATACAAATTTTTGTGTGAACAGTTTTACATCTCTCTGGGAGTGAACCCGCTGGGTCATATAATAATCATGCTTGACAGTTGGGGAGCTACTGGTGTTTTCCAAAGGGACTGCACCATTTTACATTCCCACCTGCAGTGAATGAAGGTTCAGGTTTCTCCACTTTCTGGCCAACACTTCTATTTTTTGTTGTTATTTTGTTTTTTATAGCCATTCCAGTGAGTGTGAAGTGGTATGATGGTAGTTTTGATTTGCATTTCCCTAGGGACAGAGGTTGAGCATCTTTACATGAGCATTATTGGCCATTTATAGATCTTCTTTGAAGAAATGTCTATTCAAGCCCTGTGCTCATTTTTTAATTGAATTATTTGTCTTTTGATTGTTGTATGTCAGTGACGTTCAGTGCATCTGTCACTTTTCTATTTTTACTACTGCTTGGCAATACTTTTAGTTATGTCAAGTCAAGCATTTATTCAAACATCCATTAATCATTTATTGTGTACTATGCCTGTGCTGGAAATATAAAGTCCAGTAAGACATGTCGTATCTCCTGTGGATTATTGCAGCAGCTGCCTGTTTTCCTACTCCCCAATCAATCTTTTACCCTGCATCCCAAATGGTTTTTCTAAAAAGTAAATTTGATCATGTCGCTTACTTATTTCCTTCAGTGCTTTCTTTATTGACTCTAAGACAAAATTCTAACTTTTAAAAATGGTTTTATAAAGCCTTCAAAATTTGTTCCTCACCAATTTCTACAAGATCATCTTTCTTGTGTCCATCCTATATCCCCATATGGGATAACTTTAGGGGTCTCCCTATTTAAATACTCCATCTAGACAAACTGAGTTTAGTAAGCAAGGAAAGTAAGTGGGTCCTCAGTCAGAAACCTAAACCAGGTCTCGTGTGAAAATTAATCACTCGAGCTTTACTCTTAACTCTGGATCCCAACCGAACAGGTGGATATATCTTAAGCCTGTGTCCTGAGAAAGCAAGCTGTATCGTGTCTTCCTCTTGCCTCTAATTGGATTTTTAAATGTCCAGTCTCATCTCATTTTCACTAAAAATGAATAAAGAGAGTTGTGCGCTCATGCTTGGATCAGTGTTAAAATGGAGTAATGACCCTTTAAGGACAGTGGTAGTAGCTGTAGTAATTATGTTTCCCCACCCAGGAAGACAGAAACTGTTGGTCAAGAGAAACCTTCTCCCAAGGGGAGACTCTCTATCACCCTTTAAAGAAACTGAGTTTTAGTTTTATTAAAGGCGGCTGTGGTTTCCTTAGATATCCTACCAAATAGACCAGTCTCTGTTGGTCTAGGAACAAGGAACTCACGATCTACTTTGATGTTATGACTCTTACTGAAATGAAATCTAGTATATAAATTTGGGAAAATAAATTAAGTAATTCCTTTTGAACTTAGACATAAACTAATTATATGGTAAAATCTATGTGTATATATGTATGTGTGTATATATAAACACATGTACACAGGCAACACTCTACACAAATACAGAGTAGAGACTAAAATTCAAATAACAAATCTGAAGTGTTTATATATGTTACTGCATAATGAACAAAAACCAAAATTCAGGTGGCTTAAAACAATCATTTTTTCAGCTTTACTGACATATAATTGACAAAGAAAATTTAAGATATTTGAAGTGTACACTGTCATTTGATACAGGTATACATTGATTGTTAAAGGACTCCTCTCTTCTAGATAGTTAATACATCCATCACTTCACATATAATGTTCTCACCAGTATATATATACACACACACACACACACACACACACACACACACACACACGTATGTTGATAATATTTAAGTTCCACTCTTAGCAATAGTCACCATGTAAACAACCATTTTATTTTGTTCATCATTTTGTAGGTCAGGAAGTTGGAAAGGGACTACCCAGGTAGTTTGCCTGCAGTTCATCTGGTGTCACTTGGGGGGACGGGCTGGCTGATCCTACAAGATGGCTCCTCACTACTGCTTGGCCTCAACGTGTGGCTTGGATTTTGCCTAGGATGGTGGTCTTAGGGTAGTTGTATTTCTTAAATGGCAGTTAGATTATGAGAGAGCAGGGCAGTAGCTACCAGGCCTCTTAAAAGCTAGGCCTGACATTGGCATGGCTATTACAGCATCATTTACACCTAACTCTATTGATCAAGACATTCACAGACCAGCAGAAACTGAAAGGGAGGAAAAAATAGACTCCAACTCTCAATGGGAGGAATAGGAAAGAATTTACAGCCATCTTTAATCTGCCCTAAGTAAAAGATCTATTAGGCATATACACCTGATAAACACAAAGATTTCCACCTCCCCTCCCACACATGGAAATACCAGCACCATGCTGAATCTTCAGTAGTTTGCAAATGTATTGGTTGCCTTAGATAAAAGTGAAGTGGTATTACACATATTGTGTGTAACTTTAACAACTTTTTTATATTTAATGGTCACAATAATCAGAATTCTTTAAAGTTTTATTCCTTCTTTGATTTGTACATGTGTATTTTATGACCAACATTTTGAGATGCAGGAAGTGTGAACTATGCTTTTTATGACACATACTCGAGATCTTAAGAGCATTAAAAATAGTTTATTAATGCCCAGGGTATCATTCTACCTTACCTAATACCTTTGATTTACTAAAGTCACGAAAGTTATGTTGGCTTCTTTTATGGATGTAACTTTAGCCACATGATAAAGCATAGCTTTGTACAGGTGTTTTCACATGTCTGGTCCACTGAAATCTAAGAAATTCAGCCCTGGGGTCACAGAGAGAAGACGCAAAAGACATAATAAAAACCACACGTTAACCATTAATGTTCATTTACCAAATCCTACTTAAACTCTTGTATTCTCAAAGCTAATTTCATCCAGTTGCCTTTTAATTATAGTCACTTGCTCAGAGTTGCAAATATAATGACTTTTTAATGTATCTTGCACTGTTCTGTGTCCAGTGTAGGGTGTAATCATGCAATTTATTCAGAGCTGGTGCATTAGGTAATTAAAACGCAAGCACACATGGATTTCTGCACATGCATAATCCACAGAAAAGAACCGACAAATTCCTTTTGTATAAAATTCTTTTTTAGATAGAATAGGATCGAAATTCTATGTCTACTAATGTATGTTGTCGCCAAGGTGAAATAAAAAACTCAAATATGACTGTTTGGGAGATATGTATACGTATCAGAGAATGAGATAAAAGAAACTAAAGTAGGAATACGTCTCAACACATTTTTAATTAATCACAGTCTTGGTGGATATAATTCTCAATGTAGGCTAGTGCTTCATTATCCAAGATGTTAGGACATGAACAGACCCTCAGTCTCCTGGCTCTTTTGGAGAAAGACAGGGAAAAAGTGACACTTAATTATCACTATTTAGAAAAACGATGAAATGATATAACAATTTTTAAAAATCTTTTAACGGTGATTACTTTTGGAGTAAGAGTTGATATATACATGGGTAACAAATATAGATTTCTTTCAATGAGGAAATACTACTTTAGTGAAGTTGTTCACCTCATTTCACAGTAACCAGATTTTATGTAAAGACAAGTAATTAGCTGTTTTTAAATTATATATAATTTTGAGAACTTCATAATTAGTTTTTAAAAAGCATATTAAGCTATATTTTTAATTTATTCATTTCATAATTTATTAAGTGCCAACTAATTATGACCTATGTGTTAGAGATACCAAGAAAGTGATGGGCTCTGCCTCAAGATTTTCATTTTTCTGTGGAAATCCATTTCTCTGGTGTTACCTTCTGACTATTAATGTTTGGCCATAAAAAAGGAAAAAAAAGGATATGGGCCATGAATCCAAATACCAGAATGAAAACAGAAAACATTTGTTCATTAATCAGGATTTGGGTTTTGTAACATGCTGGTACCTGGAGACATGTGAAAATCTAGATGGACTGATTTCCATTTTCAGTTTTCTCTGGGTATGTGTTCATTCTTTTTCCTTAGAATACAAATGTGGAAAAGTATGTATTTCCTTTCCAAAACATTAACATTATTAAGATTTTAGACAACATATCTGCATTAGCTAATTTCCTTTTCTTTTTCAATTTCATCCACATGTCTTCTTCCTCTTATATTCTTAGCAGTTTTTGGGGTCTTCTTTGGGAAAGAGACAAAACAAACAGCTAGAAGACTAGCCAAGGAGCATCCTATTCCCAAGTCAGAGTTTAACTAAGCCTTGGAATCCAGACACACACTTTCTCAAACTGGTATTTCTTGTACATTTAAGCTTTAGGGTTGTAAATACTGAATTTGGGCTCCTCAGCTTCAGAAAGAATAATCTCCAGAAGTAGACCAGCCTCTACAAAGGGGAGGTCTATCTTGATCCCTCTGGAAGCCTGAGTCCCAGGTCTCAAGAGCCTGCTGCCTAAACCCTGCCACTGACTTTATCTAGTTTTGACTGCTCCCTATTTAATCCTGCCCTTTTGCTTAGCCTGTAGAGATTCTATGTCCTACTTCAACTCCTGAGGTAGAAATCCAGGACCATATCAAACATGTTAATGTCAAAGCAAAAACCAGACAAACGTATGCTCCATCATCTTGATCAAATACCAAATTCCTATCCTAAATTCTATACTCAGGTATCTGATTTAGAGGAAATTCCAAATTTATGAATGGATTATATATCCAATGTTCCTTTTGACTTAGAAACTCAGGACCCACATTCCTATAGAAATGATGGTATAAATGTCATACCAAATATAAATAAAAAATTAAGTTTCTATAATATTCCATAGTAAGTTTGCTCAATGAAGTCAAAATATAAGCCCTTCATTTCTTAATTTCTTTGAAGTCATGTGAATGTACACTTTGGCATTTCTCAAATCAAAATTAATCTTAAAGTTGATCTTACATAGTTCTGTTTTTTTCTGAAAAGCTGTTAAATTTATGGTATATACTATCATTACCTCCAACGGGGTCTTAAATCTTAACATCAAATATGGTATGTTAACTACTGAGTATTTATAATACTAATGTGGGGGGGTGCATTCCAAGTTTGATAGCTGCGTATGTTCTGCCCATCATAAGATTATTTCAATAAGGGATCCAGTTAATCCTTATATTGAAGCTGTAGTTTTTTTACTGGCCACCTCTGGACAAAACAATCCCTCCCCCTTATCCAGAATATTCTACCACTTTCTCTGAATTTTCTTGAACAGTATGTAAATATCTCAGATTCAGTCCCAGACTGTTTTATTAATTTTAATATCTATTAAAAATAACAAACCTCCTCCTACTCTGTGGCTTTCCTCTGGCTGTGGTCTTATTTCCCTCCCTTTATAGTCAGGGTTCCTTTAAGGATATTTGTGTACTTTCTACTGAATGAATAGAGGTATCATGATTTATGCAACCTGTTGCCTTTTAATGGTCATTTAATATATGAAGTTAATACTATTAAAATGTGCTTAATATCCTTGAACAAATATCTTTGTACATTCATCCAAATATTTCTGTAGAATACAATTCCAGAAATGAAATTATTTGGTCAAAGGAAATGCACATTACAGGTTGAACTGTGTACCCCCCAAAATTTGTGTCAAAATCCTAGTCCCAGTACCCCAGAGTGTGGCCTTATTTAAACATGGGATCTTTATGGAGGTAATCAAGTTAAAATGAGGTTATTAGGTTGGGTTCTAATCCAGGATGACTGGTATCTTTGTAAGAGGGAACCTGGACATGGACGTGCAGAGGGAGGAGATGGGGACATAAGGGAAAACCTCCATATAAACACGAAGGTGACCATCTACACATCTACACATCTTCCTTCACGATACTGAAAAGGAACTAACCCTGAAAACACCTTGATTTTGGACTTCTCCCCGCCCCTCACCAATACTTAAATATTAATCTTTGCAATGTTTTGTGAGTTTCAAAGACAAATAAATGGTACTTCCTTTCAATACACACCTCTTTGATTTTTTAAATCCAGATTTAGCATATCTCTGGGATTTTATTTCCTTTTAAAACATCTAAAATGGAGTCCAGTGAATTGATAGTTCAAATAACCATTCAAATCTAGCTATATGATTTCAGTAGTTTTCTACAATGATAAAAAAAAGCGTTAGATATATTGAACAGATTGAACTTTTAAACATGTTTAACTACTCATTCACTTCCTGAGAATCTACTGCAAAATTTTCATTCTCTAGGATTATCACACGTTGCATGAAGTTTATTCCTAAAAGGCAAAAGCTAAACAATTGGAAAGTTCACACTAAAAACAAAGTTAATTTCATATTTATAGCATGTGAAACAAGTCCCATATCCAGTAATCCAATTCATAGTGTATTGAGGATTATGCTTTGGAGTAAATTTATTACTGACCTTCTTGTTGGACACACTGTAATTCTATACAGTGTTCTAAAACGTTGTCACAAGCTATCGGAGCACTGCAGTACATAAAACAAAAATATGTCATGTAGGGTTGCAACTGCTTTAAAAAGTTCTTTCCTGGAGACAATAATAAGGCACATTTGTCCCCAAATCACTTATCCTGTTAAAGGATTATTTTCCATCTTCTATTTCATTGATTTTTATTGGTCTTTGTATGAGTTAAGATGTGAACTTTCAGGTTATTTGACTGAATAAACCTCTTGTGACAGCTTTCAAAGGGACACACAAAACGTTTCTCCCCAGTGTGGATGCGGACGTGTGTACGCAAATTGTAGTCCAGGGAAAAGCGTTTTCCGCACCCTTCAAAAGTGCACCGAAATGGCTTCTCTCCAGTATGAACCAGAAAATGTCTTTTTAGTTTTGAACTCTCATTGAATGCTTTCCCACATTCTGCACATACGTGATCTCGAGGACCATGGACAAGGAGATGCTTTCGCAGGGAAGCCCTGTTCTTCAACTTTTTTGGGCATCCACTGTGAGGACAAACAATTCTTTCTGGAGCCTCATATTCCTTATCTTTTGTTGGCTTCTTTCTAGCAAATTCTGTAGACTGTTTAGGATCTGATAAGTCAGTGCTGTGTATTCCTCCAAGAGGAAGCTTCTTGCCTATTACGTACTCGGAATACTCAAGCTGTGAATTCTCTCTAACAGTCTGTTGAGGAAGTTCTTGTTTTGCCCCCTTTTGTGCGCATTTCAAGGATTTTTCTAGAAGCGACCTTGCTGTGAGAACCTGTTGCGAAAGCTCTTGTTCTGATCCTTCTTCTGGGTAGTCAGGGGACTTAAATGAGTCTCCTTCCAGAATGGGTTCGGAAAACTCACCTCTTATTATGCATTCTATGTAACAGTCAGAGAAGGAGTCTTCTCCAACAACCAGATGGCTAGTCTCAAAGAACATACCTTCATCTTCTAAGGCCCATGTTGTGTCGAGAAGTTCCTGCTGGACTGGCTGTGGCTTAGATGGCCTTGGCTTATCCCTCCCGAAGGCTCTTCTACCCGGGCCTTTCTGCGCACAAGTCTTTGCCTTCTTCTTCATTTGCTGGTCCATAGTGTCCTGCTTGCTTCTTCCTTGAATATCTGCACCAGGATATATCAACCACTTCCAAGTGACAGTGATCTGAGTAAGTTGTCTTCAGCAGAAACCTCCTTTGAGAAAGTAACCTTTAGATAAAATATATTCCAACTTTAGAACCACTGTCAGAAAATGACCTCAAAAAATGACCTGAAATTCAGTTTTCAATAACGAAATGGTTGCATTTGCTTCTTCTCTGACAAACCCAAGAAAGTAAGAGAAAGAACTGTGACATAGGATATAGGTCATAACTGTATCTTATGTGGGTATCCCCACAAATTATCTGAGTCTCCAATTGACCACCTAATGTTACTGGGCACTCACTATGTCCTAGCCCTACTATAGGCTACTCATGGGTTGAGATACATCAGTTAAGTGGACATACAAAAAAAAAAAAAATCTAAGCCTCCTGGAGTATACATTCTCGTGAAAAGAAAATATTACATGCCACCCGTTAAAAGGTAAAGTGCTACTCTGGGTGTTGTATGAATTCTACTCCAGAAACCAATATTACACTATGTTAACTAACAAAATTAAAGAGAGAGAGAAAAAAAAGCAGCAGCCCTATGTAAGATGCAGCAAATTCTTTCCTACAATTTTATAAGGATGGAGGATGGACTTCAAAGCAGAAAGCAACAACAAAAGCATTAATTCTAATCTTCCTCGTTTTGAAATCATACTTATAATCAAACTTTGTCTTCAGTTTCCTTTACCTGATCAGCCCTAACTCACTGTTATTTGACTAACTGTTCATGTAAGAAACTTCCCCATCTATGAAACCTAAATTACAGATAAGCCTTAAAAACTGAAAACAAAACTAAAAAGGTAAAGTGTACAGAATAAGCAAAGGGGCTGGTAGAAGGGAGTTCACAGTGTTAAATAGGGAGCTCAGGCAGGCCTTGACTGAGGTAGCAGCAGCTGACTAGAAACCTGAAGGGAGTGAGGGTTGCCCACTGTGTAACACTGCTTGAAATTCAAGTGAAATAATGCGTATAAAGGACTTAGTAGAGATCATGGCACAGAGCTAATGCTGAACGCTCACATGAGCGAGTGTTATGTTACCTTTAAGTTTATGTTGGGTCCTGGGATATGCCAGATACGATCCTAGACCCAGGGCAGCATTTTTTTTTTTAATTTAATAAAGAGCCAGATTGAAGCTTTGTGGACCCCATGGTCTATACCATAACTGTTCAACTCTGCTTTTGCACGGAAGCAGCCATGTATGATTCAGAGGAGGAGCATGGCTGTGTTCCAGTGAGTAAGCAGAGGTTGGACCTGACCCACGTGTAGTTTCTATTTCTTCAGAAGATGGAGATTCAGAGGAAAAAACACACGAGATCCATGCATTTCCATGCCCAGGGGAGTTTGGCCTTGAATACTTTTCTTTTTTTTAAAAATCTAAAAGCAACATTTACCATGAATATGTTATAATCTAGGAAGCCTTTTGCTTAATGTTACCGTCGTGTGCCTTACAGAATGAATATCTCTTTAATTTTGTTGTCCTGATGTCCTGCTGTAGGAACAAAAATAAATCCTTTTTAAAAAGGAGTAAATGTGAAAGTAATGGAGAAAAAATTAACAGCTTGAAAATATTTTTAAATAGCTGCATTTAAAAACACCACCTCAAAAGAATCATGCTATTTAGTTTTGGCAAAAATATACACAGCATCAAAACAAAACATGTTTTTCAGTTGCTATGGGAAGAGTTTGAAATACCTTCTTAAACATATATATAATATATAAATAAATGTTTTATGTAAATTAGTTTTAAAATACATAAATTATAAATAAATTATATATACAATACACAAATATTTAATATATATACATTGCTAAGGGAAGAGTTTTGAATTTCTTCTTAAACATTTGTATATATAATATATAAATATAATATTTCTATATAATATATATACAGACATTTAAGAAAAACTTAAAACACTCTTTCCTTAGCAACTGAAAAGCATGGTTTGTTTTACTCCATGTATTTTTTTTCCCCCCAAAAGTAAATGGCAGAATTCTTCTGAGGTATTTTTAAATGTGGCAATTTAAAAGTATTTTCAGGCTGTATGGGGCATCTGGGTGGTTTGGTCCGTTGAGCCTCCAAGTTTTGATTTTGGCTCAAGTCATCATCTCAGGGTCAAGAGATCAAGCCTTTCTGGGGCTCTGTGCTCAGTGTGGAGTCTGCTTAAGATTCTCTCCCTCTCCCGGTGCCCTCTCCCCCAACTCACACTCTAAAAACAAAAACAAAAAGACTCATACACACACAAAAACACATATATTTTCAGGCTGTATATATACAATGTTAAATGGTACAAGTGTTATTATTTATTCTTTCTTTTAAAAAGGTGAAATAAACCGGGGGACTATATTCAGGAAAATTTGCCTAACAAAATCTTGTTCACCTAGCTAAAAATAATTCTTTACTTTTTTTTTTAATATTAATGAACGTAACATCTTTGGAACAAAATCACTAGCAATCGCTCTAACGTTTGAGTAGGACAATACAAAAACCCCCCACTACATTTAAAATAACTATAATTTGATTGATTCCAGCTTTTCTTTCCAAATTTATGTCTATCTCCAACTCTTTTTTAACCACAATAAACTCTCCCTCCAATAAAGTGCCACACTCTTTTCCCTGTCAATAAAATACTACCCACCCTCACTCCTTCCCTTAGTGTGCGCGCGCGCGCACACGCGCACACACACACACACTTATTTCTCATCCATATTTCTGAACTCTGCTTAAACATCACTTCCTCAGGCAACCTTCCCTTGATTCTTAGGCTCATTTAGGTCCCCTAGCTCAGTGTTTCCCTAGCTTCCTATTTTATACTGAACAGAGCCTCTGGTATTGATTACTTAAGGTCTGACTTACCTACTAGACTGTAAGCTCTGCTAGTGCAAGGTTCTCTTCTGTTTTATTCACATGTCACAGGACTTAGTACATTTGTCTAATGAAATGAACTGATGAATATGCATTAATAATCATACTGGTGATACCGATTTAGCAAACCTATGCAATTAATTTACTACAAAATTATGTGGGACTTTGAAAACACTTAATGTAGAAGTGCAAAAAGTTGGTTATCAGTCATGCCAAGATGTTACCTAGAAGGACATTTCTTATGAGATCAAGGTTAAAAGAGGTATTTCTTGATGAACTTATGCAGCCGTTACTTTTCTAAGCTAGATTCTTATTTGCCAGATCTCTGAGTATTACACCATTTCCTGCACAACATTCAAGTTTGTGAGAATGACATATAAAATTGAAATAGTAATTTATTAATTTATAATGGGAAAATCCTGTTTATATGACAAGTACATTCTCTGTTCGTGGATAAAACTACTTGGAAAATGTACTGGGTAAACACAGTTTTAAGAGAAAATCTGGATATTAAACAAATACATAATGGTATGAGAGTAATATAATTTTATAGTTCTCCAACTGGAATAGAAATACTTCCAGGGGTGCATTTACTTATTCAGTCATTTGACAAATATTTAAGAGTGAACATTGTTCTAGGTGCTGACCCTAGAGCGTTAAAAAGATACTAAGTTCCTGGTTTTTATCTGTGTGAGATATAAATGTAAATAAAGTGTTTGTAAAATGGTAAATAAAATATTTTAAAGTTGAGAAAAACGCTATTAAATAAAAGCAATTAGGGTGCGAGAGGGAAAGGAAATGGGGGGGCCATCTTGGGAAGAATGTCTGGAATGGCTTCCAAGGAGAGGGCACGAGGCGGAGAGCTGAAAAAGGAAAGTACCAGCCAGCGGAAAGAGATGGGAGAAGAGTGTTCTTTCCAGGCTGCAGCAGGGAGTACAACGGGATTAACCTGCTGGAGGACACAGGAAGCCATGTTTATTACTCACTATGGCTGGCGGAGCCCAGAGTGGTCAGAGATAAGGTTGAGGACCTTGCAGAATCCAGTGAGCCAGGGGAGCCATTTGCATTTCTTTCACAAACCAGTGGGAGCTATTACAGGGGTTTCTTTCAAACCAGGAAAAAGCCTTTTCTGCTGAGGTTAAAATGATCACTGTTTAGGCGGGTGAGTGGAGAATAGACCTCCGGAGGCAAGGGTGAAAGCAGAAAAATCCCTTGGGGTATTTAACAATCCAGATAGAGTGCAGTTGGTTTGGAGCAGGTGGTGGTGGTGGAGATGAAATGGCGGGAGGGAGACCGGGAAAACAGAACCTTGTAAACTTGATGAGGACTGGATAAAGGGAGTAAGGCAAATGGGGGAATCAGTAATGAGGAAGTGGTCCTAGGTTTTTTGCTGCAGTAATTGGGCGGATGGTAGTGTCACTTGCAGAGATAATTGGAGGGAAGAAGGGAAGACAGGTATACTCTCTTGATTTAATAATGTGAACATTTTAAGACTTGTAAAAACTGTGAACATTTTAGTACAAACATTTTAAAACAAAATAGATCTAGCCATTTGTTGCAGTGAAATATAATGTTTATATGAAATTTTTAAACAAAATTTTAAGAATGTGACTTTAAGGAAATTTCAACCAGGCATTTACTTTCAAGAAAAGGTACTTTTCTCCTTTATCTGTTTTAAAAGTTTGAGGCCAGTGGCCCAAGACAGCTATACTCAAGGCGGTCTAAACCCTAGAAGTGTCCTGGCCAAGGTCCCTTCCCCACCTGGTTCTAGGATGATAAAACGCTTCCCGTCCATGGTTTTCAAAACCTTTGAACAGGACCCATGTTAAAAATACATTCTAAGTAGTGAACTCAGTACACACCCTTTGTCCCATATGTGGAAAAAAGCGAAGCTCCATGAAGCCAGACTTACCCACGCTGCCGAGATGCGCTCTGATACCTCCTGCTCCACCTGCTTCCAGGAGTAAGACAAGAAGACGCTGCCCCTCGCGCCCCGACGGCAGCCGGAATCCACCCCGCGTAACCCCGGCCGGTTAGACTCGCCCTCTTTTTGATGGACACATTCAAATTAGGCTACGCCTGCATTTCAGCGCTGCATTGATTAGAATTGCGCAGGAAGCTCCGCCGAACCTTTAACGATAAGGCTATCAGGTGGCAGTGGGAGGGGCGGCGGGGTGTGGCTCTCTCCGCCCAGGCCGGGAGCGGGGTGGGGGTGGGGGGCCTAGACCCCGCCCCTAGCGGTCACCTTCAGCTGAGAGCCCACCCTGCGGGGGTGGCTCCTCCCCCAGCGCCTCAGTTCTGGGCCCTCGGCACGTGGGCAGACCCCTTTGAATCGCAGTCGCGCAGCTTCCGCCGGCAGTAGGCGCTCAGTAGGTGTGTGTGGAGCGGAGGGACGTCGGTATCGTCGTATTTACACGGTGCTTTCGAGGAGGTGGACGCCCCGCCGTGGAGGCAGTTTTTACCCTCCGGGAGTAGAGGCTCACCCAAAAGCAGACGGCGCCTCGTCCTGCACGCTCTCTTGCCCTCCCCCAGCCTCCACTCCCCACCCCGCTCTACCTCCACTCACAGAATTACTGCCTGCTCTTTTTCAGCCGTTCGTGTGCCTGTCCATGTCCCTAAAGGTAACACAACTCACTTTGAAAGCCGCGGTCAGTCAGCACTCGCCGTGGGCTGTGGTCTAGCGAAGCTGAGTAGTTCGCGTAAGCACACAGACCATGGAAAACAAAAACCCAAATCAATGTTTAAAAACCTCTTAAATTTTACTTGAAGCCTGTCTGCAATTCACATATATATCAGGGAGCTGTGCTCCATGCTATTTTTTTAAAAATCTGTTAAGAATAAATATCAATTGTGAGATGGGAAAATAAAAGATCATTTCCAGTGGGGGAAATATGTAAACTGTTTTTCTACAGTATTATTCCCCCATCTCTCCCCCAGTAGGCATACCAGATCCTCATCCATATGAAATTGAAATTCCATAAAGCCTCCTTGCTCCTTACATTGGAACGTATCATTTGTAGGTGAGTTTCTGAAGGCAGAAATTGTGAGAAACTACTCTCCTGTTCTCTATGGTGCCTTGCTGTGGTCTGTGTACACTGCATGGGCAGGTTTTCCGACCAGGTTTTCAGCAGACTTTTTTTTTTTTTGGTGATAAAAATGTTAATGTTTCAATAGAAACACCACTTCAAGAATCCTAACAGACCATTTTTCCAGCCTTTAAATGACAATGTCATTGGTCTTTGAAAGTCCCTCTCCTCACTGGAGGTATCTCTCTTTCTCTTTCTATATAATCATCATCATTATTTATATACATAAATAAAAAGATAAATAAGTGACATGTAATCATTTATATATAATTTAAATGTATAGATAATATATATTAACAAACATGTCTTATATAATATATAAATATAAATTATATATAAATGATTATATATCATTTATTTATATCTTTAATATATATATAAAAGATAATGATGGTGATACATATAGAGAAAGATACACACACTAGCTGAAGCTGAAGGTCCTTTCTTTCATCTAATTCACCCTTTTGTTATCAGTCCCTTAACTGTTGAAACACTATATACAATCAGCAAGATTAATTTATAATCCCTTCCTCACTGCTGATTCAGTCTGTTCACTTGGTTTGTGTTAGTGTGACTGTGTCTGAGAACTGGAGACACCATGTTTAGAAAATCTAAATTTACATTTCGCACTCCACCTTCTACATAAATTATTTTTGCTCCCATTTTGTTTTAGCTTTCCTGAAGAAGTAAACCAAAAGGAAGGAACTCATCTGTTGTCATAAGAACTGAGCTCAAAGGCAATTCTCCAAAATGAGTTAGGGAACCAATTAAACCATGCAACAAAAGTGGGCTGCCTTTTGAAATTGGTACAAAGAGAATGGTGCGTGGAAACAAGTTAATTTTTTGGATTGCTGGAACTTTAGTCATAGCAATTCTTGTACAAATAACATCCTGGCTAGTTTTTAAAAATTGTATTTTGAAAATATATTTCTGTCTTACAAACCAATATTTTCCCTAAAAAGCTTGGAATATGAAAACTATTAATATGCTTTAATTCATTCAACACATATTTAAGTTTTTTCCCCAGACAGACCACTGTTCTAGGCCCTGAGGGTATGCATCCCTGGCCTTTCTGAAGTTTGTAAGCTGAAATTGCATGGCAGGAACTGGGGTGAGGAAAATAACTGTCAGTTTTCCCTGCAGCAAAATTTAGAGTGCCAAAAAATTCAGTAATTAGTAATAGCTTAATGAAAAAGTTTTTAATGAAATATTTTTAAAAATAAAAATTAGTGAGGGGCGCCTCAGTGGCTCAGTTGGTTAAGCGTCCAACTCTTGATTTCAACTCAAGTCATTTTCTCAGGGTCCTGGGATCGAGCCCCATTTGGGGCTCTGTGATCTGTGGGGAGTCCTCCCAGGATTCTCTCCCTCTCCCTAAGCCCCTCCCCCTCCTTAGGCTCTCTGTCTCTAAAAATAAATAAATAAATCTTTCAAAAAATAAAATGAAAAACAAAAATTAGTGCAAGAATCCATGGTGAACAAATATAAAAAATTCAAATAAAGACAGACAACTAAATAATCATGGTTTGTAAATGTCAAATGCAGCTATTGTTAGGACAATGAAGGATAGGTATTTGGTATCATGGGAGCCCATAACAGGAGGCTGTAATGGAATCTGGAAGTTCACGGAAGGTTTCCCTAGAGCTGCTGTGATTTGAAGGCAGGTCAGAGGGCAGAATCCTCCACCCCCCTTAACAGTAGAGGGAATAGCTATTTAAGGAGGGAGAGCAAGAGGGGATATGCAGTGCCGGACTCCTGGGGCTTGTAGGCCCTAGTGAAGAGTTAGATGCTCATCCCAAGAGCAACGGGAATGGACTATTACAAGAAAGCGTACTTTATACATAAGTGCATACTAACCTTAAACTTGTAAACTTGTTTCATTGTTGGAGCTTCAGTCTGTGTGTGATCTAGCTAATAGTAGTTGAATACTTTATGTGCATTTACTCATTTTATCTAGAAATCAAATTTATAAAATGATTATTACTATTATTATCATCATTTTATATGCATTTAAAGATGATAACTCTGAAGCACCAAGAAAGCAAGAACGTAAACTAAATAAGTGGCTAAACTCAAATTAGAACTCAGGGTTACAGCACCTGTTAGAATGGCCTTCATCAAAGAGACAGGAGATAACAAATGCTGGGCTAGAGATACCCTTGTGCATTATGGCTGGGATTGTAAATTGGTGCAGCCACTGCAGAAAACAGAATGGAGGTTACTCAAAAAATTAAAAATAGAACTACCGTATGACCCAGCAGTTCCACTTCTAGAAATATATCCAAGGGAAATGAAAATATTAACTTGAAAAAATATCTGTACCCCCATGTTCATAGCAGTATTATTCACAATAACCAAGATGTGGACTAACTCAAGTGTCCATAGATGGATGAATGGATAAAGAAGTGGTGTATGTATATATAATGGAATATTACTCAACCATAAAAAAACAAGGAAACCCTATCATTTTTGACAACATGAATGGAACTTGAAGGCATTATGCTAAGTGAAGTCAGAAAAAGACAAATACTGATAGCACTTATATGTGAAATATTAAAAAAAAAAAAAGAAACGAAAAAGAGATCAGACTTGTGGTTACCAGATGCAGAGAGTGGGAGGAGGAAGAATTGGAGGAAGGTGATCAAAAGGTTCAAACTTGCAGTTATAAGATAAATAAGTACTAGGGATGTAACATGTGACATGATGACTATAGTTAACACTGAGGTATGGGAAAGTTAGGAGAGTAAATCCTGAGAGTTCTCATCACAAGGAGAAATTCTTCTTCCCTTTTTTCTTTTCTTTTCTTTTTATTGTATCTATATGAAAAGGTGGATGTTAGCTAATCCTTTGTGGTAACCATTTCACAAATCATCATGCTGTACGTCTTGAACTCATTCAGTGATGTTTGCTAATTATTTGTCAATAAAACTGCAAAAAAAACCTCAAGTGAGCTTAATTCTTTGAGATATAGCATTTTACATTATATTATGGCATTTTAGAAATGCCATGATTTTATCTTTTATAAAAAGTCTTTTGTACTGTTTTTTCTGTCCTTTATAATGCCTATTTACATACTTATGTGATTTTGATAGCAGCCTTATGAATTGTTATTACCCATTTTATGGATAAGGAAATAGAAAGTCAGTAATGACAAGTGCCTTCTTCAAAGCTATGCAGGTATTAGTTTATGGGCCAAAGTTTAGACCCCAAGTCTTGCTGTCTTGATGTAAAGTCTAAAGGTAAAGTTAATTTTTTCAAGTTCAGTCAATTGTTTACAGAGCTTCTCTACAANAAAAAAAAAAAAAAAAAAAAAAAAAAATCCAGTTAATAATATGTAAGTTTCTCTTTGGAATTCGAGATCTTAGTAGATTATGACTCTTTAGAGGGAATACCAAAGCACATTTTGATTCTGCACTTCTTTTAAAGGTAGCTGTAACTGATAAATAACATTCTATTAGTTTCAGGTGTGCAGAGTGATTCTGTATATACGCTTGATCTTAGCCAAAAGGCCGAGAAGCGATAGAGTGATTCTATATGTAGACAGTGACGTGATCACCACAGTAAATCTAGTTAATAGCCTTCACCACAAAGTTACATTTTTTTTTCCTGTGATGAGAACTTTAAAGATTTATTTTCTTAGCAATTTTAAAATATATAATATAGTATTATTAATATTAGAGTCACCGGTCTGTACGTTACATCCCCAGGACTTGTTTATTTTAAAACTGGAAATTATACCTTTTGATCCCATTCACCCACAGGTGGCAGTGGGGGGTGGGAGAGATGGGTGAAGGTAGACTCTACGATTTTCTTTTTGTTTTTTTTTTACATCTAACTGGAAGCTGTTTGGTTCTTCACACTGACAGGAATGGGACTTGTCGTTATATTGTCATACATTCCAACAGTCTTTGTGCTCTTTAGATGAAAGCTATAACCACACAAACATTGTCATGCTTCATTTTCTCTGGGAGGATTCAGCTATGGGCCTAAGTGGGGGACCTTAATGCTGTTTTTCAGACTTCATGTTCTCTTTGAGCTTTGGCAGTGATTTGTGAATGTTATTATTTGGCAGTTTCATAAGATCCTTTTTTCCTATTAAGAATGTACTATTCACATAACCTCCCTTCCTACTAAAGAACCTATTAAGATTGGGTTCATCTGAAGAATTTTCAGGGCTTCCTCTAACTTATATTAGATCCTCTCTTATCCTTTCCCATAAAAAAATATTTGAGTCAACCACAGATTGCATGGTCTTTGAAAAAACTTTTATTTGGAGATACTTTTGGGTTTATGAAAGATTTGCAAAGATGATACAGAGAGTTCTCATATATCCCTTCACCTAGCTTCACCTGATGCTGATGTCTTACACAACCAATGCACATTTTGTAGAAATGTTAATGCACATCTTAAGAAACCAACATTGTTACAATACTATTAACAAAATTTTATTTGGACTTCACCAGTTTTTCTGTGAATCTCCTTTAAAAAAAATCAGTTCTATGGGGCGCCTGGGTGGCACAGCGGTTGAGCGTCTGCCTTCGGCTCAGGGCGTGATCCCGGCGTTCTGGGATCGAGCCCCACATCAGGCTCCTCCGCTATGAGCCTGCTTCTTCCTCTCCCACTCCCCCTGCTTGTGTTCCCTCTCTCGCTGGCTGTCTCTCTCTATCGAATAAATAAATAAAATCTTTAAAAAAAAAATAAAATATAAAAAAAATCAGTTCTAGGATCCAGTCCAGATGTTATTTTGCATTTAGGGTATGGTTGATGAACAGACATGAGCTCCACAATCTAATTCCAGTTCCAGCCCAGAAAATGCAGTGTATGGCATGGGATAACCTAACACCACTCCTCCCTTAAAATTCACCACCAACCCTGACTCCAAGTTTATATCTCTTTCAAGACTCAAGAATCATACCTCTCAGAAAATCTTTTGGAAACTCAATGCCGTCTCTCTCTCTATAGAATTACCTTGGCTTTTAGAAATATATTCTATAACACATACTCAGCTATTTAACATTGCCTTTAGAGTTCTTTTGTATCTGTAATGTGGTAAGTGGAAAACCAGTAAAATGTACATTTGTACAAGAGAAAATCGTTATGGCACATTGGATCCTCCAGGCTTTTTAAAGTCTATATACTCTAATTCAAAAAACAGTAGAACATTTTGGTTACTGTTTTGTATTATTTTTGAAGTGATAAAAATAAATGGTGAAGTTTAGCATATAAGTAATACTGGTTCTGCCTTATATGGATTGTAGATATAATTGTGAAAGATAAAATAATACAACTTTAGAAAGGAAATGGGAAAACATCTTTAATTTGGGCTTGGGAAAGATATATTAATACACAAAAAGTACTGAATATAGGGTGCTTGGGTGGCTCAGTCGGTTAAATGTCCGACTCTTGATTTTTGCTCAGATCATGATCTCAGGGTGGTGAGTTCAAGCCTGGCATGGGGCTCTGAGCTCAGAGGGGAGTCAGTTTGAGAGTCTCTCTCCCTCTCCCTCTGCCCCTCCCCCCCAGCTTGTGCATGCTCTCTCTCTCACTCTCTCTCTCTCTCAAAAAAAAATTGAATTTAAAGAAAAAATGATAAATTGCATGAGATTGAAATTATGAAATTTAAAAGGCAGCACTGAAAGAATAGGGCGTACCACAGTGACCTTTTAAGAAGGTAAATGAGATGCCACTTCCTGCAAGGGCTTTCCAGCTCCCTTAGAAAAAAGTTCAATCCCTTCCTATCTTAGCAGGCAGCCAGTGGTGTGGCCTGTACCAACCACCTCCTGTCTCAGCTGCACTTATTTTCCCTCAAGCCTAACCTTTCTTCCTGGTTCTTCTACGACCATGCCAGGCTCACTGGCAGGATTTTTGCACTTGTCTGTCTTCTGTGT
Source organism: Ursus maritimus (assembly GCF_017311325.1). NCBI lineage: Eukaryota > Metazoa > Chordata > Mammalia > Carnivora > Ursidae > Ursus > Ursus maritimus. The sequence continues at coordinate 37,690,564 of NW_024425341.1, read as the reverse complement.
GAAATTCTCTGCCCAGTTTATCACAAGCCTGGTTCTTCGCTTCATTCTGGTTTCAGCTTCAGTGGTAGGTTGGGGCCAGTGTACATAAATCTCCTCAAATTCTATCATCTCTGCATGATTTATTTTCTTCGTAGAGAGGGCATTAACCTCTCCTGTGCTGGCAGAAGGAGAAAAGAGAGGCAGCTTAGGACCAGATTTCAACTGCTTCCGCTTAGAAGTGCAGTCTGTACATAGGAAAGGGTGAAAGAGGAAGTAGTGGATTTTCTCCAGAGCACTCACCAAGTTTCTTTACTTCTACTGGGACTTTTTCTTTGGGTGAATGTGGAAAGTAATGGCAGAGGTTCCTGAGTGTAGTTTTACTCTTTTCTACAAGAAGGAGCCAAGAAATTACTGCTGTGGTAGGATTCTAAAAGTGTGTCTTGCTGGCCCAATCCAGGAGTCCTTAGAGCCTGGGAATGGGTCTCAGATGTGCCTTTCTGTGTTAGAATCCCTTGTAGTCTCTAGGATGGGATTTCTCCTTTCCTTAGCTTCTAGAGTTTCACCCAGAAAAGTCAGTAATAAAATTCAGGAGAGGAAAGTATTTTAAGAAATTGTCAAAAAAAGAATTCTCAAACCCCAAGGGAAAATAATTTTAACTCTGGGAACTGGAGGGACCATACTCTTGGATCCCCTTTTCGGAGCTCTTCCCCACGTGTACCCACGCTCTCCTAATTCTTGACCAGCATCATATTCTTACCCTCTGAGCCCTGTGAGTTAAATCTCCGTAATGTTCCCAAATATTGTTTCCTTTCTCTGTCTGTGCCTTGTATGTACCTCCTCTGTCTACAGTCCTCTTTGGGTTCCATTTCAGGGTATTGAATTGCTTTTTTGTTCATTTGATAACTTCCTCCTTTGAGTAGGTTCAGAGAGAAAGTAAATTATATATTTAATATCTTTTCAGCATTGCCATTTTAACTATTTCTAATGACATTGAATGGCTTATCCTTTCTCAAACAAAGAGGTCTCTGGGCATTTATGTCTCCTCTATGTAAGTGCCAGGACTTCTAAACTGACCTCTCTGCAGCCACTCTCTTGTCTTTCCAATCCATTGTTTCTATGACAACCACTCATTTTCCTGAACACTGATGAGATGATATCTTTTACCTCTGTGACAATTTTGAATAGGTCCTAAAGCATACCAACGCCCCCCACCCCCAAAGTGCAAAGTCATTAGCATGCCTTTTGAAATCCTCCCCAGTCTGGTTCCCATCTCTTTTTCTCTTTTTCCCCTCTACATATTAAACTATTCCAGAGTTCTTCCATCTGTGGTGTCTTGTCCAGATGTGGGCCGCTGCCTGTCATGAGCTAAGAAAGGATTTCACATTTTTAAATTATTGAACAGAAAACCAAAAGACATTGAAGATTATACGAAATTAAAAGTTCATTAACCTGGAACAAAGTATTATTGGAACAGAGCCATGCCCATCCATTTGCCATCGGATGTGGCTACTTCCTGTATTCTGGCAGAGTTGAATCACTGTGACACAAAACCTAACGTATTTGTTATCTGGTCCTTTACAGAAAAAGTTTACTGACCCCTGGGCTATTCCATTTTCCCTGAATAGGGCCAGTTCATTTACAAAATTCTACTGTTGTTTATGTGTATCCTTAGTACTGAGCCAATTATTCCCATTTACCTCAGTTGCCACAAGTGGCCAAACACTTCTTCACCGGTCTGTTCCCATCACAAGGCTTTGTACATCTCCTTAAGTGAGCCAAGCTCACGCCTTTCCAGAAGTCCTTCTGTGCCCTTGTATACCGGCATACAGACCTTCCTCTGTGCCCTTGTTTGCCAGCAACCATTACCATCTTCTAGCCTTGATAAACCACCTGGCTTCCCCTGAAGCCCTCTCAGGTTAAGGCTCTTTTTTTTCCCCCACACCTTTCACCCAACACCATGGGTGAATGTTCTTTTCCCTCCTTGCTCCCTCCGGACCTTTCTCTCTGCCTACTTATACCAAACTGCTCTTGGAAGTTTAGGCTATCAGACTATATTACCCAGCACTACTCCTTGACATAGTCAAATCTAAGTACCCATTACTCATCTTAGTGATTTCAGTATCCACAGATGATTCTCCTGACCTCTGCCACCTCAGGGTCCAAACTCATCATTACCTGTAACTGTACGAATTCAGTCTCATTTAAAGCATCTTACTCTGTGACCATCACTTTCAACTTTCTCAGCTCACTTCTAGTACGTCCAGCTCAAGGTGCTGCTGTCCAGTGGCTCTCTACCTTCTCAGTAACCCTCAACTGCTCTTGTTCTCGTTTCCTTCCTGATCCACCTTAGATTACATGGCCCATTATTTTAGTAATTCTTTTATGTATACAGGTCATGAGCCTTTATCCCAAACCCCTGAGGTCTAATGTATTTCCAAATTCACTTTTTTTTTTGGAAAAATAGTATAGTTCCTATACTACGTTGTATAATACCATCTGCAGTGAAACTGATGATTATTCCCAAATAAGTAGAACTAATAAAGGATTTAAATAGCTATGTGCCTATTCAGCTTGAATTTTGCTGCCAAATGAGCTGTGAACCATCTTACCAAAAAAAAAAAAAAATTTTTTTTTTTCCATGATCTTTTTGGATTATAGAAGTGCAGAAAGGAATTGTGGACCTGGGCTTTAATTAAGAGGCCTTGCTCACTGCTCAGTCCATTTACTCCTCGAATAAAGCCATTACCCTGGTTAGATGCAACTTACTTACTCCTGAGCTTGCATCCAAGCAGTTGAACAAAACACACAACTTTGCAAATGGGTCTCCTGTGAAATCACAATCCCTAAATGTGGAGTCATGTCAAGCAACACAATCACTCTCACCAAGGGTCATATCGCCCCCTAGAGGGCATTAAATGTTTCATGGAGATGATTTTGGTCTCCGTATACCCACACCTGAGCATTGACATGTGGGAAGTACATGTTATTTTATTATTATTTATTTTCCTGTTCTTTTTTTATATTATGGTGAGGATACTATATTGATTTAAAAATATACGTGTAGCTAGGTTAAATTATTACTTTATTTTTACAATAGTAGCAAGGGTGTTAAAAATGTTATAAAGTGTTCATTGGGTTTGGCAGGGTTGAGACCAGCTCAGCAATTCACTTTCACTAGACGATTCGCTTTCTCACAATTATGTATGTATTTATATATTTATTTATATAATAGACTTCAGTTTTTGAGGCCGTTTTAGGTCCAGAGCAGAAGTGAACAAAGGTACAGAGATTGCCCTTTGCCCCCTGCTGCCACTCATCCATCCATTATCAAGGCCCCCAACAGAGTGGTTGGTAAGTTACAACTGATGAACTTACACTGACGCATTACCATCATCCAAAGTCCATAGTTTACAGTAAGGTTTACTCTGTGGGTTTGAACAAACATATAATGACCTGTATCCATTATTATAGTATCATATGGTGTAGGTTCTCTGCCTTAAGTTTTCTGTGTTCCAGCTGTTCATCCCTTTCTCACCCATCTCATGATTATTTCACACTTTTCTCTTTCCTCAAACCTCATGATTATTTCACACTTTTCTCTTTCCTCAAACCTCTCACAACTTTTCCCAAGTCCTATCATCTAAGTATGTTACTGCACTGAGAGTTAAGAACAATTGGAAGGGAACGTTCTGTGCACTCCACCATCCAACTCATTTGCATCTGTACTTGGGAACTTTGCATCCTTCCTCAGTAATGTGGGTCAACTGTCAGTGTTCCCAGCCAAGGCTTCCCCTTCATTTATCACTGGATGTCATTTTGTCTTGACTACTCAAGGACATTGTTCAAACAATTATCCCCTCTCTCCTCCATCTTCATTTTTTTTTCCCTCTCTCAACTCTAGGGAGAATGCCACCAACATTCAAACACACTTGCTGTGATAATGAGAATTCTAAAACTAATTCCCTTGATCCCACACCTCCCCCCACCAAATTAGTTTGCTCACCCATCCCATTTTATTGCTTCCTTTTATGGAAAATTCCTGAAAGGATTCTCTTCTTTTGCTTCTCAAATTATTATTGGCCAACAACATCAGCATCACCAAGGAACTTGGTAAAAAAACAGACTCTCAGCTCCTACTCTGGACCTATTGAATCAGAAACTGCATTTTTTTTAAAGATTTTATTTATTTGACAGAGAGAGAGACAGCCAGCGAGAGAGGGAACACAAGCAGGGGGAGTGGGAGAGGAAGAAGCAGGCTCCCAACAGAACAGGCAGCCCGATAGGGGCTCGATCCCAGGACCCTGGGATCACGCCCTGAGCCGAAGGCAGACGCTTAACGACTGAGCCACCCAGGCGCCCCCAGAAACTGCATTTTAATAGGATCACTAAGATTTATAATGACATTAAAGTTTGAGAAGCACTAATCTGTAGTACTGATTTTCAGTTCTTCTTGTAATTTTCTCTTAAATCTACTTCAAAGAATTGTTCCTTTCTACTCTCTACCGAAATAGGTCTTTTTAATATTTCTTATCTGAATATAGTTGACACAAAATGTTACATTTGTTTCAGGTGTACAACATTAGTGATTCAACATCTCTATGCATTATGCTGTGCTCACCACAAGTGTAGCTACCATCCGTCATCATACACTAATACCATTGACTGTACTGTGCCTTGTATTTCCATGACTTATTCATTCCATAACTTAAAGTCTGTGTCTTCCACTCCCCTGCACTCATTTTGCCCATTCCCCCACCCTTTCAAGGTCACCAATTATCTCCAAATTGTTAAATTCACAGTCAATTTTCACTACTCATCTTACTGTGTATCATTTGACATGGTTGAAATCTCTATTTATTTTGCCTCCTCATCTTGAAGGCCATTAACATCTGTGCAAGGGACTCAATCCTTGAACCTTTTCCCTTCCCTCCACTTATTCTCCAGCCGGTCTCATCAAGTGCCATGGCCTTTCATGTTGCCTATTGATATGGTACCCAAGTTTCATATTTCAAGGCTAAGGTCAAATACCAACTTCTTGCTGGAACATTTATAGATCCTCCTAGCAGATATTAATCGCCCTTTCTTCAAAGTGATTATTCCATCCCTTTGTACTTCTAGTTTCTCACTTTTTACCGTTTTACTTTATAATTTGTAAACTCTCTGGAGACAGGATCCATATCATATTCATCTCTATGTACTCACGTCTCATTCTTTTATTAAAAATGTATTTTTTTTCATGTAACAGGTGCTCATTAAGTGAGTATTAAAGAGAATTTTTCCTCCCTTCCTGGAATGTATGATGGGCTTTTTTTTTTTTTTTATGATCTTCTTTATTTATTTGACACAGAGAGAGGCAGCGAGAGAGGGAACACAAGCAGGGGGAGTGGGAGAGGAAGAGGCAGGCTCCCAGCAGAGCAGGGAGCCTGACATAGGGCTCGATCCCAGAACGCTGGGATCATGACCTGAGCCGAAGGCAGATGCTTAACGACTGAGCCACCCAGGCGCCCCTGTATGATGGGCTTTAATATTCCATGGATTGTTTGCTCCTGGATCTTTGAAATCTGCACCTACACTCTTCCTATTATCCTCAGCAAGCCAATCTTCACGTAAGCAGTCTATATTAATCTTTTCTTGTAAAAAAACTAAAAAATGTAGGCAAGAGAAGAGGTAAATGTGTACCAGTTGGATTTCAAAATACCTTTTCAGACACACTCAGACTCACAGAATACTGCACACAAAACTACTACTTGGAGGGATACACTCTACAGAATAAATCATAGAAATTAGACTCTTATAACGGTCTTCTTTCAGCTCTTTCCATAGTTGGCTTCTTATCATGTATATGTCAGATCTAATGGGATCACCACAGAAAGGCTTTCCCTAATCATCCTTTCTGAAATGATACTTCTCAGTCATGTTCTGTCCTATGATATTGTTTTATTTTAGTCATTTACTGATGATTATCTGAAATTATTTATATTTTCATATTTTTATTGTCCAGTTCCTGCCCCTATGGAATGTGAGCCCCATAACTGCAGAAGCTTGGCTTTGTCTGTGTTCTGCAGTTATCAGTAAACAGTGCGTGACATATAGTACGTGCTCAGTAAATATTTGTTGAGTGAATGAATAAGTACAACCTGAGGATACTGGAAAGCTTCTTTGGTCCTGAACCCCATCTGCGGAGAAGTGAATTACAAATCTTATATTAATATAACTTGGTGATGAGGAGATAGGGAGAAAGGAGAAGAATATTAATGACTGATGGGCTACTGACTGCCTTTGAAAGACTTAGAAATCTTTTGGATTTTGAAATGGCAAATTCTTTAGGAAGTACCTACCAAGCTAAAATATAAATATTTTACAAAGGACTCTGAAGTGAGTGTTCAGTAAATTTTCTCTGATGGACTGATTTGGCCACTTACTTGGCAGAAATGTTACATAATAGCTGGAATAATTTATCCCACAGAGCCCATGTTTGGAACTGCAAAAACCCTATAAAAAGTTACAATAAATTTTGTTTTCCTTGCTTACCTTTCGATTCTATTTCCCAAGTGGGTTTTTTTTTTTTTGGTTTTGTTTCATTATTTTATTGGAGTATAGTTGATATACAATGTTACATCAGTTTCAGGTGCACAATATAGTGATTCGGCAATTTCATACATTATACAGTGCTCACCTTGATAAGTGTAGTCACCATCTGTTACCATACAACGTTATTTACAGTAGAACATTAAAAAAAATTTTTTTTAAGATTTTATTTATTTATTTGACAGAGAGAGACACAGCCAGCGAGAGAGGGAACACAAGCAGGGGGAGTGGGAGAGGAAGAAGCAGGCTCCCAGCGGAGGAGCCCGATGTGGGGCTCGATCCCATAACGCCGGGCTCACGCCCTGAGCCCAAGGCAGACGCTTAAGGACTGCTCCACCCAGGTGCCCCTACAGTAGAACATTTTAAACCAGCATGTGATCTTAGATCAGCAGCATTGGCATCACCTGGGAGCTTGTCAGAAATGAAGATTTTTTAGGTCTAACTCTAGATCTACTGAAATAATCTAAATTTTTAAAAAAGATTTTATTTATTTATTTGCCAGAGAGGGGGAGAGAGAGAAAGCACAAGCAGAGGGAGAAGCAGACTTCCCTCAGAGCAGTGAGCCTGACGTGGGGCTCGATCCCAGGACCCCAGGATCATGACCTGAGCCTAAGGCAGATGCTTAACCCACTGAGCCACCCTTGCGCCCCTGAAAAGAAGAGTCCAGGGCTGGATGGCTTTCAAGGGGGAATTCTCCCAAACATTTATTTATTTATTTTTATTTGTTTTAAGGTTTTATTTATTAGAGAGCGAGCGAGCAAACAAGCACGACCAGGGGAGCAGCAGGCGGAGGGAGAGGCAGGCTCCCTGCTGAGCTCGATCCCCGGACCCTGGGATCATGACCTGAGCCTAAGGCAGATGCTTAAAGACTGAGCCCCCAGGCGCCCCTCTCCCAAACACTTAAAGAAGAATTAATACCTGTTTTTCTGAAGCTATTTCAAAAAATAGAAATGGAAGCAAAACTTCCAACCTCTTTCTGTGAGGCCAGCATTATCTTGATCCCCAAACCAGACAAAGACCCCACCAAAAAGGACAGTTATAGACCAGTATCCCTGATAAACATGGATGCAAAAAGTCTCACCAAGATACTAGCCAATAGGATCCAACAGCACATAAAAAGATTACTTACTGTGACCAAGTGGGATTTATTCCTGGGCTGCAGGGGTGGTTTAACACAAGGCAGTTGGCCACAGTAACTTCTTGCTAGGGAAACAGAGGCAAAAATGAGCTATCGGGACTTCATCAACATAAAACGCTTTTGCACAGCAAAGGAAACAGTTGACAAAACCAAAAGACAACTGACAGAATGGAAAAAGATATTTGCAAATGTCTTATCAGATAAAGGGCTAGTATAGGAAATCTGTAATGAATTTATCAAACTCAACACCCAAAGAACAAATAATCCAGTCAAAAAATGGGCAGAAGACATGAACAGACATTTCTCCAAAGAAGACATCCAAATGGCCAACGGACACATGAAAAAATGCCCAACATCACTCAGCATCAGGAAATACAAGTAAAAACCACAATGAAATACCCCCTCAACACCAGTCAGCATGGCTAAAATTAACAAGTCAGGAAACAACAAATGTTGGTGAGGATGTGGAGAAAGGGGATTTCCTCTTACACTGGTGGTAGGAATGCAAGCTGGTATAGCCGCTCTGGAAAACAGTATGGAGGTTCTTAAAGAAGTTGAAGACAGAGCTACCCTGTGATCCATCAATTGCACTACTGGGTATTAACCCCAAAGATACAAATGTAGTGATCTGAAGGGGCACCTGCACTCCAGTGTTTATAGCAGCAATGTCCTCAATAGTCAAGCTATAGAAAGAGCCCAGATGTCCATCGACAGATGAATGGATAAAGAAGATGTGGTATATATTTACAATGGAATACTACTCAGCCATCAAAAAGAATGAAATCTTGCCATTTGCAACAACATGGATGGAACTAGAGGATATTATGCTAAGTGAAATGATTTCATCAGAGAAAGACAATTACCATAGGATCTCACTGATATGTGGAATTTAAGAAACAAAACAGAGGATCATGGGGGAAGGGAGGGAAAAATAAAACAAGATGAAATCAGAGAGGGAGACAAACCATTAGAGACTCTTAATCATAGGAAACAAACTGAGGGTTGCTGGAGGGGAGTGGCGGGGAGATGAGATAACTGAGTGATGGACATTAAGGAGGGCACGTGATGTAATGAGCACTGGGTATTAAATAAGACTGATGAATCACTGAACTCTGCCTCTGAAACTAATAATATACTGTATGTTAATAAAAATTGAATGAATGAATGAATGAATGAATGAATGAAAATCCCAGTGAAGGGGGAACCATAAAAAATAATTCAAAAAATCTCTGCAAAAACAAACAAAGAAAAAAGCCAAAACTGCTACTCTGGATGATAGGGTAACAGATAAGGTTTATTTTCTTCTTTGTGCATTTCAGTATTTTCTAAATTTTTAAAATTAAATTTAAAATTAAAAAAAGGAAACTAGTTATCCAAACAAGAATTAAGTGCTATTCATTTTCACCTCATGGTCTTAATAAGCAACTTGGATGAACACACACGTCATTGAGTCTAGTGACTAGTCTAAGATAGCACAGGTGTTTGGCATTAAATAGAAAATGGAGGACAAATCTATTTTCTGACTTGATTATAATGAAACACATTTCTTTCCCCCATTGAGGGTTTTAACTCAGTGCATAATGATGCTTCATGGGTTTCAAGGCTTTTTAGTACCTTTGAAGGGGTCAGAAAGTGATAGGTTTGGTTCTATGCAGTAGGTCAACTTGAGCCACAAAGGAGAAAGAAGGAAGGAAAAAACTTGGAGAAATAGAGAAAAAGTTTGCATGTATGGAGGCTGTATGGAGTAGGGTTGTTGAAATAGAATCCTATATATATTTATATATAAGGGATTTGCTTTTTCCTTGGTGTGGAGGAATTATAAATAGTGCTACAGATATTATTTGGGAAAGAGGAAAAGAACTGAAATTGTGTTCAAAAAGACCTTTGGAGTGGGCAGGGGACTCATATCCTGAAATAAAAATTCAAGAAGAAAAAGATCTATGCTTATGTACTTAAATCTGGGGAGTTATTGTGATTTACTAATGCACTATATTGCCATGACATCTTTATGAAGTCACTTTAAGCTTTCCTATATTTTTAATTAGAAGTCATTTAGCCAATGCCTCTGCTCCTTGGCAGCAATGGACTTAAATGGCTATGGAATAAAAAATGAATAATGAATGTTGCCCTCCCCTCTAAACACCCCAGACTGCCCAAGAAGAGGGGATCACTCTCTGTATGTCAAAGATGTTTCTGAAGTGGAATTTGGAGAAATGGGGTTTCACACTCCATCTCCCATCTCTCTTCTTTCTGTTTTAACACAGGTCCCAATATGATGCTTTGTACTTAGTAAAGCATTTTTTTCACTGTTTAGTCTGCTCAGTGACTGTGGTCAGTGAATCCTGATGGCTTTGAATAAAAAAACCCAGATAATCACAAGTCAGGAGAGCAACCTTCAAGAGTCCATTTCCTGACGAGCTTTTACTTAAATCCACTGACGTCTTAATCTGTGTGCCCTTTGGATGGGAGGGGGAGAGGTTAGGTGAGTAGAAGACTTTTTGTGGGTATAATTCTGAGGCATCCTTTCCCTATAATCTAACAAACCTTTACCTCTGATTTTGCCTATAAAGTATCAAAGTCTAGTTGACACAAGTTATGTTAGTTTGCTGGGGCTCCCATAAGAAGGTGCCATAAAATGAGTGGCTTATAAATAACAGAAATTAAATTTCTTACTATTCTGGAGGCTGGAAGTCTGAGATCAAGACATCAGTAGGGTTAGTTCCTTCTGAGTCCTCTCCTCTTGGCTTGCAGATGGCCACCTGTCTTCACATGGTCTTCACACTGTATGTGTCTTTCTACTAATCACTTCTTATAAGGACACTAGTCATATTGGATCAGGACCCACTCTAATAACCTCATTTTAACTTCATTGCTACTGGAAGGACTCTATCTCCAAATATAGTCACATTCATTCAGCATAGGAACTGGGGAGTGGAACACAGTTTGGCCCATAGCACAAGGCAAACACATGACTAGGCATAGAGCGTGGATGTTAAGGAGAAGACTAATGAGAAATGCAGACTCATGTTTCGTCAATGTCATATCATCTGCTTTCCTGAACTCCCAGCATGAAGTCTCACTTATCGTCATGGGAATTAGGACGGGAATAAAAAGACTGTTCTTTACAAACTCTTCCTTTTAATTTATTGCCCACTTTCTAAGGGATTTTCCTTGGTGGTATACTGAATCTGGCTAGGAATAATTTTAGATGGGTTTCCCTGTGGGTGGTCAAATTGTGCCCTTCACAAATTCAGCCCAAACTCTTCTCTTCAAGCATGAGCCAGGTCAATCTGGGAATAAGGGCTACTTGTCCTTTTGAATAAAGACACCATCTACATAGGGCTTCATCCATCTGAAGGAGCCACTTTTTCAAATATACCCTCCACAAAGGGGAGCTGTTAGAATTCTCACAAAATCATCATATAATCTGTGTATGGAGGTTTCCTTTTTTTCTTCTCTCTCTCTCTCTCTCTCTCTCTCGCCTTCTGGGAATATTGCATAGAGAAGAGAAAAAAATGATTATTTTGTTCAGGAAATTTCATGAAGCCATTCTCAGTAACTCTTCAAGCTGGTCTGTGAAGAGCTGTGTAACTGACATGCAGGAGAGGAAGTCTCCAGGGTGAGCATGACAAAGAAAAGCTTCCTACTCGGAAGTCAGGGTTCCTGAAGAGGCCCAAGTTTCCACTCACCTTTCTCATGGTCTGATCAGCTGCTTGAGTCCTCAGCTGCAGAATACTGGGACTTCGACAAAAGATGATTTTGTTTGCTTTGTAGTTTTTATTCATTTTTTGAATAGTGAAGTACGATGTATTCAAATGTTCAAAATCTCATGTTCAGAATTCGAAACGTGTGAAAAACTGTGTGACTCTAAGTCTCCAGAGAGGCAGAGACTTGCTAGTTAAAGTGTGGTCTGTGAGTCAGCCACAGCAGAGCACCTTGTGAGAAATGTAGAATCTCTGATCCTACTCCAGACCTACAGGACCAAAGTCGCATTTTAACAAAGTCCAGGTGATCCACGTACACATAAAAATTGACAGCTGTTGTAGATGCATGAGTGTAAACATTGTGAATCTGAGTCTCAGCTCTAGCACTTTCTCACACCAAGGCAGGCTAAATTCAACCTCATCTTCTTAGCATCCGTGTCTTAGAGTTGCCTCATATCCTTGAAACCTATGGCCACATGAGTGGACTTAACAGAGACAGCAAGTATATTATTCATATTTAAGGTCAACACAATTGGTTTCACTAGCTTTGTTGTATACAGTTAATCTGAGCAACTGTGTAAATAGCAACACTCCCACAAACAGAAAGAATAGAATAGACAAACTGATCCCATAAAGTATCCCATTACAGGAGAACTGTCACACTTTGATAATTCTTGCTCACTTGATGGTGTGTGTGTGTGTGTGTGTGTGTGTGGGGGGGAGGGAATACTCTCTTACTTATCCTGATATTTAAAGGTGGATAATACTTATAGATTGAGTTTCCATTTGGGAGCTCTAGAACTCACTCTGATGAGAACTCGTATATGATATCCAATCCATTTCTACAAGGGGAAAAAAGATCATTTTGCCCCCCCCCCCAGAAGATAGAATATCATGGCCTTTGCTTCTATCCCAAACAAATATGTGTGTATTGTGGTATGTATTCATAGAAGACTCAGTTTAGATTGGTTCATTTAGAATTGGATGCCTTTTTGTTAATTTGAATAATCCTATAATAAATACAAATAAATTGAAAGGCAAAATTGAGTTCCACCTATTGGATGCCATCCAAAGAAAGAAATATAATGTGGGTCACTTTACGTCTTAGGCATCCATAGTTTCAAAAGATTGTCTTATGCATAAATGAATAAATACATATACATTCCTTTTCTTCCCCTTTCAATAAATGGGAGCATATGCAATATTGTGGGTACGTTTAGCATGTCCCTCACATTTGCACACCTTCTATCTTACTGCAACTGCAAGGACTAACCATGTGGCTGCTCGGTTATGAGGCATTGTCAGGTATAGAAGCTTTATTTAGAATGACTTAGAGCTTCTCCAGAGCTGTGAGACCCCCAAGGCTAAAATTATGGTAGGGATGAAAAGTCACTTGCTTATTTTCTGATGTCTTGAAATTATTTATTACAAATTATGAATTTATTTTCTGAAAAGGAAATGCATGTACATGATACAAACAGTAAAAGAAAACAAGGAAAACCAGAAAAAGGAAGTCTTTTCAACTCCTGACCTCTAATCACCCAGTTCCTGTCCCAAGGAAAATTATTACATTATCTCCTGAGGCTTTGTTGTCTCTTCACCCAGATATTTCTTGCTTTGGCTTTCAAGAAGACAATTTATCCTGAAAGAGCAAAAAGTTGCATTAAATGGTTGTTTTTTCACAATGGGTATTTAGTCCAAAGGCAGTCTTTATGGCTTCCCAGGCTCCTCAGTTATAAACCTGGAAGACCATTCCTGCAATTTGGCTTTTTTTAGGAATGAGGAAAACTTCAAAATCCTAGAGTCCACTGGTTACTTCCATATAAAGTTAATACTGCCTATATTGATGTAACAAATATTCACTTCTAAAATCCCTCTGATTCTTAGTGAGATAGGCATTCTGAAACAGAATTAGGAAAAATGGAGCTCATGAATGCAATCGCTCCATTTCCTCTCTCTATGGCCCTTTAAGGCTATTAGGTAGTCCATGAAACATTTCTCACCCTTCACAAAGATCCCTAAATATGTTAGTTGTGACTACTGTTTCTTGTTCCCAATCCGGTTGGGTACACACAGAGAAACGAGAAGAATTTTGTGTAGCTATGTGATTAGTGTGACTTAGGCAATCAGAGTTTAAATTATCAACATTGATATGTTGTGTACTTAAACACAAAATTCATATGAAATTTTAAGATAAAAAAGAAGCCTTCAAAGTGAAATTAGCCTGTGGCACCGTATTTTTTCTCTACCATTAGAGGAAATTCTTGGAAATTTTTGGTAAGCATTGTAAGTACATAAATCTCTGTGGAAGTTGAATGATGAACTAAAGCTGGCATATACAAAATGAAGCAAAGAGTAGGTGTTAAAATTGGAATGTGGGAGGTGAACAGTTTTTCAGTGACTTAGTCAAATGAATGCAATTTAATGATGGAACTGTCCATGATTGAAATAAGAAAACATTGATGGAACCCAATTGCAGCTAAGAATATGTCCTGTGTTAATAGGAGGCTTTAAAAAATATATATATATATATAGTACAATGTGAATATTTTTCCTACACTCCTAAAAGTCAGATAATTAAATTCTGTCAAACAAGTGTTGATTTTAAAAATCATTATTACCTTTATTAAACAGCATTTTAATAGATGCTAAAGAAGGTAAGTCCTAGTACCTACAGACAATGTGCTCTTTGTTCTCAGGAAAACTAGAGTGGCAGTTAAAGAGCAGTTATTAAAGGGTGATAGAAAAAAATGTCAAAAAGCAGTTAGTTTTTTCCCCCCATAGTTGGTTTAACTAAAATGCCACGATTTCTTTTTGGCACCATAAATTCGTGTTACCTTCTGAGCCTCCCACCTCCAGTTATATTGTGAGCTTTTTTGGTAATTTTACTGAAAATATTTTAGCATGTTTTTAGTATATTGATTTATATACTGTTGGATCATATGAAAAAGTCTATTTATAATTAGTGTGGAGTGTGAAATATATGTAAGTATAAGTTAATATTAATCTATACCTTAGGGGTAGTTGATTAGCCTTTGAACTCTTCAGTCAGCTTGAGAGGTGGACACAGCAGGTTTTCACATGTTAATGTCTAGATCTAAACCAGAGAGATTGTTAATTAGCCCATGGAATGTAGGAAAAGATATTTCATTGGTGAGATGAGCAATGTTCAAAATGTATAGGAGGCAAGAAAGATTGTGCAGGATCTATGCCCTTGAATAAAGCCTGAGTATCTCACAAGACCTGCATCCAAATCTTGTCAGAGTAGTCCCTTATGTCTAGGGCTTCCTTTGATCCTATGACCCCACACTCACGCGTAACGATGATGTAACCTGATACAACAGGAAAGTTAGCTTATCCTATCAGCAAAATACTACATCTGTTTTGAAGTGAACCTTTTGTACGATGTGCTTGTTAGAACACCCAAGAGCTGAGAGAGGCGAGAGGTTATATAGCTGTTTTTCTACCTACTTGCTATGAGGTATTTGTAGGATTGAGAGAATGATGTCTTGGACTTGCTTTCCTGTAATGAGCTACTTAGAAACTAGGTAGGAAGGGGCAAGATGCATAGAACCAATTGGAATCCAATGATTTTCATTATCAGATGCTGACAGTTGTTCAATGAACTAATACTTTTTACATTAGTATCAAACATTTCAGGTTTAAATACCCAACCAAAGTTGGAGAGGATCTATTGGTCTGTCCTGGTGAATGTTCCATGTATATTTGAAAAGAATGTGTACTTTGTTGTTGGATGTAATCTTTTATAAAGGTCAATTAGGACAAATTAGTGGATGCTGCCGTTCAGGTCTTCTGTACCCTCGCTGGTTTTCTGTCTGCTCTGTAGGTTACGGAGACGAGTGTTGATGTCTCCAGTAGCAACTGTGCGTTTGCCTGTTCTCCTTTCACTTCTGTAAGCTTTGGCGTTATGTGTTTTGGAGCTCTGTAATTAGTTAGGCACACATGTAGGGTTGTTACCTCATCTTGATGAGTTGACCCTTTTATAATTATGTAATGTCCCTTGTTATCCCCAGTGATATTACTTGTTCTGATATTAATATAGCTACTCTACTTTGTTACTAATGTTTACATGGAATATCCTGTTTTTCTTCTTGTAAAAGCACCATAACCTTTACATTCCCTGTGACAAATATCTCTAATGGTAGAAAATGGGGAGTGTTTGGGAGAAATTTCAATCTTAGATGCTTTACTGTGACTAAACTGCATGTAAGTAACAGATGACTTAACAGAACTATTGTCAGAACTGTTTCAGAATCCAGTTCTGAGATGTATTCCTGAAGACTGAATGTGAACACCCTCTCCTTTAAATATAATGACTCTGAATACTAAAGCCCTATGAAAAAACAACACCTTTAAAATGCAACTCTTAAAAATAAATTTTCTTTTTAATTTGGGTATTTAAAAAAGAAATCATTATAGGGGCGCCTGGGTGGCTCAGTCGTTAAGCGTCTGCCTTCGACTCAGGGCGTGATCCCAGCGTTGTGGGATCGAGCCCCGCATCAGGCTCCCTGTTCCGCTGGGAGCCTGCTTCTTCCTCTCCCACTCCCCCTGCTTGTGTTCCCTCTCTCGCTGGCTGTCTCTATCCTGTTGAATAAATAAATAAAATCTTAAAAAAAAAATAAATAAAAAAAATAAAAATAAAAAAGAAATCATTATAAAAGACGTAGCTATAATATAAAAAATACTTTTTTCCCCCACAAACCTACAAACCTAATATTGATCGCCTTTGCTAAAACTATTGAATGGCCTTTGATATTCTTTTATGTGTTCAATAATATGTCTGTCTAGTCTAATGAAATATTGTGCCTCAATTTGTTCGGGGATAATCGTACAATAAAATGTAGGCTTAAGCATGAAAACCTTGTCAATACAATTTACTGTGTTTTTTTTGGTAGGTTTACAGTGCTGCAAAAAATCATGACATTATAAAGCTGTACTCATGAAGCATCCATCATATAACTCTCCTACTTTCTATGCTAAGCGAGTTATTAAAAATATTAACATGAATTATGGGAAAATGTTTTATTTGTAGAATAATAGATATCCTCTTGTTAATTAAAACGTTGTTTTATTTTTGATGAAACCAACATTTTCATTTTGTTTTGCATGCCAAAGTAAAACAAATATAATTATTACCTTTTTCTTCGAAGTCCTTAAAGAGATTACTATCATTCTGCACTTGGCAAATCTAGACTTATAAGTAAACAGCTGTTGATTTATTTCTCCTTCTCTAAGGATTTTGGTCTCAGTACTTAGAATTTTTTAATTAGTAGAAGGCAACACAAGAAGATTAAAAACAACAAAATGCAAAAATATGTTGTAATAAGTGTGTTTAAAATGAGATTCTTGAGGTGGATATTGCTAGGCTTTGGAAAGGGGAAGATGCATATCTTTGATCTTTTTATTTCAAGCAGAGAATGACTAAGCAACAAAAACAAACACAAAATCAATTGCTTTATGGGTTTGTCGGGAGCTTAGCTCTGTTAAGGGAAGCTACAATGGGGAAGTTCAGCTACTAGGTCACAGAATGGCAAAGACAAGCTGTCCGGGACCAGATGCTGGTAGTGGGCTAGAGACTCATGGTGCTAACGAGGCATTGCAGGTGGAGTCTCTTGTGAGGCACTGGAGGATCGGGTCTGTGGAGCAGGGAAGGATGGAGAGTGGCCCTGGAAGAGGTCGTTGCAGGCATTTCCAGGTAGAATAAACAATACAGAATGTTACAGTTAGAGGGGCAATCACTATCTTAGTACCAAAGATAAGCATATTGTTCATCAGTTTAGAGGAGAGACCTTCACATGAGAGCAGGGCACTTGACGTCACAGTATTAAGAGGTTGAAAATACCAAGGAAATAGCCACAAAAGGGATTTTAAGCTAAATCTCAGTATAACTCACAGGATACTGGGTATGAGGTATTTATTTCAGCACTCATGTCTTGACTTACTGTTGCTGGAAGAATATATGCTGTACACATCATCATGTTGTACAAGCTGTGCTGCCTGAAAAGGGCATCATTTTCTTTTCTTCTTCTTCTTCTTTTTTTTAAAGATTTTATTTATTTATTTGACAGAGAGAGACAGCCAGCGAGAGAGGGAGCACAAGCAGGGGGAGTGGGAGAGGAAGAAGCAGGCTCCCAGCGGAGGAGCCTGACGTGGGGATGGATCCGGAAACGCTGGGATCACGCCCTGAGCGGAAGGCAGACGCTTAACGACTGAGCCACCCAGGCGCCCCAGGGCATCCATTTTCAGTCCCAATTAATAGCAGCAAGTGACAATGAGTTGTAAAATCCCTTATGCACCATTTCAAATTTCCAGAGATTTTCATCTCAGTAGAAAGAATGCAAACAACCAGCATTCATTTTTTAGAGACAGAAATTGCAGTAATCTACAACCAGTGGTGGACACAATGTTAAAGAATGTATTGGAGGAAAGATTTCCACAGAAGCCAATGGATCAAAACTCTGTACACAAAGTTTATATTCTGAGCAAATATTATAGGGCCAAATGGTAGCTCCTAAACTACCTGAATGTTATTGCTTCTGAGTGGCCTGGACAATATGTATTCCCCCTCAGTCTTACCCCCGGGAGATTTTGCCCCTGACGACAAAATAGTCTAATCAGTTGTAGTATTGCTTCCTACAGACCTCAGTAACTGGCTTAAGGGGTGCTGAGCTAACTGGTATTTCTCTTCAAAATGCGGATTTGACATAATTTCCTCCAACTTTTAATGGATTCCTCCACTTCTCACATGATTGTATCTTCTCATAGTATCCTAAATATATTTCTTTCATACCGTTATTTACACGGAAATACATTTATGTTTTTATATGTTGGTCTTTAGCTTACCACCAGACTTGTGAGAATCTTAAAAAAAAAATTATACCTTATTTGTCTATTACCTCTAGTACTTAATACAAGCCTGATACTAAATAATCATTCACTAAATATTTGTTGGATGAATACTTTCCTTTTCAGTACTCTTCTAAGACATGGTTGCCCCTATTTAGTTTAAATTCTTCTTACTCTAATTCTTCAACTAAAATACCACTTGGCAGTAATGAACTTGGCTATTGAAAATACAAACCCTATTTGAATTCAGTGTCTCTTTAAGTATTATTGCTTTTATAGCATTTATATCCATTTGTCTAATTTTATAGGTGAATGTTTTAGTTCAGATATTTATGTTTATAAGTATTATTACAAAGGATAAATGGATTTGTACTTTGATGCTGGAAAAAAATTAATAGGGATGGTAACATAAAAGCACCGGTTTCATTTAAATTTTAGAAAAAAAAAAACCCACAACACTTCTTCTTTCAAAATTGTTACTACATAGATTAAGCTAGTAATTCATAGTAAGTTAGGGAACACAGTATAATTCAGTAAATTACGGCATCCAGTTCTGCTGGATGATTGTAAGGCTCACCTTGAGGAAGTAGGGATAATGGAGAGGGAACATATTATATTTACCATTTTTCTGCCTTCAGTGTTACTTCGTTGATTTCAGTTATGAAACAAGGGATTATTCAGAGTATGGAATATCTTGAAGAGAGATATAATGAGCATACTACTCTTATAAAGGCAGCTTATGTATATTCTATTCAGTACAATTTAAATAGAGCTATGGAGTCAAACGTTTTGTGGTTCTAGAATCTCATGCAAAGATAAATATTTATATTTTGGACATTTTCTTTTTCATTTTACATATAGTTGGATTTGATTTGCTAGATATTGTTAGTTTTGTGATTATGGGAGGAGATTTAATCCCAATTTATGACTGAAATAGACCAGTGATTTTTTTTTAACCGGCTTTGGTATGGATTATATTAACTATGTGATTGTTTTATGTACCAACTTGGCTAGCCTACAGTCTCCAGTTATTTAATCAAACATTAAACTAGGTGTTACTGTGAAGGTATTTTATAGATGTGATTAAAGTCCATAATCAGTTGACTTTAACTAGGCAGATGATCCTAAAATATTTATTGAATTATATCTTAGATTATCCTGCATAATCCTGATTCTGTCACGTGGAGGGTCTTAAGAGCAGAGTTGAGGCTTCCCTCAGAAAGTATAAATCCAACTGTAGGTGGCAGTTTCAGCTCTTTTCCGTGAGTTCCACCCACTTCTTTCTGATGTCTTGCACTATGAATTTCAGACATGCCTTACCAGTCCCCATAGTCACGTAAATCAGTTGCTTGAAATAAATTTCTAAATACATATCTCCTACTGGTTCTGTTTCTGTGGTTGAACCCTGACTTATACAACCTTTATAAAATGAGTTTCACAGTAACTTTTTTTTCTATTCTCTGAAATAATTGTATAATATTGGGACTTTCTGTTATGTAAAAGTTGATAGAACTTGACTTTAAAACTTTAGGCATTGCAAGCCTTGTAACTGATGAGACTGATATCCAGAGTACATTAAAGAACTTCTACAACTCAACAGTGAAAAAGCCAAACTTCCCAACTGAAAAAATGGACAGGACTTGAACAGACATTTCTCCAAAGCAATGACCAAAAAGCACATGAAAAATGCTCAACATCACCAGTCATTGGGGAAATGCAAATCAAAATCATGGGGAGATACCAGTTCACATCATTAGGATGGCTACTATAAAAAAAAAAAAATCACAAAACAAAAAACAAAAATAATTTTTGGCAAGAATGTGGAGAAATTAGAACACTTGTGCACTGTTAGTGAGAAAATGGTACAGATGACATAGAAAGTAGTATGGTGATTCCTCAAAAGATTAAACGTAGAATTAGCATATGCTCCAGCAATTCCACTTCTGGGTGTATACCCAAAAGAGCAGCTCACACGTCCACAGGGATGAATAGGTAAACAAAAGTGATGTGTACATACAAGAAATAGCACTCATCCTTAAAAAGGGAGGGGATTTGGACACACCCACAATAGGGACGTTTCTTGGAGACATTACACTAAGTGAAATAAGTCAGATACACAAGGATAAATGGGCATGATTCCACTTATATGAGGTTCCTAGATTAGTTAATTTGTGTAGAGTTTCATCTTGAGAAAATGAAACAGTTCTGGAGATGGATGGTGATGATTGCACAACAATGTCAGTATACTCAACGCACAATAATGTACACTTAAAAATGGTTAAAAAATAATTTTCGGGGTGCCTGGGTAGTTCGGTTGGTTGAGCGTCCAACTCTTAGTTTCGGCTCAGGTCATGATCTCCGGGTCCTGCGATGGAGCCCTTTGTCAGGCTCTGTGCTCACGGGGAGTCTGCTTGGGATTCTCTCTCTCCTTCTCCCTCTGCCCTTTGCCCCGGCTTGCGCTCTCTTTCTCTTTCAAATAAATAAATCTTAAAAAAAATTATACATGTTTTACCAAAATGAAAAAATCTCTTTAGGCTTGATTTTTTTTTTTTCCTTGTGAAAAAATTTTTGAAATTTCAATATTGTAAATGGTTATAATTTCTTAATGGTTAAAGGATTACCCAGGCTTTTTATTACTTTTTGTTGTAAATCTGCTCCTCTTCCCTAATCATTAATCTTAATAGATATTTTTAAAATTTTATCTTATTAGTCTTTGCAAGGAGTCAATGTTTACTCTATTGTCCTGTCAATTATATCTTTACTTTCATTAGTTTCTGATTTTAATGTTACTGGTTTTCTTTTTCTTTTGTTTTCTTTAGATTGTTCTTTTGTTCTTTACTTCCTAATTTGGACAGTTAGGTCGTTTATTTTTGGTTTTTCCCTCTTTTCTAATATGTATATTTGTGTTTATAAGTTTGCCTTTAAACATTCTTTTAGTTCCATCTCACAAGTTTAGAAATGTATTATTTTAAATGTGGTATGAAACCAAACATAGTTTTCTGCTTTCATGTGTCGATATCACTGAACTGTTTTTTCCAGGAAATTTTTGTCCCAAGAAGATACACCTACAAATCAATAAATAACTTTACTGTTTGCCTAAGGAAATTCTTTAAACCAATTTATCTGGGCTTAAAAAATAAATTTTTTAAGGATAAATACTTTGCTCATTAAGACAAACAGCTTGATTCTCATTTCAACATTGGAAAAAAATTCTCCATGTGCTAACATAAGGCCCAGAGTTCCTAAAGAATAGAGATACTTAAATATTTTTATTTTTACTTATTTATTTATTTTAGAGGGGGGAGGGGCAGAGGGAGAGAGAGAATCTCAAGCAGGCTCCATGCCCAGCACGGAGCCCGACATGGGGCTGGATCTCACGACCCTGAGATCATGACCTGACCTGAAATAAAGAATCAGACGCTTAACCAACTGAGTCACCCAGGTGCCCCTAAACATTTTTAGGTAGACATATCTGTCACTTATTTTATTTTATGAATTCTGACACTTCTTAGGTATCTACCACACATTTGTTTATCCAGCCTGATTCCTTTTCTAAGTACGTTAGATGTTGAGGTTTCACCAAATAGGACACAACTGACCATTTGTTTTTATAGTGAGAAATACATTAGGAATACAAACTAAGGTAACAAAAGTTATTATTCATATTTTAGGGCTTCTTAGTCGTCAAACATGTAATTTTTCTATCAAGCCAATTCAGAGCTCTGTTTATACCATGCTGATAGTGAGTCAAGGAAGAGCCTCTGAAAGGCTCCCGTGCAAAGCTTGAAGTTACTCCCTATCTTGAGGAGGAACAAGATGGACATGGGGTCTGAACAAAGAATGCTGTTGGAGCTATGGTGGAACTTTCAGTGTAACCAACCAAGAGGGTAAAGGCTTTTGTTTTTGTATGTAGGGCTCCCTGCTTTGGAATATCTCTTGTTTCCTGTTCTTATCTGTCTTTTGAACTTCCTGTGTGTGATGTCATATGAAAACCCTCGACATCCTCATGCTTCGTTGCTCATCCCCTATTCTCTCAGAGGGCCAAGCAGAAGCCCAGCTGTGTCTCAGTGGAAATGAGAAAGGAGATAGAGTAGTGAAGCCCTATGGTTGGCTGGGGAAAGTGCTCACTGCATGTAGGAGTTCCTTTCTTGGCCTTATTCTCCATGTTTACATCCTTCAGGGACCTAGGAGTGGGCAGCAGCGCTTTGGTGGGTGGTCTCCTCCCTTGAGCTGACACAAATGTTATTTCTCCTCTCTCTCCCTCCCTCTCTTTTCTCATTATTTCTTATGCTAAAGCACTTATATTGTCTTTACTGGGGTATTCTGAAGAAAAAAACAAATTTAATCTTTGCATAAGGGAGATTCTTTAAGGAGGCACATAAGAATTTAAACTTTGACAGTTTTTAGTTAGTTTCTTTGTTGATTCACATGCAGTTCCACATCAACGTGTCCCAAGGGTTCTTCTGTACTCGTGGTATCAATATAGATACTGGGTGTGGCACCTAAGAACTATAGCTCAAAAGCCTAGAGGAGCATGAAATAGTCATGCTTGACATTCACACAGCAAGCAGACGTCTGTATAAAAATGACAAAATTTTAGGAGAAGATTAAGAGGAGCAGACAATTCTTTGAAGATGTAAGTTAAGGATTTAGTAGGCAGCTACATAGAAGAAAAGAACACCTACATAGAGAGAACACCTGCACAGAAGAAGAGTTCTCAACACTGTTTTGTTAACAAATCTACTGATAAGCAAATATAACAGCAAAGACTTGAATGATACTTGTTTAGAGTTGAGTGTGGCAGTTGCACTAATGTAACGAGCAGAAGCTTTGGTGTTGGAAAGGCCTGGGTGGCAACATTGGCAGTGTTGGTCATGTAAAAATAAATATTTTGTAAAGCCTAGATGAAGTAATGAAGACAGAGTGGGGCATAGTTGCCAGAAGCTGGAGTAGAGCAAAGAAATCTTGGAGGTGATAAAATGTCCGAGGTCTTAAATAGAGTTGGTGGTTATACAACTGACTGCTCCTGTCAAAATTCATAGAGCTGTACACCTAACAACAGTTATTTTTACTCTATTTCTTTTCGTATCTGAACATCACTGGGGGCCCAAGCCAGCATAAGCTGCAAGGCCGAGAGAGAAGCAGGGAAATCTCAGCATCTGAGATGCTCTCTGGATGCACTTCAGGCACTACCCTTAATTTCTCTCTCTGCCCCCTCCCCACCACCTCTCTTCTCTAAGCTATTTAGGTATTCTTTAATTATCTTTGTTGCCACAGAGTTACCGTATGCCCAGGGACAGATGGTCCTCAAAGGATCCACGACTTAGGATGCAATCAGGAGATAATATGATTTACAGAGTAAATTGTAATACAGTTTTGGGCTGATGTGTGTCAGCTTCTAAATAGAATTCTTGATACGTTGTTGGTATCTAGAATCACAATGAGTACAACTGTGTTACAGACGTTTTACTAGGCAGTTTACATACATCTGCATCCCCTAACTCTTGAGCCCATCTCCCCCAGTCTCCCTTGTTTTTGCCTCAGATCATGCCATCTGTGCTGATGCAGAATTTTATTGCTGTAAGGAGAAATCGAGGGCCAGTTAGAGACAGGCTCTTTGACGGAGATTTTGAGGATCTTTTAATCCTTAATTTTAGATCTGGAGCTTTAGAGTTAAACACGTTTTCTTGTTGAAGCGTTGAAGTTCAGCTGTAAAAACATTTTTAGTTTCTAAGACTGCTAATATAGTCAATA
The DNA here is from genome assembly GCF_017311325.1 of Ursus maritimus. Lineage (NCBI taxonomy): Eukaryota > Metazoa > Chordata > Mammalia > Carnivora > Ursidae > Ursus > Ursus maritimus. The sequence goes on along the minus strand of NW_024425341.1, from coordinate 37,666,534 downwards.
TTGTGAAAGGATAAATATTTTACTTGAAAAATATTTTAATTACTTACACAGAGAAGGTGCTTCCAAGAGACAATAGAACTGCATGTACAATAAATATAACATATGAATGGAAATAGCTTTCTGTCTCAGTGTAGCTGTACCATTATATAAGATTGCCTTAAGCCAATATTGCTTTCCTGCTTGCTATTACAATAGTTTCTTAGCTCTTCTTGCTGCTTCCATTGTCCTTTTCTTCATAATGGAATGTGTGTAAGCCTTTTTTTCCCACTTTTATTTAACACAACAGCCAGGTCCACTTTTAAAATCTTAAATATGATTTTACTACATCCCTGCTTAAAATCCTTCAGTGGTATCCTGCTGTTCTTGGAATAGGATCCCCTAGGGTTTGTCTTTGCTATAAAGACTTAGAATGGTGTCACTTCTGTCTACCTCTTCAACCATGACTTCAAGCATTGTCCAAGGGTCTTGGGTTCTCAATGCCTGCGTGTGTTTGTGTGCGTGTTTATATATATATAAAATCTGTAAGGATATGGTAATTACATATTAAGTTACATATTATATATTATATAACAGTGACAAATTTCTGATTTGTCAAAACATTGTCTGATACCTAATTTTTAATTTCATGGGTTTTACCCAAATTAGTAAGATATGTTCCTTGTCCTCAAGATCTTTAGAATCTAGAAGAAGAAATGCAACTAACTATGATGCAAAGCAGAATAAAATTGAGGCTACAATTTGGGGGAAAAGAAGGGACTATGGAAGGATAGTTTAAGGGCTAATTTTGATACAAATAATTGGGGACAGCTTAAAGGAAGTCTGTTTTTTATTTAACTTCTGCACCATATTTTCTATAAATGATGTAAGGTAAAACTCATAGGTAAAGGAAATACAACAAGATAACATAAATTAAACTTGGGGTAAATGGATAATAAAAAATATGGACTGGAAATATAAAACAAAGCTAGAAATAATATGAAAACGTGTATATTAATAACTACCACAACTTCCATGAGAGGGTCACAAATTGGCTTTAAATTTCTTAGTAGCAAACTTGTAAGGGGAAATTGATCACGTATGTGCTTTCTAGTGTCCACAAGATACAGAGAATCCCTGTTGCTCATGAGAAGTGTCATTCCACTTATAATAAAAAATTAGAGGAGTTGACTCCTGGAAGTTTACCACAAAGAGGAAATTGTGAACAATATGTTCTGCATCCTTGAAAACACCTTCACAGTTTGTCAGAGAGCCACTGAAAAGGTGAATATGATAGGGTTATTTAAGAACAATATAGGCTGATACTTTTGTATGTCGATTATGCCTCAATGCAAAAAAAAAAAAAAACAAAAAAACAAAAAGAGCAGTAAGGCTGATGGTGACATGTCAGAGATAATTCTGCAGAAGGCTAGTACAATTCATTTTAGCTTCCCAGTCCCCAGCTGATCTAGCTTAATCTAACAGTTGATTTTAGGAAAAGTTGGAAGAATATAAGGATGGTTTCATGAAAGTGGCATTTGAGTTAAACCTGCAGAATCAAAGTAGAAACTTTATAAAAATAGATTGAGAGAATAATATGAACAAAGAGAGGGAAGGAGATTCTCTAATTGGGGGAAGGTAAATAGTTCAGTGTGCTGAGAGCAGTGGTTCTCAGCACAGCCTACATGTTAGAATCACCTGGAAAGCTCAGTCCTAGAAATTCTGATTTCATCAGTCTGGGTTGGATCCCGGGCATAATTTTTAGAGGCTCCCCAGGTGATCCTAAAGTGCCGCTGGAAGTGGGAAACCCGAGATAATGCCTTGTTCCTCAGTGTGGATCATGGACTGGCACGGGCTACCTGGTCTGGCATTGTAGGTTATGAGCCATGCAAAGTAAGTTGGGCCCGTCTGGAAGGTACTGAATATTGTTACTAGGAAATTAGCTCCTCGAGGCTCAAGGGCAGGGACGGGCCATTTAGCCTAGCACCACAGCCTAACAGTTTTGTTAATTGCTTTTTATAAGTTATAATGTTTGCCCCTTAGTACTGGTAGATTGCCTCAACATTTTACAACTTGATTTTTTAGTAACAGCCATTTTCCCAGTTTTTGTAGGTATGGCAAATTGTCCTTTTAAAACGTGCACTTTTTCCTCCGTTGTCATTTTCACAGGAACTAACTGTGTTATACTCCACGCTACTCATGGGTCTTGCTGTCTGTTTCCTTTCCCTCCAGCCGTGCAAAGCCGTTTGTGCGATCCTATCAGGATTCTAGTCAGCAACTTTAGGGCACAGGTGATGAAATTACAAAATAGTTCAGGTAAAACAATCACGTGATTTTCTTGAGTTCTTTTAACCATATTTTGAAAAGAAATATGATGTCTAATAATAAATCATCTAGACACAGCAGGAGCACTCTTGGCAATTTTAGTGAAATTTGTGTCTCCTGAGTTTACTAATGAAAATGAATGGGACAACTTCTCTGTTCCCACAAACTCTCCAAAACCTTTGCTACTTCTCAATAGGCAGCAGCTGTAATTGAATAGAACACGGAGATTGATGTTGGGATTAAAGGTTATGAGCTATGAAGACAGCTGAAAACTTAGATCCAGAAAGTCTATGAAAAGCAGGCTATTGAAGTGGAATTTTGTGGGCTTTTTTGTTTGTTGCTTTTGTTTATTGTGTGTCCAAGGCTAATTATACTAATTAGATCAGAAGGCATGAATGGAAATTAAAGAAAAAGCCATTCAGAAAAAAAAATAATAAAGCATCAGGAATTGCTTTGTTAGTTGATGACTCAGGAGAGGGAATTGAAGAGTGGTTTCATCCTTCACCAAACCCTGGAAATGTATTGTGCGGAAATGGGATTTTTCTGAGCAGAGGTTGTATTCTGTGCTCATGCAGTTACATTATCTTGGTCATTGAATTTGAGGAGTAAATATGAAGCAAAGTAAGCTTATATAAAAATAAAATGTAGTATATAAAGGATCAGAAAATCCATAAAATAAAATCAAAATCATCTCTGAGTTGAGAGTTTGTTGAAAATTTCTGTGGATGTCAGTAGTCCTATAAAAGTAAAAAACTTACTTGCTGAAGTACCTCCAAAAGCAATAATACAAACATCTAGTTGCATAACAACTGCTTGTGTTATTTTCAGACGCTGTTAAGGGCAAAGAAGGATCTTCATACCACTGTCACACAAGGGTACTTTAGCCCAATAAATGGCACAGCAAAAAAAAAAAAAAGAAAAGAAAAAAGTATTGAAGAGGTAAATTCCAAGTCAGATTCACTGGCTACTTTTGAGGGGAATTCATTTATTTATTCAGGGCCATCTGGCTGGCTCAGTCAGTGGAGCATGTGACTCTTGATCTTGAGGTTGTGGGTTCGAGCCCCATGTTGGGTGTAGAGCTTACTTAAAAATAAATGAATAAAATTATTTATTTATTCAGTAACTGTTTGTTTAGTACCTCCTATGTCCAGGGTTGTGTTAGATAACTAGTTGGAGAACATAGTGCTGTAATTTATAAATACAAGTCATGAGAACCAGAGAACCCTTATCAGGTACTTAGATGAAGGAAATCTTTGGAAGAAAGTGATTAAAAATTTAGAATATGATCAAATGGTTGAGTAGACATTACAGTGCATGACTTGTTCAGAGGTTACTTTTGAAAGGCCACACTGACTGCAATAGACAAAACAAATTGGAGATATAAAGAATCTTCTATTTAACCTTAACATGATTTCTAAAATTACCAAAGAACATACCACTAGATTAAAACATACAATCTGTCAAAGTACAGTATATTACCAATGATATGAATTTGTTTTTTGAATATGTTTTGAAGAAACTGACTGATGTGTGAGGCAAACTATAACACGCTACCTTAAAAATTGCAAGTTAGCAACAGCCTGGTCTGAGAGAAGGAAAATTCATATATTCTTGGACTATTACTCGTGTATTAATATATGATATTATCATGAATTAGTGTGATTTTACTGAAATCACACGTCAACAGTAATGAATATTCATTGTCTACTATTTGTCAACATAGTTCCTAGCACTTAGGATACATCAATAAAAACTTCTGCCTTCAGGGCTCCTGGGTGGCTTGACTGGTTTAGTGCTGGACTCCTGACTCTTGGTTTAGGCTCAGGTTATGATCTCAGGGTCATGGGAATTGAGCACGCCCTCCTACCCCCGAAGCTCTGAACACTCAGCAGGGATCAGCAGAGAGTCTGCTTGAGATTCTCTCCCTCTCCCTCTGTTCCCCCCCTCACTCTTTCTCTTTCTCAAATAAATAAATAAAATCTAAAAAAAAAAAAAAATCTTGCCTTCATGGAACTTACATTCTAACAAGGGACATTTATTTCCAGTCAATAAAAATGATAAATGTTACAGAGAAGTAAATTATATCTAGCTAGGCAATAGGCGCTATGGGAGAAGAGAAAAACAGAACATGGTAAGAGAAATCTAGAGTTTAGGATGAGTTGTAATTTTAAATAGACTAGTCAGGATGAGTTTCATCGAGATGGTGATATTTGAGTACAAATGTGTAGGAGGTGGAAGAATTTGCCAAGTGGGTACTGGGGAAAGGGAGTTCTCGGCAGTGGGAAGAGCCAGTGCCAAGTCTTAAAGGGGAGAAGGTACTATCATTGAGAGGCAAGAGTAGTAGATATAGATAGATAATGAAGGAGTCCTTGGGTGTTTGTGTGGACTCTGACTTCTATTCTGAGTTAAATAGAATATCTGACTTAGATGTTAAGTGGATTTACTGAGGTTATCTGAGGAGAGACAAAGGAGAAAGGAGGGCACACATTTCATAATCTCTACAAGTAAGGATATTCCAAGACTCACAAGAAAAACCATGTTTATGTTTCTGAGAACTGTACTTTAGAACAATCAGTTGACTTGGTCGTCATGACTAGTTTATATTTTAAATTCAATTGCATCTGAATTATGTAGTGACTTAGATTGAATGACTTAATTCTACTGTGACCCAGTTTTGTTTTTTTTATCATGATAGAAGGGACTAAAACTAGCTGATTTGGCCTGAAAAGTCATTTTGATTTGAAAAAGAATTTGAGATGCTAAGTAGATTAAGACAACCATCAGCCATCTCTCTGTAAAATGTCTGAGAGTATAAACCCATTCTGTATAATAAAACGATGTAACTTACAGGTGAAGGAAGCCTGAGGTCATCTTGTGTCATCTCACCCTTGGTGGTTTGTGGTGTTAGTACCTCCTTCGGGGCTGGAGATGAGGAGAGCACGAGAGGAGGCTAAAGGAAAAGCTTGTTGTTATTTTGTTGTTATACGGCTTCAATATTTATTTGGTTATAAAATACCTGTTAATAAGAAAGTCTTCCTTTTCAGAAATTAAAAAGAGAGAAGAACTTTTTATTAATTCCATCCTTCCCCTATGACAACTTGCACTAGTCACCTTTTGTTGTAATAGAAATTCCCTGTCGATGTCACATGAGGGCTGGTGGGCTCTGTATTTTCTCATTTCAGGTTCACACTGAAGAAGTCTCTACTGTCACTGAGGGAGGGAGGAGCGCAGAGGGAGGGCGAAGGCAGAAACTGAGGGAGCGTCGAGTATACAATCACATTTGGAGCAAATAGGCACAATCATCCAATTTACAACACCAGTGTTTAATATGTCTTCAAAAAATATAATCACATTATGTGTTTTTCTTTATGTTTTTGCCGTTTAACGGTGTAACTTGGGAATATGTACAAATTGAAATATATTGTTTTTCCATGTTTCTTGGAAAATTCAGATTTTTTCAAATGAATAAAAAATATTGATTTCATTATATCTTAATATTAGCCTGGGTATATTTAGTCTTACCTGTATCTTGAGGGTCTATGTGAAGGGGGACTAGATCCTACTGTAGATCTGGCTCACTCTTTCTCTCTGTCCTTCTCTCTCTCACACACACAAATATACTCATAGACACTATTGCATCCCCCACAGTATAGCTCAGATTGTCTAAACCTTCATACTCACTTCCATAGCAGAAGATTAAAATATCAGCCAGGTAACTCTCTTCTCAGGTATCTTTCCTGGCTTATCTTTACTTACGTACTGTGCAGGAAATTTTCATGCCTATGTTCTTTTGAGGTGACTCTGCAACAGCTAGATCAAAAATCATTCTGGGTAGGGTGACCACGTAATTTATTATCCAAGCTGGGATATTTTTTTTTAGAGTAAAGGGGGGGCAGTATTAATTATCGATGCTTAAAGTGGGCTGAGCAAACCAAGTGATTCAGGTGCTCCACTTCTAGAGGATATTTTCAGATGGCAGTCTATTTTTCTGTACCAAATTTCTTTCTTACTTTCCTCCATAGTATTTTGTTGCCTATAAAAATAATGGAAAAAATGGTTCTCTTTATTTTGTTAAATGGCTCTCAAAATACATAGATGATTGCAATCATGAAGATCTAGCAGTCAGCTCTTTCGTATTCCATTTCTACAGAATTGATCTACTCTGACCTATTCCATGCTGTATTTTTGGTTCAGTTTAGTATCTATACCTCATTACACACCTGAATAGCTATTTAATCTTGCACAAACACCCATATGGTGAGGTTTGAAACCTGGCACAAGAGATAAAGGCAAGTAATTACTATCCACACTTAACATTTTATCTTCTTGCCATTTAAAAGCTTTTTATAGAAGTACTGATAGTCTGGGTGATTAAATGGCTAGGTTCTTCATTCTTCTGATGTATTTTTATGGCCTGGACTCCACAAAAATTTAGGTTTTAAAAAGTTATAGTTGTAATCTTATCTAAAACCTGAAGATAGTTTATCATACCTGCAAAAAATGCACTCACATGAAATGAAAAACATGAAGTCACATTGTAGACTGAGCACTTTATTTTATTAAATATAGACTCTGCTCGCAAAATGGATATGGTAAGATGAAACATAACTATTAAGAATGTGTCCAGTGATGCCACAATATAGTCCCTTACTCTCTTCCTTTAATAAAATTATTATACTAAAGTGCTTAAAATATCCTCTTTAATAATCATTTTGGAACACCATGTAATGCATATCGGAAGTTCAGCATCAGAGTGGAGTGTATTAAATACAGAGGTTAGGTTTCATGTCACAATCCTGATTCTGACATTGATTAGCTCCATGCTCTTGAAAATACAAATATAAAAATAATCACTTTTCTGAACATCTTCTGCTTGCCTCTTTGCGTAGGCTATTAATCCTCAAAACAGTCACATCAGATAGGCATTATCTTAATGAAAGGGCTTTGGTTACTGACAAGATGTCCCAGTCACACGCACTTTCCCCTTTCACACCTCAATCCTAAAATGCTCAGGAAATCAGAGGGAGGAGATTAATATGTCAAACTTATGTAACAATATGGAAATCCCATGGCCAAAAGAAGTCCTTTTGCATCTTGGTAACTGTCAGCTCCAAATGGAAGGGAGCCCAGCATCACAGAGAGTGAAGGAAGGTTTCCAGGATCACTGTCTGCCCTTTTGCTACTGCAGAGCTGGAAGACCGTAGCAAGCTCAGTGGTGGCCAGCAGCGTGGCATTAGGGCTGTGCTGGGAACCAGCTGGCGTGGGGAATGGAGAGAGGCACAGGCTTGACGGGCTGCCACCTTAACTTCCTCTACAACCCATTAAATTCCTCCCTCTTCCTCCCAGCCCTCCACACCCAGAGGATTGTGAGATTCCATCTGTGAGCAGCCTCTCTTGAAGAAGAGCAGAGCTAACCTAGATGATGTGCTTCTCACATTTGGTTATGCATGCTACTTGAGAGAGAGAGAGAGAGAGAGAGAGAGGCCCAGGCAGACTCCATGCTGAGTGCAGAGCCTGACATGGGGCTGGATCTCATGACCCTGACATCATGACCTGAGCCAAACTCAAGAGTTGGAAGCTTAACTGACTGAGCTACCCAGGTGCCCCTGTACTGATAGGAAAATTTGGAATATTATATTACAGGTTGCACAAAAATATTTAAAAATGAGATTGCATATATACATATGTATATCTGTGTGTGTGTGTGTGTGTGTATGTATATATATATATATACATACACACACATATATATACACATATAATGGTGTAAGCATAGTAAAGACTAGAAAGTATATTCCAAACTGCTAACTTTCAAGGCCTCAGGAAAGAAGGTATGATAAGCTTGTGTATATTCCTTTAGAAACTTCTGTATTAGTTGTCTTGGTTGAACTAAGTGTATATTACTATAGAATTGAAAAAAATAGCAAAAAAAAAATTAAAATTCCCTTTTATTTCCTGCAACAGCTTTATTGAGGTATAATTCATATATAGTGCAATATAGTCCATCCATTTTACATGTACAATTCAATGAGTTTAATATGGCCAGAGATGTGCAGCCACCACCACAATCAGTTTTAGGATATTTTTATCACCCCAAAAAGAAACTGTGCACTTTGGTCATCTACCTATGTCCTCATCCCTCCCAGCCTGAGGCAACGTCTCATCTACTTTCTGTCTTTGTAGATTTGCCTATTCTGGACATTTCACATAAATGGAACCATATAATACATCGCCCTTTGTGACTACCTTCTTTCACTTAGCGTTGTGTTTGCAGTGTTCGTTCATGTTGCAGCTTACAGTGATATTTCTTTCCTTTTCATGGCAAAATCATATTCCATCCCGTAGATAAGTCACCCTGCTTTTTTAATCCATTAATCAGTTGAGGCACGTCGGGTTGTTTCCAGGTTTTGGCTATGTTGAGTAATGCTGCTGTAAGCATTTGCATGCAAGTGTTTGTGTGGACATATGTTTTTATTTCTCTTGGGTAGATCCGAAGAGTGCAGTTGCTGAGTCCTATAGTAACTCTGTACTTAACCATTTGAGGAAATGTTAGACTATTTTCCAGTGGCTCCAGAATTTTACATTCCTACCCGCAATGTACGAAAACTCAAATTTGTCTACATCCTCTCCAATACTTGTTATTATTTATTTTTTATTATAACTATCCTAGTGGGTACAAAGTGGTACGTCATTGCAGTTTTGATTTGCATCACTAATGTCTGATACCTGATAACTAATGATCCCATTTCAATTTTGATCAAACTTGGACATAGTATTCAGTGTTATGAAACACTCACATCAGTTTTTGAGGTTACAGTTTTATATGTTTGAGCTAGGGTGTTTTGGGTGATCATCCATGTCCCTACTGGTGTGCATTTACTGTTTACCACTGGAGTTACTGCTGCAGAAAAGTGTGAGCCACGGTAAGTATAGGAATCCAGTGGCAGCATGTTACATATCCTGAGGTTCCACCAAGATACTTACTTCCTACTCCAATGTATTTGTTTTCCTATTTGTGTTCAGCAAATACTTTGCTCACATCCTTTCTTCAAATTGGAATGCCCTTACCCATATTTCCATATCCGTATTTCATGGATGTCCTTGAAGCAGGCTGTGAAGACCAGGGCATATTGCTAACATTTTCTAGGCTCTGTCCTGCATTTCCCCCCCAGAACGCTGATGAGAATTTGCCTCTGCTTCTCTAAATGGCACATAATCACTTTTTATCTTAAATTACAGTTTGGTTTTGTTTTTCTCTTGTGTTTCTGACTATGCTTAATTTCCCACTAGAGAGTTTGGCTTTTGGAGCTTGAAGGCAGGTGGGCCCCACATTTTTGTGTGTTTGTTTTCATTTTTGTGTCCCCGACAGCACCTAGCTAGGAATACTAGGTGAGCAGACGACTGAAATGTAAAGGGTTCTATTTTCAGTTTTCCGATAAATGTCATTTATGGCAGTGGATAATCCTAACATATACATTAAAATACTTGACGATGTGAAATTTTCCTCAAAATGACCTGTGCAAAGTATTCAAACTTCTATACCAACACCGATGTTTGTATTCATTAGAAACTTAAATTTATGTATGTAGCTTTAATAAATACCAGCACTAAGACAAGTGTAAGAGGATGTTTTTAACTGCCACCGGCACTGGCAAGAAGCAGATAGGAACACAGTTATGTGGTATATCCAGGATAGCCACACTATTTGTATTATTCGTATAAGGAAAAGGCCACGGCGTCATCTGGTGTTAATTCTCCTTGCTCCTTCAGTGGCAACCGGGTTCGTCCATCATGCTGAAAGCTGTGCACATTCCCTGTGGGATCTCCTAGACCTGAAGAAGGCAGTTTTGTGGCTCTTCCTTTCTTGACAAACATGACTTTTCTTGTATTGTCCATTTTTCCTTTCTCTCTGTCTTTAGTGTTTCCTGGTGCAAGCCCACACAGCTCTCCATGTCTCAGGTGGCACAGTCCGGATGCGTTCATCAGGGTTAGCTGAGGCATTACCGATGTTCACATTTTCCTCATACTTAAGAGCGTACAATGGTCCAAACATGTCCTTTGTTGAGGATTCCATGTCCACACTACAGACTCAGAACATATGTTTGATAGTCATGCTCTTCTAGGGTACTTTATGCTTTCCTTGACATGTCCTTTTATTGTCTTAAATGATTTATTCATTAGCTTCAGTTTCGTAGTTTCTTAGTGGAAAATGCACTTTGGACTCCTTGTTTTAAGGAAAACAACAGTGTCTTGGCCACTAAATGGGAACTTCCATGTCTCAAAATTTCTCCAGCATAAGTAATCTCACTTGGATTTATTCCCACGTTGATACAGGAGTTCTCTCTGTCATTGTTTGGAGTCATCCTAACCAAAATTTGGATCTAACTTCAATAATTCATTGCATTTTGGATCTGAATCCTGCAATTCAGGAAAGTAATTCTATCTCTTCAGTCAAAATTCTGTTCAAGTCTTTTAACACCATTATCAGATTTATCTGCTTTCCCATTTTCCCTGTTGTTGGCCCCTTTCCTACTGAAAACTTCATTTTCCTGTCTCACTCTTTTTGGGGGTAATTTACATCTTCTATTAATTTTCCTGATACTAATTCATCTTGGGGCTTCTGGGCTTTTTGTCTGCCAGATCTCGTTTTGCATGTTCTTTTGCAGTCTTCATGAATCTACCTAAATGTGAGCCCTTCCATCATCCTTCTTTCTATCATAAACATCAAATGAGAGTAGACACATTCATCTGCTCTTATATTAAAGCCAGGGAATTTTGCTGTAACTTGTTTAGCACTTTCGAAAATAATTTTTCATTTCTGTGTCACACCTCAAAACTTTCATGAGCTCCTTGCACTGGTAAATGGAAACTACGTATTTTTTCTTATTCCTCTTTTATCACTTTTTTTTTATTTTTTAAAGATTTTATTTATTTATTTGACAGAGATAGAGACAGCCAGCGAGAGAGGGAACACAAGCAGGAGGAGTGGGAGAGGAAGAAGCAGGCTCATAGCAGAGGAGCCTGATGTGGGGCTCGATCCCACAACGCTGGGATCACACCCTGAGCCGAAGGCAGACGCCCAACCGCTGTGCCACCCAGGCGCCCCTCTTTTATCACTTTCTTAGTTATAATCACTGGTGCTTGAAAGTTGTTATTTCTCCTGAGTTAATAAACAGTGTCACAAGTACATGCAGTGACAATAGGAGGGTTTACTTTCCTTCATCTTCTATTCCCAAAGGGTATTTTGCACCCATTTTACAATAGTCTTCAAGGGATCCTTTTGCTTTTTGATTATTTTGGTTGTTCCTTTGACTTTTCCAAACCCACATCACTGAACCTGAGAGACCTGACAGGTTAGCATTTGTTGTTTTCATTTTACTTGGCCAACTCCTGTTAAGTATCAACCCTCAGGATAAGCCCTTAAGAGAAAGTGAAAGTATCTGTCCCTCCTTACTCTGCCCCAAGAGAGTGTTTACTTCCTGGTGGCCCCCTTCTTAGAGTTGCCAGATCTAGCAAATAAGCCCAAAGGATGCCCAGTTAAATTTGAATTTCAGATAAATGACAACTTTTTAGTATAGTATGTTCTGAATATTATATGGTTATCTGAAATTCAAATTTAACTGGGAATCCAGTATTTAATCTGGCAACCCTGCACCTTCACCTTTTTTTCTATGACTTGAGTTCCAAAATGTCGGCATCATAATAAGATCCTTGGATTATGATTGGTCTGATCTTTTTTCTGCTCAGATAATCTAAAGGTGATTTAGCATTGAAGATTCTGATTGTGTAGCAGTTTCCTAGGGCTATCATAACAAAGAAACACAAACTGAGTAGCTTAGAACAAAAGAAATGTATTGTCTTATAGTTTTGGAAGCTGGAAGTCCAAGATCAATGTGTGTGCAGGGACATCCTTCCTCTAATGGTGTTAGAAAAGAATCTGTTCCAGGACTCTCTTCTAGCTTCTGGTAGTTTCTTGGCTTGAGGTAGCATAACTCCAATTTTCACCCAGAGTTCTCTCTGTGTGCATGTCTATCTTTCTGCATGACATTCTATTTTTTTTGACATTCTATTTTTATAAGGATACCAGTTAAGTTGGGCTAGGAGTCCACCCTCCTCCAATATGACCTCATCTTAACTAATTACATCAATAATGATCCTGTTTCCAAAAAAGATGTCTTTCTGAGGTACTGAGGTTAGGACTTCAACATCTATTTTTGGGGAACATAATTCAACCCATAAGAGATTAGGGGATAATTTTTAAAATTCAATTTCAGTGTTATCTATGATGAAATGAGACAGATGGAACCTAAACATGTTCATGTAAGTTATAGATTTAAGCAAATAGGAACATTTTTGTATAGATTAAAAATATACTCTTAAAACTTGGCTCATTTTAATTAGTCAGCAATAGAATGTTGCAGCTATACAAAAATTATAGAGTAGAGAAGTTTCCATGATAGGAAAAATATTCATATTATGTTAAATAAATAACTGTTAGATGATTATACTAATGTATTCAATTAAATATTTTCTGTCTTCAGACACCCAGTCTGCACACACAAGCTTACAGTCCATAGGGAAGAACTAAATAGGTAATTATTTAAATTATTAATTTGTCATATCTGTAACTATAATTGGTATGGTAAAGAAAAATAGGGTGTTATAAAAATGTATGTACTTGGAAAGAATAGAGGTCAAAGTATCTCTGGCATTTTTATACAAAAATAAAGACTAGAGCTGTTTCCATTTTGGAGCAACACATTAAAGCATGTATTTATGTAGTCAATAAATGGTATATATAAAAGATGTGGGTTCTTGCTTCACAAGCTTTGGGTGTGGTGTATTTATTTTAAGAATTCCTGATTAATTGCTTAAGCATCTTTTGCTTCCCATGGCTTCTCATGGAACTAAGTGTAAGATCTAAGCTTCTTTGCTATGGCTTGTAAGTTCTTGTCTCCATCTTCAGCCTTATCTCCTGTCATAGTCCTTCCACTCTCTAATAGCTTGCACCTCTGCAGTCACACTGGTTTTATTTCTATTCCTTGTTCTGGTCTCAGGGCCTTTGCACTTGCTATTTCTTCTATGTAGAAAGGTATTCATCTAGATCTTGGACAGGGAGACCCTTTGCTCATCATCTAAGTGGGCATTCCTGACAGCTAAGATAGCTTTCTATGTTAGATTCACTCCTACCCTATTGCATTTTTATTGGTTATGCAGCCATTTCAGTTTCTAAAATCATCTATGTTTTTTGTTTTGTTTTGCTGAAAACTTGAGTTGTTAATTTGCAGCTATTTGTTTTACCATTAAGTAGTAACAATTGAGTAGTTTGGGGCAAGCTACATTAAATTCTTTGATATTCAGATTTAACAGTTTTAGATTGGGCATAATGATCCCGGTCAATAGTTGGCAAAAGAATTCAATAGGGATTTTTGTGTTGCTGTTTTTTCCCCTTATTTATTTATTTATTTATTTATTTATTTATTTATTTATTTATATTTTAATTTCAGTATCATTAACATACAGTGTTAAATTAGTTTCAGGTGTACAATATAGTGGTTCAACATATATCACCCAGTGCTTATGACAAGAAGTGTACTCCTTAATCCCCATCACCCATTTAACTTATGACCCCAACTATCTTCCCTCTGGTAACCATCATTTTGTTCTCTATAGGTAAGAGTTTGTTTCTTGGTTTAACTCTCTCTCTTTTTTTCTTTCTTCATTTGCTTTGTTTCTTAAATTCCAAATATGAGTGAAATCATATTGTATTTGTCTTTCTCTGTCCAACTTATTTCACTTAGCATTATACTCACTAGCTCCATCCATGTTGTTGCAAATGGCAAGATTTCATTGTTTTCTATGGCTGGATAATATTCCATTGTGTGTGTGTGTGTGTGTGTGTGTGTGTGTGTGTCATTATATATACCACACATATAACCACACACACATACAGCTTCTTCTTTATCCATTCATCATTTGATGGCTACTTCAGCTGCTTCCATAATTTGGCTATTGTAGGTAATGCTGCAGTAAACATAGGGGTGCATGCATCCCTCTGAATTAATGTTTTTATATTTTTTTGGATAAATACCCAATATTTATATTCTCTAGGGCCAGTTAGTTCGGTATTTTCTTCCTAAAACCATCCCACTCCATTCCTTATCATTCTAGAGTCCTATGTCCGAATGAGCTAGTCCTGCTTCTAATAGTGTGAAGATCTACAGAGGGAACTGATAGCATCCTTCTATACTCAATAAGTCATTGTTCTGCTGTAAGAACTAATCCTAAAAATAATGTTTCTATTTTGGATTTTAGGCAGTATTTATTCTTGGCCGGTGTTTTGTCCTAAATCACAAACTCTTTGCTCAGGAGACTTTTTGTCAGTCAAAGACAAGAGAAATCTTATTGGGGGTACAACGGGTTTGTGAACATGCTGTGTTTATAGTCTGACAAACACTCTGTGCACACATCCCTAGAATCTTTGATATCCTTCCCTTTTCCTTACTCACTGAAACCTAAATATTTAATGTGTGAGATTCTATTCCGATAAAAGTGGCTCAGTGCCAGCTTTGGGTTAGTACTTTGCCCGAGGACATGCACAATTACAAACTATGGAGAGTTATGTATATCCAATATTGTCAGTATCGGCTGTAATAATCAATGGGCTTTTTGTTTTATGCTCAGGCTTAACCAGCATCTGCTCTATCCTCATAATAAAAATGAATGGGTTTTTCAAACTGTATTTTATTATCTATTAGGCTTTGTGTTTGAAGATCAATATTGTTGCACACTTGACTGCATTTCTTCGTTACCAGTTTTCCCCGTAGGCTTTTTTTTTTTTTAATTTGCTGAAATTAACTGCAATCAGGGCTTCTTATTCTTGTCTATAAAACCCACATTTAAATTAAAAATGAGTTCTCCAAAAATAGTTTACTGCTTCTGGCTGTGTTCTACTGACTATCAAAACATAAACACACACACAGACACACACACAGAAAAAAAACCCAGGCAAACAAACAAACAAACAATTGAAATGAGAAAAGTAGATCACAGTATATTTTATAGACAACACATTTCATAAATTTATGGATATTTTAGACTAGAATTTGTGAAATATGTGAAATGAAGATTTACATTTGCCTAATGTAATTGCATTCTGATATTGATACTGTTGCATTAGGCATCTCTATAGTATTTGTTGGCATTAACTTGTCACATTTTCATATAATAAAAAAAAAGGTAAAAGGAGGGAAATATTTAAGATCTGTAGTCTTTCAGTTTTGGTCCACACCTCATTTAGATAGATGAAATAACTTTCTTCCTATTTAAGTTCAACAGTAGGAAGTTTTATCAAAAAACTCTATTTTAGAAGGTCTTGATTTCCAAATTAAAATATGCCTATACCTTTGTAGCAGAGACTCTTTCCTCAGCTGCTAATTAAGTGTTTTAGTCTGATCAGTGTCTAACCAGTTATGTTCTAAATATATTTAAAAACTTATACTGGAAACATTTAGCCTTTTCAACATTTCAATTATCTGAAAGTATTTATTTGACAATATGCTTTGCCTGTGATTGCCTATTATTCATTTCTGAACGTATTTCTTTTTTTACTTAAATTTGATTCTAGGAGAAAATGTGTAAATTTTCTCTATATTTTAATGTATATATTAACATTTGTTTATGAATTAGAGACAAGAAGTGTCAGCTTTAAATGACAATCTTTATAAGTGAAACCAGGTTAGACAAGAAAATAACATGTAAGCTTAATTAGGTGATTTCACTATCATAAACAATATAATAAGAATAAATTATATCTATTACCATCTTGTACCTTTTTCTTCCTTTTTCTTTTCAATCTTAGTTATAAGAATAAGTTATAGTTGTTCCAGTTTAGTAATCCTTTAAAAGGATTTGTCAAAAGCGTGATGTCAACCATTTTTTAGAAAAGTCCTTGAGAGAATCAATTAGAAATATCGATGAGACTGATATTCATAAAATCAGGTGACATGCAACTCATCTAGAATTTATTTTAGGAATGCCTTTTTACTGCTGACACTTATTTAGTTAAGATTGTAGAGTACCTCTGGGGGTGAAGGCCACTTTCTGACTAGGTCACATACACCTTGTCCTCAACAAGAGATGCTGTCCCTAGTCCTTATTTTGCCATCATTTTGATAATTTTTATTTCTATACATGTAGTTAATATCACCATACCAAGATGCTAGGATCCCACGTACACCAATAATTGCTGCTATCATTTATTGAGCATTCAGGATGAGATAGGTGCTGTATCATTTCATTTACTTCCATTAACCCGTCTAGGTGATAGGAATTCCCTTGTTGCCGTTGATGACCAGAGAGAGGTTCAGTTTGCTTTGCCCCAGGTCATATTGGAGAGAAAGATGTTGAAAATGGAAATCAGACAGTCTGAGTATAAAGTCAGTGGGCTCAAACACTAACTTGGCTGTCCCTGCTTTAAGTATTGACTAAATGAAATATGCTAGTATGATTTCCTTAACCTAATATCACAGTGTCGTGCTCATGGTAGTTGTTACATAAGTATTTGCTGAAGTTATAGTGAGGATGGAAAAAAGTTGAAATTTTATAGTGAGGGGGAAAGGCACCTGATTTGGCTTTGCATCTAAGTTTGACTCTATCACTTTCTTGTCAACTATATAACATCGTAAATATGAACTAACCTGTTGGAGCTTTGGTTTAGTCATATAAATTAGCATATAAATACTTATTAATGGTTAGATTTCATTATTCCCACTTCTGTACCTTCCATTTTCAAACACTTACAATTATTTATTTTTACATCTTTCTTTCCTACAAGATGATAAGTTCTGGGGCTCCTGGGTGGCTCAGTTGGTTAAGCATCCGATTCTTGATTTTGGCTCAGGTCATGATCTCAAGGTTGTGAGACTGAGCCCTACCTTGGGCTCTACAGTGGACATGGGGCCTGCTTAAGATTCTTTCTCTCCCTCTCCCTCTGCCCCTCCCCCCCATTCTAAAAAAATATATATATATGCCTTTAAATTTTGTGCATCCAACATTAATAATATGTAATGGCTGATATAAAAAAGGTAGCAAGAGGTAATAGAACAAATGTTGGATGGCTCGAGTTCCATAAAAAGCTGACTGTTGTTGCTAAGCAGAAAACCCAGAGGGCAAGTATTCATTCAACTATAATGCAAGATATCATGACCTATTTCATGTTGCAGTATTAAGGCTATCTTTCAGCCAGGAACACTTACATTGGTGAAGACATGCCACATTTAAGAAATGATGACCACCTTTGGTTGCCCTTCTCCTTTAGCTGGAAATTCTGAGTTTACTTAGAAAAACATCATCATTATTAGAAACTCCAAACAGTTCGGAGTTTCTGGTAAGAAGAAGAAGGGGAGGAGGAGAAAGAAAAGAAGAAGGAAGGGAGGGAAGGAGGGTAGGAGGGAGGGAGGGAGGGAGGGAGGGAGGAAGGAAGGAAGGAAGGAAGGAAGGAAGGAAGGAAGGACCTTTTATTACAGTCTCATTTTGGGACAAAGTAAATAAATTTAATGTATGTCTGTATAGTGGTGGATTTGGGCTCTTAAAAACACTTGAGTGCCTCCCTCCTTCTCTATCCTCCCCATCCTATCAGTGTGCTACTTCAGCCTCTTGTCTCTTTTCTCTGGAAAACTCACAACTTCTGGCTTCTATCTTTGCCTCCAGTTTTCTTCTCTCCAGTCCACGTTCTTCATTAATGCCAAAGTCTTTTTTCTAAAAACGCATCTCTGTAAAGCTCTGTGCGATTGTGGGTTGTTATTGCTCTGATTTCACCCTACCCTTCGCTGACCTTGTTCTAGCCATGAAGACTGTTCATTGAGCCCACCGAGCAAGTTCCCACCTCGGAGATGCAATACTCACTGTTCCCTCTCCAGAGAAACTCTGCCCCCAGATAAACACAGGACTTGCTATCTCAGTTTTTTAGGGATTAACGCAAAGTAACCTCATTGGAGAAGACGTCTCTGACTATGCTGTACATGTAGGGCTGCAAACAATGGCCAATAGGCCATACTTGTCCACTGCTTATTTTTAAGTGGCCTGTGAATCAAGAATGGTGTCTGTATTTTAAATGGTTGGAGAAGAATCAAAAGCAGACAAATAGCTTGTGGCACATAAAAATTACATGAAATTCAAATTTCAGAGTCTGTAAATAATTTTTTTTAGAAACAAGTCACAGTCATTCATTTACGTACAGCCACTGCCGCTTTTGCACTACAGTGTCAGAGTTGAGTAGTTTGTGGTACAGAGTGTATGGCCCACAAAGCCTAGATACTGCTGGTAATCTGGGCTTTACAGAAACAACTCATCGATCTCTGCTACGTATAATACGGTATCTCCCATACCAACCCATCCCCTCTAATTTCTTTTTCCTACTTTACTTTTCTTCATATTTCTTCCTACCATGCTATGAAGTAAATGTTTTTATTCAAATGTAGTGCACAGAAAAAGAAAGATTATACGGATTTCTAGATCTGCTACTTAGACCAAGAAATAGAATATTACAGCACCCAGAAGAGTTGAAGAAATCCTCCACTATTTATCTTCCCCCAAACTGTTCTGACTTACATAATTGCTTCTATGTGATCTTTATATAAAGGAGATCACACCATATATAATTTTTGTGTCTGGTATCTTTCACTTAACATTACATTTGTGAGATTTATCTATGTAGTTGGTTTTGTATAACAGTAGTTAATTCAATTTAATACTTACATCGTTCCATGGTATCAGTAAAATACAAAATTATGAAAAATCCACTTTACTATTGACGGACATTTTTATTGCATTTAGTTTTGGACTATTACACATAGTACTACTATGAACATTTTTTGCATGTCTTTTAGTGCACATACGTGGCACTGCTGCTGAATGTGTACCTATCGGTGAAAGTGGTAAATCACAGGGTAGGCACATCAGCTTCCATAGATACTACCAACCAGTTTTCCAAAGTGGTTGTACCAATTTCCACTCTTACTAGAAATGTACTAGTGTTCCATTTGCTCCACATGTTTGTCAAAACTTAATAATTTTCTCTTTTTTAAGCTTTAGTCATTCTGTCTGATTCTTTTCATTAGAATGTGAACTTCGTGAGAGAAAAGATTTTCTCTCTTTAATTGCCATCTCCACAAGCGATTAAGAAGGCAAGCGTTCAACTAGTATTGAATGAATGAATGCTTGAGTGGTAAGGCTGTAGGAAAAAGGACAAACTTTACTTCATAGTCCAAGGTCCTTCATCTGCTGGTGCTAACTTACTCTACTCTGAATTGCTGTAACATTTATCTGTATCTTTGCAATGATACATCAATTTATTATACATTTTTAATGTACATTTCTTATTCTGCCTGTTAGAATCAGGGTTTCTGAACCTTGAAACTATTGACATTTTGGGCTGGATGATTCTGGGTAGTGAAATGCTGTCCTGTGCATTGTAAAATGTACTCACTAGATGCCAATAGCACTGCCTCCAAAACCCCACTATACCCCCTGGAGTAGTGACAACCAAAAATATCTGTAGACATTGCAAACTGTCCCCTGGGAAGCAGATTTGTTCACAGTTGAGAACCAGTGTGCTGGATGACGAGCTACATAAGAATAATTGTTGTATTGGGGCCCCTGGGTGGCTCAATAGGTTAAGCGTCCAACTTTTGGTTTCAGCTCAGGTCATGATCTCAGGGTTGTGAGATTGAGCCCCACAGCAGGCTCCATGCTCAGTGCAGAGTCAGCTTGAGATTCTCTCTCTCTCCCTCTCCCTTTGCCCTTCTCCACATGCACGCATACTCTCTCTCAAAGAAATTAATCTTTAAAAATAAAGAATAATTGTTGTGTCAACTTTCCCTTCTCTCAAGTTTAACACAGAATTTTACCCATAGTAAATGCTTCAACTATTAGAGCTTTGTTGAAGTGTCTCCTTGTTGTATATCATTACCACCTGGGAAGGTTTAAAGAAATATAGGTTCCCAGAATCCATCCATACCCTACTGAATCATACCCTGTGGGATAAGGTCAAGGAATCTATAAGTGTAAATGGCTTCTAGGTCATTCCAATGAGCAGCTTAGTCTGAAAAATAACTATTTCACCTGTGTCATATTTATCAATTGATAAATAACTCTAACTGAATGTCAAGATTGTGCTGCATATCTATACATAGATACAAAACTTTCCCTCTTTATTTTTTTCATTTTTTTAAAGATTCTATTTATTTATTTGAGACAATGAGAGAGAAAGTGAGCTCATGTGTGTGCACAAGTGGGCGGGGGGGGCAGAGAGAGAAGGAGAAGCAGACTTCCCGCTGAGCAGGGAGCCTGACCTGGGGCTTGATTCCAGGACCCTGAGATCATGACATGAGATGAAGGCAGATACTTAACCTACTGAGCCACCCAGGCGCCCCAAGTTTTCCCCCTTTAATAAATGCAAATATATGTTTCATCTATTCATTATCTGGAAAACATGATCAATTCATGGATATTATGTTGATCTAGGCAATTTATGGTACTTACATTTAAGAGTTCTCATTTTTAATAAGGTCATTACTTTGTTTTGAAACATATCTGACATTGCAACTATTTTTTATGCTTCCAGCTTTCTGTGAGAAATGCAGTGAGAAGAATTTTGTTAATTATACACCATCTTTACACTGTTATATTCAGTGTAAAATCATAACAGTAAAAATCGTAATAGTAATCAGAGCAGATGGCAATGAAAAAGAAATAGTGACTACTTTGGAAATAAAAGAAGGAACCAATTTATATGTGCCTCTCCCTCTTGACTTTGAATTGTAAAAACCAACAATATAAAGCACGAAAGAGATTGTATTTTGCAACTACATTTTTTTCAAATGATAGATACATTGGCCTGGTAAAATTACATTTTTATGCAATGACAAGACAATTTTTACATTTAACTTTTAGTTTTTATTGATTTTGGTATAGTTTATTGTCAGGTTTCTGTATATTTCCTTAAATTTACCAAGTAAAAAGAAATATATTTTTACTTACTGTCACAAACTACAATATTGATAGTGAAATGTAAATTTTCTTTCATAAAAATTCTGGGGCATCTGAAAGCAGTTACCTGAAAGGTGAAAGAAAATTGCTGCTCATTTTCCGTTTTTCTATCACTCCTAAATTTTCTTTGTTTTGTTCCTCTCTTTAGGGGTCATTGCCACACACCCACAAAACTACCTAGAATGATTATTAAAATATGGGTTTCCTTCATTGTGCACATTTAATTTATTGCCAACTTGCATTGAATTTTAAGCCTACTATTGAAACGTTTCTATTTTTAAAAGATCATCTGTGCTGTATGCTGCTAGCTGCCTGCCCAATACATATGTTCTCCTCTTCCTTACAACTAGAACTTGATGTTTTTTCAGAGTGGAAATTAGTCCAATTAAAGTAAACAAACCGAAAATCCTACATATCCCTTGCCAGGTCCAAGTGGCCATGTGACACAATTTTGACCGATACAATATAAGCAAAAATCACTAAGTAGGGTTTCTAGGAGAGCAATTTAAAGAGGTAATTTCAACTGCAGGTGCTTTTCCTCCTTTGCCCTTCCTCTTCTTCCTAGCTAGAACTTGAAGTTAACAGCCATCTTTCAACAATGAGGTAAAAAATGGTGATAATTCTAACTCAACAGGAAGAGAGAAGAATGTGGGTTCCTGAAGGCATCATGATGCGTTTGAACTGGCCTGCCTTGTTTTATGAGAAATAAAATGATTACTTAAGCCACTTTAAATTGTACTTTCTGTTATGTTCCACTGAACCAATTCCTGGTTGCTAAACCATTCTTTTACCATGAGCTTGTAACAGGCCTTGGTCTTGCCTCTCCTGGTCTTTTTTGTAACCTCCTTTCTCCTTATTCTTGAACTTCAAGCCATTTTTTATATTCATTCTATCCTTAGCATCACCATTGCTGGAGTTGTCAGTTCCATGACTGTCTTGCCTATGTAATCTCTACAAGTTTCCAGTTTCACCTTCCACTATGTTCTCCATCCTTTGTTTCAGAAGGCTGGTTATATTTCAGATTGTTTCTATTATTTGCTCATGCTTAATCCTACAAAAATACGGTGACTTAGCTGTATGCTTAGATTTTAGAGTGGAGCCCCTAAAGGATTGATTGGAAATTCTAGGCACAAGTTTCACCCCAACTTGGATTTCACTCTAGTTTAAAAGAAGCTAGGCTATTTCTTTGGAAATCCCCTAATATCATTATTTTTAGGTCTCTTTTCTTGGTTTTCTCAAATTCCCCACAAATACCCTCCTCCTTCCTGCATGGAAGATACAAGTCTGCTGTCTACACTTGAGGAGCCAGAGGGGAAAGGCTGAGTAGTCTCAATATTGCATTTTGTAGACTTTTACTTCTCTATTTTGTGATATGCTATTCACCTCTTCTTCTTGGTGTCTCCCATTGTGGAGATCCTGTTTCCCCTGTTGCACAGAATAAACTTCATTCTTCTCCCAGGGTGGAGAAGAGATAGTTGCCCAGCTGGCAGGATGGCATGGGAGCAAGGGTTACAGGAAGGGAGTGTCTACCTGCTTCTTAAGGAACCTTCCATTCTCTCACTATCAGTCTCTGGTATAAATCACATTGCTTCTTTGCTGTCCCCATTGTCAGCCTTGATTTGAGCTTTCCTAGGTCTCTTCTGTTATGATTCATTCATTTGCTTTCTACTTCCAGTATTTTGTTGTTACTGTCTCCTCTCTTGATGGGGGTTCTGCCATAAAACAAACAAAACAAAGCAAACCTCTTCATGTTGTTTTTGTGTTCACTTGAGAGGAAGCAGTGGTTGATACATATTTCTAACCGCTCATCTTTAACCAGGAAATTATACATTCGTTCCAAATGGTTATTACTACTGTAACAGAAATGTCCATTGTACTAAATGCTGAAACAATTTAAAAAAATTTTTTAGTTTAAATTCAATGTATTTAACATATAGTGTATTATTAGTTTCAGGGGTAGGATTTAGTGATTCATCAGTTGCATATAACACCCAGTGCTCATTACATCAAGTGTCCTTCTTAATGTCCATCACCCAGTGACCCCATCCTCCCCTCCCCTCCAGCAACCCTCAGTTTGTTTCTTAGAGTTCAGTGTCTCTTATGGTTTGCCTCCCTCTCTTATTTTATTTTTCCTTCCCTTCTCCTATGTTCATCTGTTTTGTTTCTTAAATTCCACATATAAGTGAAATCATATGGTACTTGTCTTTCTCTGACTTATTTGACTTAGCATAATACCCTCTAGTTCCATCCATGTCATTACAAATGGCAAGATTTCATTCTTTTTGTTGGCTGAGTAATATTCCATTGTATATACATACCACATCTTCTTTATCCATTCATCTGTTGATGGACATCTGGGCTCTTTCCATATTTTGTCTATTGTGGACATTGTTGCTATAAACATTGGGGTGCAGGTACCCCTTTGAATCACTTTGTTCGTATCCTTTGGAAAATACCTAGTAGTGCAATTGCTGGTTTATAGGGTAATGCTAAAACATATTTTTAAAAATATGATGGTTAACAGTGTATTTCTTTTGATTCTATTTTCCCTAGTCATATATTCAATACTGATTTAAATATATTTAATATTTAAATTATGTATAACTTACATATTATATTAATATAAATATATGAAATAACATGTATAAACATGCATAATATGTGTATATTTAAGTAAATAATCATCAATTTTGTAGCTTGCTTTTAAAAAATTTCCCATTATGTCATGAGCATTGACTTACAAAATACTAATTGGAACATGATTTTTAATGGTTGTTGATATTCAATCTTGTAAATGAACACAGCTTTTTAAAGTATTTTTTTATTGTCAGACACTGAGGTTGTTTTCTGGAATTTAGTTCATTTTCAGTGGGCATCCTGTTCCCACCTTGTGTTCTCCACAAGTGGCGCACTTAACTTTCATCAAACTCCCACAGTGAGGAGTTCCTTGACCTCCATTTATTGAGGGAAGAGTACTGCTAAATCAGCTCTAGAAGATCTTTCAGATACTCAAGAACAGAGCAACAGTTTCTGGAAGCTCACCCTGTGGGGGCTGTTGCTGTTGCTACTGCTGCATTGTGTGTGTGTTTGTGGGGGGGCGTTGGTGTGCAGCATGGTTAGGGAGAGCGCAGGAAAAATTCTTTCTTTTTTTAAACTCACATAGACCACTCGGCATGCATGGATTTTACACTCTCTGTGGGGTACTGTGGCCAAGATAACTGTTATATAAATACCAGTTTATTTGACATTCCCAAGGCATTAAAATAGAGATTTATCCCCCCAAAACAGCTATTGGGTTTGAGACGGGACAGTCTATGCATGTAAACAGTTTACATGCATACTGACATTTACCTTGTTTCACTGGTTTAGACTGAATTCTAAATGTACAGTAGTGGTATCTGATTTTCTGAGAATCATGATTCCTTTTTTCAAAACACATATCTGGTATGAAAAGGTATATTTCCAGTAAGACCTCACTCTCCATTTCCATGGCTGCAAACACCAAAGAAACTCCACCACAGGTTGGGGAGCCCTTGAGCCTGAAGACCAGGTACCCTGCTTAGGCTTATTTAAACTGTGGGCTAAAGGTCAAGTCATTTAATCAGAATGAAGTTGTTTATCTTTTCTAAGCTTTACTTTCATTGTGTGAAGAATGAAATGTATTTCTCCTCTGCATCATCAGAGGCTTGATTATGAGGCCAAATGAGATCATTTCAAATTATCCTTTAAGTATTTAGGGACGTTTGCAAAGTCCAGAGTCTTGAGAACCAGTTATCTCTTCATTTCTCCTGTTTAAACGCCAATTCCTTGGTAATAAACTCCTCCTCTGGGCTTCTACAGCTTTTGCCTCGGGCCCAGACAAAGACCAGGTTATCTGATGATACGTTTGTCTTTTCCTCCAGAGTCTGGACTGTGAGCTCCCTGAGGATAGGGATTTTGCGTCTCCAAGTGCCTGCATCCCGCAGAGTGCCAGATACACCAAAGGTCTCAGTCAGTGATTGCAGACTGAGTTAAGTGGGGAGTGCTTTGCAGAAGGCTTTATAAATATAAGGTACTTTGTAATAATGCCTTCTGTGCAAGGCTCTGCATTGTATAAAGTTCTTTCACATATATTATTCATTCTCTTATTTGATCTTCCCTGCACTCCTATAAAGGCAGATATTAATATCTTCATTTGTCAGAGCGGACTTAGAGTAAGATAGGTTTTGGGGTATGAAATGAAAGAACTATTAAGTACCCCCTGCAGTTATGTGAACTTATGAAAAGGAGTCCCTTGGTTATTGGGTGTCGGATACTGCTTCTCTCCAACTGTCAGTGTGACAAACCGAGGCATGTTCAGAGCTCATTTCTTTAGCACCTCTGAAAGTTTAATAATCATTCCATATCTACTCATCTTTAAACACCCAAGCGAACTAATCAAGATGTGAATTAAATAATTTAGTGCTGTTCTTCTTGCGAAATGAAAGCCCTGTTCTCCCATTGTAATAAAATGTTTTAATGTTTAGTTCTTGTTTATAACTTGCTCTCTTTACACTGGTGGTTTCAGCTTAATTTTGCATCTCTTTTATCTATAATCTCTTTACCTTTAAATGATCTTTTATCTTTCCTGGAAACAGCTGACAATACTGTTTTTCAGTTCAGGACGTTTTCATAATTATATTTTTAGCCTTGAGGGAAAAAATCGTATACCTCATCAAATCCTCTGGCTCCGTAATTGAGTACCTTTAACAGCCCCGAATACCACTTGCTGCTATCATAACTTAATTGTGAATTGGGAAAAATAAAACTGCTTTATGATTTCTGACAATGTGAAGTTCTGTTTGAATTGAAGCATTTTATATAATGTTTTGATGTCATCCGTAAGTCAATAATGTGGACTCTCGCAGTTGTTCATCTCAAATCACTCAGCACCAGTTTCATCACTTTATATCATTTGGTGCAAAACCGTTCCTCGAAGTGAACAGATTGCTGGTGTTTTTGTTTGTTTGTTTGTGTTACAACAGTTTTTTGTTTGGAAATTCAAGACTTCTCAGTAATGTATTTTAGCTGGGGTGTTTTCTCACACTTCGCATGCCGCTGGGTTTTAGGAAGAGGTGTAATTGGCCCTCGATGAGGTAGACCTGCCGAGTAGCTGCGGTGGTTCTTCCTCCTGGCAAATAAGCTACCACAACTGGTACATATGGATAATCTCTATTCCTTTTGATGCTCATCCAGCTTTCTTCTGTTTTGCAATATCTGTAATGTGTATTGGGCTGGCTGTATTTGCCTTAGTCTTGGTCCTTTTTCCTTAGGGATGCAAAAGGAGGATGCTGACAGACGGCACATTTACCTGTATGAAAACAGAGGGCGTACAAGGCCTTTTACCATCTGATACATGCCCAAATTTATGTTCTCAGACCTGGTTACTTTTCCTGAAAAGTCATATGCTTCAGGCAAACTGGAATACTAGCAGTTCTATCGACATTTCAGGTACCAACATATCCCTGTCCTTCATCATGTTCCTCTCTCTCCAGAAATCCCTCACCTTGCCTCATTTTTAAATGTCTGGTCGAAACATTAAACTCCTGTTCATAGTTGTACTCCTTTGTGCCCACACCTATCCCTTACCCCTGCCATTTCTATGTAAAACAGGTTTAAATGTTCCCTCATGAATGGAAAACAAGTTTTAATATATTATGATTGTTCATTGTCACATGTTTAATGGAACCACTAGAGATCAGATTTCCCTCTAAGCAGAGCATTGCTTTTCCTATATCCCACAATTTTTGGTTTGTTAAGTTTTCATTATCATGTTGCTCAAAATATTTTCTAATTTGTGTTCTAATTTCTTTGACTCTAGGTTATATATAATTATGTTGCTTAATTTCTAAATATTTTGGGGTTTTTCAGATGTCTTTTCACTAATTCATTTGTGCTGAGAGAACCTACTCTGTCATGATTTTAATCCTTTAAATTTCTCAGGACTCATGTTGTGGGCCAGCATGTGATCGGTCTTTGTGAATATCCCACGTGCACTTGAAGCGAATGGGCAATATGCTGTTACTGTATGCTGTGTTCTATAAATCGTCATGTTGAGTTGACTGATAGAGTTGTGCACATCTTTTATATCCTACTGATTTTCTCACTGCTTCTATCAGTTGCTGAGAGAGGAGTATTAAAATATCCCCATAAATATGGACCTTTGTTTATTTTTTCTTCAATTCTGCCCATTTTATTCATACATTTTGAAGTTCTGTTATTAGATACATAAACATTTAGAATTATATCTTTTTTGACAAATTGATTTATTATTGTGAAATAGTCCTCTTCACTTCTGGTAATACTTCTTGTCTTGAAGTCCACCTTCAAGACAAGTCTGATATTAATATAGCCACCCCCAATATATATATAATATACACACACACACACACATATATATAGCCATTCCAGCTTTTTTGATGCATGGTATATCTTTTCCCATCCTTTTATTTTTAACCAATTTGTATCATTATATTGAAATGAGTTTATTGGAGACAGCGTGTAATTGAGATTTGTTTTTTATCCAGACTGACAATCTCTGACTTTCCAACATCTCTGCTATAACTGAGTCTGGTTCTTATGCTTTTTATCTCTCTTCAAATTGTGCTCTTGTCTGTTAATATGCATTGTAACTTTTTGTTGAAAACCAGACATGATGTACTGGATAAAAGGAATTGCAGTAAATAGGTCATCAATGTAGGGCAGTAAGGTGTGGGGAGAAGGGAAGCATCCTATAATCTTATGGTTGTGCTTTTGTCTTCTAGTGAGCCTGTGTCTCTGGGCTGTGACTCACAGTGCTTCTCTCTCCTTCTACCCCCATTGGTGGGACAGGAAATTTAGAGAGGGCTGAACTTGCATATTTTCTTTTCCTAGGTTGTAATGCTCTGATAAAACCCCAATAGAATAGGCTCTGTTAAAATAGTTTCTCTTGAGGGAGGGCCTTGTTAAGAATAGAATGCTCTGGGCATATTTCATAATGGTAATTTCTACCCTCATAAAGGGCTTTTCCTCCAGTCTTCATGGTGAAAACCTGGTAGGGCTTCTGTAGGTAAAATATAAAAGTATGGATGTTCCCCCCTTATTCTGGACCCTCCAGGTATTTTAAATTTTCACCCTAGCCCAAATTGAGCCTCCAGCAATTTGTGAATTAAGTTTAGGACTTCCTACCCCAGTACTGGTTCCCATGCAGATTTCTGCTCCAGTAAGTGCTAATTCTCTGTATTTGTTGTCTGTCTCTCCAGTTCTAGGAGCATCAGTTTGCCCTATAAGCTCAATTCTCTGATGGATCTAAGACTTGTTGATTTAACATTTGTTCAGCATTTTACTTGTTAAAAAAGAGTGATGACTTTCAGGTTCCTCACATGTCAAACTGGAAACTGGAAGTCAATCTCTGACTTAATTGAAATATTAGAGCATTTACATTTATTATAATTATTTATAATGGTGAGTGGAAGCCACCACCTCGCTGTTTGTTTTATATGGGTGCCATATTTCCTTTGACTTTCCCTCCCGTATTTTCTGCCTTAGTTTTAATCAAATATCTTTTAGTATTTTGTTTTATGTCCACTTTTAGCTATTGGATTTGCCAGTTTGTTTTTAAAGTAGTTGCTCTAAGGTTTACAACAAAAATTTTAACAGTCTACCTTGAAAGAAAATTATACCATTTTACTATTTTTTATGTAATATGAGAAACAACAGCTGTCTGACTTTTTGTTGCAGATGCTGTCGCAGATTTCATAATTATTGAAATATCCATATATTTTTAGTAGTAGAGAGTGACTGTTTCTATAAAAGGGAACAGAAACTAACAAATGATGAAGTGCTATATTAAAATCTAGCACTTAAATTTGAAATTTAAATATGGACTATTATAGAATTATCATATAACAGAATAGAATATGTTGAGAATAAATGTATTAGAGAATAAAAACCCATATGTACTGCATAATTTCTTAATTTTATGACTAGTATTTTTATGATTTTTTTCACTCAAATTTACAGCTTATATGTCAAACCCTTTTCAACGTCCATTTTCTGTTCCACAGGAATAATATTTTATCACTTTAAAGTATTATTTGTATTCCATATATCATTTTACTAGAATAATATTTATTTCATCTTAAAAAGATATAAAAAAGAGGATGTTCCAGGTGAAGTCAATGTAAATTTTTCTAAGTAATTTTACATTAAGAATACATGAAAAAAATGGGGCACCTGGGTGGCTCAGTTGGTTGAGCATCTGATTCTTGATTTCAGCACAGATCATGATCTCAGGGTCCTGGGACTGAGCTCCATGTCAGGCTCTACACTCAGCAGGGAGTCTGCTTGAAGATTCTCTCTCTCCCTCTCTGCCCCTCACCCTGCTCATGTTCTCTCTGTGTCTCAGATAAATAAATAAATCTTTGAAAAAAGAGTTTATCAAAAAAATGTTAAGACGAGCTCTAAACCTGTATCTCAGACTGAAGTAGCCTGATTAAATATCACTGAATAATATCTTTCCATAAATTGAAGCAACTGTCCCCATGAATTCCAATCTGCACTCTATTCTGTGGATATTCTTTATGATATTAAATCAAAACATTGTAAATTACTCCCTCTATCATATTTGATGCTTAATATGACATTGTTTTTTTATTTGCAATCAAAATTTTCTTTCTTCAAATATTTTCTGAGAAATAATTTATTTTGTTAGAAAAGTATGAAATAAAACTGTAGAAATGTAAAGAGTCTAGGGGAAAAAAGAATAGAAATACTTGCTGTTTCATACACTGTGAAATAGAAAATAATGTTCCAAAAATGACACGAGAGTGTTTTACTTTTTTTTTTTTTTTTCCCAAATGAAGTTAAAATAAGTATGAATTCAATTTGGAGTTATTGCACATCTTAAGCATTATTGTTAAGTGAGTTATATAAAATGTCAACTAGTAAAACACATTTTTCCCCCTTGATTCTTAAACTGAAGAAAAATAATGAACTCACCAAATGTCATACTGAAATCTGAGGCTACAGCTCAGTAGTAGCTTCTTTTTATTTTTTCACAAATTGTCCTGCCTTTCTCTTTGCCCATAGTTTGGATGACATCATCAGAGCATTTTGGGTTAATCCTCATAACGTAAGATAGTGTTGTAGTTTCCAGAGCTGGCCAATTTTGCTTTTATCAGTGTGTTTTGAAGAGACTATTTCTACAAGTCCTGGGGCGACTACATATTTGTAGACTCCAACCTTGGGTGAGGCCTAACTGGCTCTGTGTCCAGTCGCCTTTCAAGTTCCCAGCACTGGCTTTATCCAGAGTCTCATGAATCTCCCTTGGGACTTCAAAAATTATCTTTCTCATTCTCTTTCTTCCTTACTACCTCCCCCCATAACATTGCTCTATATTTTGTAGAAAAAAATTAAGCCTATACAAACGTAGTGATAGCTGCATCTCTCCCTATCTCCTTATCTCTGACCCTTTCACCTTTTTATTTTTATTGTTTATTTTTTTTTATTTATGATTTTTTAAAATTATTATTATTTTTTATTAACATATAATGTATTATTCAACACAGGGGTATAGATCTGTGATTCATCAGTCTTATATAATACCCAGTGCTCATTACAACACATACCCTCCCCAGTGTCCATCACCCAGTTACCCCATCCCCCTCTGTTCCAGGAACCCTTAGTTTGTTTCCTATGATTAAGAGTCTCTTATGGTTTGTCTCCCTCTCTGGTTTTATCTTGTTTCATTTTTTCCTCTCTTCCCCCATGATCCTTTGCCTTGTGTCTTAAATTCCACATGTCAGTGAGATCATGTGATAGTTGTCTTTCTCTGATTGACTTATTTCGCTTGGCATTATACCTTCTAGTTCCATCCACATCTTGCAAATGGCACAATTTCATTTTTTTTTTTTTGATGGCTGCCCCCTTAACTTTTTAAAGATAATTTCCTCTACCTAGTGACCATACTTCCTTCCCCCTCTCCCCAGAATACTTTCCTCCTATCACTCCACTCATTTTCCTCACAGCTTTGTATTTATAAAGATTTGTTTATGGATTTTTCTCATTAGACCTTGAGCTCTTTGAGGAAAAAGACTATGGTATTTGTTTTGTTTTGTTTTTCACTTTGCATCCCTCAGTCCTACTATAGTTCCTGGAGCAAATTCTTTCATTTGTTCACAAAAAAAAAAAAAAAAAAAAAATCATTGCTATCCTACTATATGCCAGGCACTGCTATAGCATCTAAAGATACTGTGGTAAACAAGACAAAGTCCCTCCCATCACGGAGCTCACATTTTAGTTTGTAGGAGAGAGATTTTAAACTAATACACACACACAGGGTATAGGTCAGTATTAATTACTCTGCTAAGAACTAAAGGTAATTAGAGACAGGCTGGCTACTAAGACTGAGTAGTCAGTGAAGACTTTACTAAGGAAGTATAAACTGAGGGAGGTTTTTTTTTTTATTGTTATTGTTATTTAAAAGATCTGAATAACAAGAAAGAGCCTAACCTAGGGCAATCTGAAGAAAGAATATTCCAGGTTAGAAGGGAGAAGTAATGCAAAAGCCCAAAGTCGAAGTGAGTTTGGCTTCTTTGAGCACAATGGGTAGAGAGACACAGAGTGATAAAGATTTAGAAGCTGAAGCTGAAGAAAGTGGCAGGAATTGGGCAATGTAAGATTTAGTAAGTTAGGGAATGAGGGGTGTCATGGGAGGGCCTCACAACGTAGCTTGATGTGATCTATTTACATTTTAGAAAGGACGTGCTGATGGCTGGTACACAGATAGGAGCAACAGGGAACTCAGGAAGAGACTGATGAGGAAGTTGTTACAGTCTCTACGATGAGACAGGGTAGCAGCTTGAATGAGAGCAGTCGTAGCGAAAATGAGATAAGCAGTCAGATTTAGGGTGTGATTCGGAGGAAGAGTTGACAAGCTCCTGAGGTTGAGATGCACAGTTAGGGGAGAAGGGATCAAGGATAATGCCTAGGCTTTTGGCTTGAGCTGTATGGTGGACAGTTACGTTATTTACTGAGATGATCCCACAGCCATCCTCCCTCCTGCTGGAGAAAAGGGGCAGCCTCTAAGCCACTTACAGTCCAGGGCCACACATTTCATCCCCACAGAAAAAGAGGTTGTTTCTAGCCTCCTGCTCCATGTGTGAGCACTGCTATGGACACACTACCATGTCCTCAGAGAGAAGGACACACTGGACACACTACCATGTCCTCAGAGAGAAGCTGCCCTCCCATTATTTGTTGCCTCAGGTCCCAGAAAAAATAATCGTTATGGAGACCTTCTCCCTCCCCATGGTTGCAACAACACTGGCACCTGCAGGGAAGAATCGTCAAGCCCTGGACCCATAGCATCTATTCTGAACTGGCTACCCACCTTTCTTCAGGAGACAATCAGAACTTAGCTCATTGTGCCTCACCTCCCTCTTTACCTCATTCACCTGGAAACCAGGTCCCCAAGTCTTCTGTCATCCCTTCAGGCCCTACCCCTGTGCTCTCTGTAGATGCACTAATTGACTTGATTTCCCACACTTTGTATCTTCTTAAACACATTCTCCACCATTTCTTTAGGATAATCTCTGAACTTCCTCTTCACTTTAAAAAAAATATTTATTATTTATGCGAGAGAGAGAGAGAGAGAGAGAGGAAGAGAGGGTGCACGTGTGCAGGGAGAGGAGCAGAAGGAGAGGTAGAAGGAGGGGGAAAGAATCTCAAGCAGACTCAGCACTGAGTCAGAGCCCGAGATGGGGTTCGATCTCAGGACCATGAGATCATGACCTGAGCCAAAACCAAGAGTCAGATGCTTAAGGGACTGAGCCACTGAGGTGCCCCTCCCTTTACTTTTTAGGCCTAATTGAGTCCTGATTATCCTCTGAAAACACTACTTCCCCTAAAGCCCTCTAAGTGAGGGTTGCTTTTCCAGGTCTTTCAGGGCTGTGAGTGGGATAGACAGTCTGCATCTCTGTTTTCTACCTTCCAGAAATTGCATGCATGTACTTTGCTTTTCTGCCTGTTACCATAGATGAATGCTCTCTATTCCTCAATCCCCCCACCCAGACTCCATCCCCACCCCATTATGGGGGGACATCACACTACAAATTTCCCCCTTTACTCTTCTGTTCATTTGTTTCTCTTACTGGCACAGTCTCATCAGTATGCCAACATGCTGTTTTTCTCTCAATCAAGGAAAAAGAAAACCGAACCTTTTCTTGGCTATGCTTCTCCCACCAGCTATCACTCCTTCTCCTTATTTTCCTTTATAGTGGAGATATTCACAAGAATTTTTCCCCTTTTTCTCTTCCCCCCTATTTATTTTGGTAGCTTTTTATTCCAATCTACTTTCTACCATACATAAAAGTTTAAAAAATAGTACAACAAACTTCCATATGTCCTATTCCCAGACGTTTGTTTCTATTTTACTCTTCTATTATTTATCTATCCATATACATATACACAAACACACACACACTTTGTTTTTTCTGTCATTTGAGAGTGGTTGGAGACACTGTGCTGCTTACCACTAAACACTTTAGTATTTCCCAGGCATAAGCCTATTCTCTTTCATTGCCACAGTAAAGTTATCAGAATCAGAAAATTAAACATTCCTACAACACCATTATCTGATATAGTGTGTACATTCAAATTTTGTCAGTTGTCTCAATGCAAATCCATGATAACTCATTGCACATAATTATCATGTCTCTCTAATAGCCTTTAATCTGGAACCATTCCTCAGTCTTTCTTTACCTTTGCTGACTTTGACATCATTCCTAAATATACTCCTTTTAGGCATTTCCTCCCAACATTCTACTGAAACAACTCTCCTTAGCAAAGCCAGTAATCTCTACAGAATTCATTCTGATGGTCAATTTTCCATCTCATCTGACAGCAGCATTTGACGCCACCGATCACTCTATTCCTCTTAATTCAAGTTGATAGCATCTATCAGGACTCTACAGTCTTTTGATGTTCCTCTCTGTTCCCTGTCATCTCCTCCTCAGTTTTGTTTTGTTTTTTGTTTTTCTTCTGGTTCCTCCTCTACTTTTTCACCTCTTCAAGTTAGTTAGCCTCAAGAGCTCAGTTCTAGGGCATCTTCTCTTTACTTGCCACCGAGGCATTCTCACACCATCTCAATGGCTGATCACTTCCAGATACATATTTCCAGCCTGAGAGTCTCTCACAAACTCCAGGGTCAAGTATCTAACTCCCTACTTTACATCTCCATCAGTTCTAAAACCTGTCTTCCAAGGCTCTAATGATATTCAAACAGGCAATTCCAACATTCACTTCTCAGTCTTCTTCTTACTGGATCTTTCTGCCTCACTTATTTCTGTTGACCAATGCCTGTATTTTAAAATTTGAGTTCTTCGGTATTTATTATATTACTCTTTTGTTTTTCCTTTTATTTATCTGCTTTGCTTAGTAACTTCCAGTCTTTTTTTGATCTTACCTTTCTGGCTTCCCTTTGATTTTCTTTCCTCTTTAAACACTTTGGGTGACTTCAGCCAGAATTTGTACTAGCCATCGTTTTTATATTGATCATTTCCAAATATCTTTCTAGCCGTCATCTTTCTTCTGAGCAATAAACTCATATATCCAAATGCCTGATTGAGAGTTCAATTATCTATAGGGCAAAAATGTCCAAAGCTCATTATCTTTTTTTTTTTTTTCTAGCTTCTTAATTCCTTTCTTAATTCCTTTCTGATCACCTGTATTGGTAAATTTGGTCTGAAATAGCCTGTCACTCAAACAAGAAATTCTGGAGCTATCCTAGAGTTTTCCTCCTTCTCTACGTCCAGTTAGTTACCAAGTTTTGAATGTTTCTACCTCCTTGAAATACCCTATCTTGTCCTTTCTCTTCTCAAACCAGACCTTTATGTTCTAATTAATAAGTCTACAGGACAATAGACTTCTATTATCCCTGCTTCCTACTTAAAAAATCCAAGCACTGTGGCTGGAATAAATCCAGAAGGTGTTCAAATCATAGCTTTATCGACAAAGCTAGTTAACAAAACCATTTACTGCTGAGAATGCTTTTATTAAAGAGTAAATTTCTAGTTTAAATACAGACAGTTTAGGAAACTGAATTTTCATTCTTCATGACTAAGAACAAATTTGCATTTGATTCTCTTTCACAACACTGAGCAATTATGCTAAAATATCTAATATTTAAATGTTTTCAGAGAATTATTTCATGTAAATCTTTAATAAATTTTCATGTTTAAGCTGTGTTTAATGTTATTTGTTTAACTATAAAATATAATTAGTCTGCTGTGCTTCCTACAAGAAAATAATATAATTCACTTAAGAAAGTTTCTTTGGTAGCATGAATAAAATAATTGAAATAATGAGTTCTAAGAAACATCCCAGGAAGCACAGTTTCTTTTTATGTTTCCCTAAAAAATTAATTCTCATTCTGAATAATATTTGACAAAAATCTGCAATGTTTTCCATTTTCTTATCTTCTAGATGTTTTTTTATTTTTAAAAAGTAAAATAAAGATAAAGCAGCACCAGTTATCCCAGCAAACCAATGAAAGAAAAAATCTCTTTCACAACTGGTTTTGGTGTCCAGAATAGGCAAATCCATTGAGACAGAAAGCTGCTGAGTGATTGCCAG
This sequence comes from Ursus maritimus, assembly GCF_017311325.1. NCBI lineage: Eukaryota > Metazoa > Chordata > Mammalia > Carnivora > Ursidae > Ursus > Ursus maritimus. Next base: position 37,630,552 of record NW_024425341.1, on the reverse strand, counting down.
GGACTGAGAGAAGGGGGATGGAGAGTGACAGTTAATGACCATGGACTTTTTTTATGGGGGTGATGAAAATGTTCTGGAGTTAGATAATGGTCATAGTTGCATCATTTTGTAAATATGCTAAAAAATACTGAATTATACACTTTAAAGGGGCAAATTTTCTGGTATGTAAATTCTATTTCAGCTTTAAAAATTGGTTTTGGTATCAGAATAGTCGCATTATGTTGAATTCTAAAAGCACCTTGGATTCTTGCCAGATTGACAATCTATGCGGCCGAGAAGAACTGCTCCTCTAATAGCTCACATCTGGAGTAGAAAGTCGCTCACTGAGTGGTTTTAACAAGCCTCTGAGAGAGTGAGTGCTTATTTGTTTACTGATATTTTTGACCCATGGCAAATACATTCAATTTCTTCATTTATCAAGTAGGGATAAGCGTAAACTGTTAAAGAATTAGATTTATGAGTTGTTAATAAAAATATGTATAAGATTGATTGAAATTATAAGCTACTTATAACCTGGATGAAGTGGATAATATTTAATCATTCTTCAGAAAGCCCTCTTAATAGCTTAACCTCTGAATGTTACAAAATGGCTTATCTGGTTATTTTGAAGAAATATCACTACAGCAGTTTCTAACGATGGCTATGCACTGTTTTTCTGGAGGTCTTGATTCTGTAAAACATTTTTTTTTTGTTTTTTTGTTTTTTCTTTTTCTCTCAAGGGGCATTCTGTACAATTTTGTTCTGTATAAAAATTGTGGCCTATAAAAGAACACATTAGGGACGGTGAGGATGCATTTTATAAATTAGTTCATTAGAGGTAGTTTTGAAAAAAAGTCAGCTTCTCTAGGACATTTTGAACTATTTGTCCTGTCTTTCTCCACAAGACTGATTCTTCAGAAACACACCTGGTGCACACAGAGGTGGGGAAGTGCATAACACTGGGAATTTCCATTCACTTCAAGGAGAATTGCTCCGAAATGCCAAGGCCCACTTTACCACCCAAGGTACACGTAGAAACACTTCAAATGAAAGATGTTAAACTTAATTCTTTACCCTCAAATCTTAGCCTTTTAAGTGTGACGAATTAAGGGATCTCACAGTTTATTGGAATTTGCCTCATAGCCCTGCTGCCCTTCTTGCATAGTTCTGATTTAAAATTAAATAACTTTTCAAAACACAGTGTTGTCTTTCCAGACATAGAAAAAATCAACCCCTTGTTCCTTTCTAATTTACGATCAGTGAATTAAAATATTACCTATTGAGCTAACTATGTGTTACTAACATTTTACTGAGGCAGAAAGAACCCAATGCAAGTTTTTGATTCAAAGTTTTGAATTTGCTGTGCACACCTATAGTTCAAATAAAGACGAAGAGGGGGAATTTGATATTGAAATAAGACAACTTCGGTATCCTACAACACTTCCTTCCCTCATTAAAAAATGTTTTGTATAAAATATATTTAACTTTAGTGTAAAGTATTAAAAATGCACCTCAGTTACCTGTCATTGAAACTTTTAGCAATTGTACCTGTGCAGAACAGACATAGCCTGGACATAAATTGAAGAGGACTTCGAAGAGAAGTGAAAAATATGTCACAAAATTTGTTGTTTATTTATTTACTAATTCATGTATGTATTTCTTTATCACCTTCTTTACTAATTAGATTGTCCATGATATGGCAGGTCTTGGGTACACAGTAATGAATAAATAAAAACTTTATTGAGAACTCACAGAACTTCCCACAGGTCCTCAGAAAAGAGCCTATTGATTTTGATTTTGTTTTAAAGTTCATGTAATTGATTTAACAACATGATTTCCCCTGGTGCTATTTAGTATACTACAGTGAATGGTAAATTAAACATAGGATACTATGGATGGACAAAATGCTAGGAATTGATATAAAACAGCAGTCTGGGGCCACTTCTTATAGGAACCACATTTACTCATTTAGCCACCAATTTGTTCTAATTGCATATTTTAGGAAAATGTACTTATCATTATATTACTTAATAACAAAGATGTAATATAAAGAGAGCATTATAAAATACTATGAAAATGTTACCACTGAATATTTTATTTTTATTGTCCAAATCCCAAATTTTATGAAATCTGTAATTTTAGGTTTACAGAAGAAATGATCAGATTTCCCGCATCTGTATTTTAAAATGTCTCATGAATCTTAAGATTTATTTCCTTTTGACCTTTTTTCAATGCCGATTATATTTCTGTTTTTAGATTAAAGTCCATACAATGAAAATTTCATAATGTTCTAGTTTTCTTAATCATAAATTGTACATTGTTTTATGGATCATCATTTCCATTTTTTTTCTCTATGGAAAGTCTGCTTTTTATGGTATTTATAAAATACAACATCAAGATTAGTATTTTGCTACTAGTTCAGGATTTCAAGTTGAATTCTTTGTATATAATTATTTTATACCATCTTGTCTCCAAATTCCTTAATGTTGTTCTCAGAACCCAAACGACTCTCAATAAATGATTGTTTACCAAGTGCAAGTTAATCAAGAGTAGGCCTTTTGAAAATGAAATAAGGGTCCCACAAAAAGAAACCAATACGTAAATGCTGAGTACAGAAGAAATCTCTGAATTGTGAAAATGTGACACAGCAGGTGGTTTTTACCTTCTGACCTTGAATGATTCCAGTCACTGGAATTAACAGGTTGGGTTTTGCTGAGCACAAAGCAATTTCTGTGACAACTTTTTACATAGGGCCAAAGAGCAAACTAAAAAGCAGAAAGTGACTTTGTGTGATTTTCTGTGCAGCACAAAGACACCATTGAATTGTTTCTCTTTGTACAGTATAGGAAATGTTTAGCTCCATTGTGACTCACAGAATAGGCTTTTTAATTGTTCACTCAGCAATAGAGGGTATGTGCCACACGTTTCTAGTGCTTCGTGCTTTATTTTCCTAGATGTTACTTGAGTATCTAGCAGTAGTTTCAGCTTCAAATTGCAGAAGAGATTATTTAAATTTTTGAAGGTGCAGTACAAATAGGCTTCCCTGTATCCTTTGCATATTAACATTTCCAGGTACCTAGTGAAAAGAGATATATTTATTTAGATATATTTATTTAGATTTATTACTTCAATCTACAGGGTCATATTTTACACCAGTTAAATTTAATTCAGTGCTAGCTTTTGTCTATAGGAAGAGTGAAAATCAGTGAGGGAGGAAAGATTCATACAAAACCGTGTTACTATAATATGCAGGAGGGTGCAATTAGATACCCAGTTTATGTGGAAGAGAAGTGAATGCATCAGAAGCTCAAAGAAGAAGACCCTGTACAAGGCATGGAGTAGACAGCAAGATTTCTAAGGAGTGCTGAGACCAGTAGATGTGAATGGATGGGCATAGCTGGGTAGGCAGAGGGGGGAGAGAGGGAAACAATTTGTTCAGGCATAAGGCGTGGAATTTAGTTTGGTCGAGGTCTTGGAGGTCATCTGGTCCAACCTTCTAAGTGGTACATGAACTTCCTTTACTTCTGTGATCATTTTTGCAGTTGTTTTAGTTTGAGAATGACCTTTAGAGCCTCCCTTCAAGTTCAATCAGTCAAAAAGTGCCATTGATTTCTCTTTTAAAATGTCGTTTCTGTTTAGCCTTTCTTTTCCAGTCCTGTGCTGCCACTGTGGTTGAAGCTCTTTTCTTATGCTTGGTTTATTCCAAGAGCTTCCCAACACATCTTGCCTCTCGTACATCCTGCCTCAGATTTATCCTGCACTCCAGCATGCACATCCAATAAATTCTCTTAAAACGACTCTTTTCACCATATCATCAGTCACAGTTTATAGAATTGTTTTAAAAGCCTAGGCTGTCCTTTGAGTTTCTCAGCATGCTGCAAAACTGTAATTTCCCTCTTACCTCCCCCACCTCCATAGGAAGAGTCTTCCTTAGCAAGGCTAATCTATATTTTTCTCTGCACATGCCACGCCCATTCCAGACTTGCTGATTTTCCTCATGCTATGAGTGCATTCCTGAAATGCACACTCATCTTTCTTTGTCATGCTAAATTGTATTCATTTTTGAAGGTATAATTCTTTCCTCCATGAAATCATCCAAGACCATACCAGTTGTAGTGAATGTCACTTCCCTGAAGCCCTTCAGTGCTATTTCATTGACTCATATGGTACTTATATGTATTATACAGACTTGTTAATTAGTTTTTCAATATTTGCCTATACTGTCTCTGTATAATCTCGTCCATAAGTACTGAATATCATAACATTTATTTGACTGTTCCACAATGTCTATCTAAACTGTATGTAGTAAGTGCTTAGTTAAATACTTACTTGTGTTATTGAGTCAGAAATAAGATTAGCTCTTCTGAGGTGGGCCAAAATTTGGAGAACTTTGGAAATTTCTTTTCATTACCAATACATGAACAAGTAGAAGTCAGTGCTTTCTGAATTTTGACTTTAGAATTCATAGACTAAAATCTAAACCTCCAAACCCAAATTTACACAAAGCGTTTAATCATTCATAATCTGAAGTTGTATAGTCAGCAAGAAATGGGAGAGAGAACTTTAATCCTTAGTATTAAGAACAAACAAACAAAATTATGGATTATCACCACAGTCTTCCCCTTCCCAATGCATTTTTATATGACCTCTAAGAATGGGAGACGATCTTAACAAAGGTACCATTTATTTTCTTTTGACATAGTCATTATTGGGTATGAGCATGTATTTGTTTGAGTTTCCTTATTAACTGAGGATATTTCTATAATCAATTCATTTATTTACTCATTCAGAAATTACAGAGTACTTGTTATAGTACCTATTACAGGCCATGGTCTATGAAAGGGATGGAGATGTAGAATAGAAATAACAGAGACAAGATTCTTGGTGTTTTGTGTTTTTTTAAATATTTTATTTATTTATTTATTTGACAGAGAGAGAGACAGCCAGCGAGAGAGGGAACACACACAGGGGGAGTGGGAGAGGAAGAAACAGGCTCCCAGCGGAGGAGCCTGATGTGGGGCTCGATCCCAGGACCCTGGGATCACGCCCTGAGCCGAAGGCAGACGCTTAACGACTGAGCCACCCAGGAGCCTCAAGATTCTTGTTTTTGTGGAACTTACCACAGGTAAGCGATGTTTAATCAAATAAGCTGTTGGTCATCACGATAGCTAATTCATTTATACTTTTAAATATGAAACCCACTGCCATTTGTCTATTTAATGATAATATCTATCATATTTTGTGTAGAATGGACCAACAATCATAATCACAATTTGTGAAATAGTTAACTCCCAAAGAGTAAAATAATGTAATGGTTGCTTTTGGTAGGGATCCATTTGTGTTCTTTCCCTTTCTTTTAACTCTTATCGGTGTGTAGTAAAATATCGGAGTACTTGAAAGGCTCTAAGATGTTCAAGACGAGACCATATGAATATTGCTATTTACCTTAGGCAAAGTACTGCTCCCTGTTTATTGAACCAATTAGAGGTATTTTTAAGTATGTGTGCATCATATGTCCAAATAGATTATATATTTATATATTGCAAACCATATTTTTCACACATTTGTGTTCAGGTCTATGTCAGTCCTTTCTTTCTCTTTCTACCTATCCATCTTTTTATGAAACCACATAGGTCCAATTCAAGTTGCAGTTTCTGTGAAGCCTTTTTGATGCTTCTAGTACAAAAAACTGCAATAGATAAACCACATTTCTGTGTGCTGTTTTGTTCATTAATTGTTTCATGGCTTTATCTTTTTTACCCAGCCAATCTGAAGGATTTTGTGGGAAGAGATGTTTTAACCAGTTGTTTAAAAAAAAAAAAATCCTCTTTACCTAACACATAATGTTTTTTGCTATTTGCCTAAGAGGGTAGTACATCTTTCATTCACAACCAATAGGAACAGCTTGATGTAACCAGGCTGACGGTTATGCTTCTTCAAGTGTGCTACAGGGTAAGAAGCAGACAAAGCAAGTAAAGGAGTGGGGATTGGAATGAATTTCTAATAATAACAGCTATTATTAAAGGAAGGGTTTCTTAATGGAAGGGTTTTATCTCTTTCCCTGGTGAAATGGTCTAAAAATTGATTGTTTTGCTTTGCTAGATGAAAGGAACCTGCCAAAGGCGGAGTTTCTACAAAATCAACTTGGTTAAAAATTATTTGAGTGTTATTTGCTTGCCTTCATAAATCTGTATAATCTCGAGAGGCCCTGTGTTAATTATCTGGCTTCAATATAGGCCTCTACCATAGCGCTTGGTAGGCTCCAGAGCTCATGTCCGCTGTGTAGCTGATCCGTGTTAGCATGAGCCGGTGTTGGACGTCACCTGGCAAAGAAGGCTGGCACTGAGATTTCACCGCACATGTGCAGACATACCTCCCATGAACATACTCTTCAAGTGGTGCCCAAAGGGCCAGATAGAACAAATTTGAAATGAATTCAACAAGCTTCATAGAAGTTTAAAGTGGATCTCATTAAACAAAACAAAACAAAAGCACTAGCCCAGAGCTTAAAGTTTTCTTTACAAAGCTCATCTGTGAATCTTGGAAGACACTTTAAAGATATTTATTACTCCTGTTCTGTTTCTTTCCCATTTGAATTCCTTCAACATGACAATGATGATAACTTCAGTGTGAAGGAACATGTTAGAATATCTGACTGAGTTTTCAGAAGTATAAGCCACCTCTTCTCATCAAGGTGGCTGCAAGATCTTGTTTAAGGGTATTGCAGGCACTAACAACGCCGGGTCTGTCTTTGTGCTCAGTACAGGACGTATCTGCCGGATAGGACGGGCGTGGTCTTCAGTGCGCATGCGCCCAGTCTTCTGGTCTGCAGTGAGTTTACAGCACCTTAATTAGAGCAATCCGTTGAAAGTCAGTCTTGGTTAATGTTTGTACAGATGTGTGTGCTTAGCACCACCCAGTTGTGAACAAACGTCAGCAAACCTTTGGTAAACCGCATGTAATGTGGTCACTCATTTTCACGCACTCAAACCATTTTGCAGCAGCACTGCGTGCATTATTTCTCTCTCTCTCCTATGCTTTGCTAATCTGAAATGAGCTCAGAGTCAACTGTTTACAGGCTGAATCTCTTAATATCTGCTCTTGTAATATAAAGAATGAAATAAGGCTGACAAGGTATTCCTGAGCCATAATCAGTGATGAGCTTCAGTGATGACGTGTTTAAGACAGCTTTGCTTCAGTGCTGGTCAGCTCCTGTATATACAGTGCTGGAGTGTGTTTCGGGGTAAGCTTGTACCTGGAGTTGGTGGCGTGTGCCTTTGGAGACTGGGGAGTGTCTGCGGCCACTCAGATGTTGTCTGTTTTATAACCTACACCTGCAGCTCTGTCCTAGCTGAACCACTTCAACAATGTTACCTGCAGCCACCAACTGCTCTGGTTCTGGGTCTAGGATTCCTTTTTTTGGTCACAAGAGCTTAATCTTGGCTTTGTATTTAACAAAGAATAATTGTAAAATACATGGTGTCTTTTTTGTTAGTATTGTGTATTCATTCTCTGCTGAAATAAGTAAATTCTGTTACACGTGCTTGTGTGTGCATAGGGGTCTGTGTGCCTAGGTTCATTCATGTTGGAACCTGAAACTGTCAGTGCTCACTTCATGTGAGAGACTGCGCGCGTGTGTGTATGTGTGTGTTAGTGGCAGTTCTTTTTTATAAATAGTCTGCTCTGGATCAGTTGAATACATCTCTTTGTCTGTTATGGATATGGTATTTTTCCTCTTTCACTGAGCTCTTTCACCCCATCACGAAATTGGGAAAGTCGAGATGAAGCAGAGGTCTGGAAGAGACAGGGCTATGTCAGCAGTGGCTATGAGCAATAGAAGGCTGAAGAGCAGCCTTTCAAACTATTTTGCATTTAATTGTAACTTGATGTGGAAGCTACACATGCAATAGAAATACAGGTCCTGACTTTCTAAAGGTGACTTCCAGCTTTGTGTGTGTCTGTGTGTGTACTGACTCTTGGGGATCATTCGTTAACATTTGAATTTGTATTTTATATTTTTCTTTAAAATTATTTCCAATTATGGAAATTTGAATAGTGCCCTTTTCTGGTCCTTTTATGAACCCTCTGTCCATTCTGAGCTCTTTTATGCTGGCTTTTGAATACAAATAACTATGTCATAGAACATACCGTCCTTACATTTCAGTGTTTGAGATTTCTGAATTCTTGTAATTATGTAATAATATACAAACTGGGGGGGGGGGAATAATATACTACATATACTTAATCTCCATATTTATGGTAGGGACAAAAATAGACTAGCTCATAGACTTTTTCTTCAAGACATAAGAAAAGAAACTCTAGACATTATTTTGCACTGTCTACCAACTTTCAAAGGCAATCCTAGTGGCTTATATCTCTCGGTATTTTTTCTAGCACAAAGCATAGGATGTTGCTTAAAAATAGTCCATATTTAGAGTATGAATGAATAAATGATTGGATGGATAGGTGAACAAATCATGCCTTGTGATCTCAGGAAAGACGTGGCTTATGGCCTATGAACAAACGGGATGGGAGTAGTTTCCTAGGGTCAACCACCTTAATAAGCACAATATATCATTCATTTCTCCCACTGCATGTCCTAGATTAATATTTCCTAATTAGAGATCTTTGGTTTCCACTCGGTGAATTTCTGTTTTAACTTCCCTCACCCTCGTTGTGTAAGAAAATTCTCCAGTGACATTCAGCTGCTCTTTGCCTAGAATTTGAGTGCAGAAACAAATTACATGCTTAAAATGGATTAGAATGTTTCACCACACATTGGTCTGGGATGAATACCCTGCTAGGAACAGACGGCTCTAATTAGAATGTGCTCCTATGGCAGGGAATTTGATTAGAGATGAGAAAGTTATAAATTCTTCATGGGAAGAAATTGTCTGATAAAATTAAAAATTACCTGTATTTTATGGATATTCTCTCTGCCTCTTATCCCACAGAGTTGCTAATGCTAAACCCTGTGACATGAAGTTACATTAATAAATATGTGAAAACTAAATTTGTTAGCAGAAAATTGATTTAAATATTGTAAAATCTTAGATAAAAATAATGACAATGGTTAAAGATGGTGCTGAGGAGTAGCCGTTTGTCCTGCACTTGGTTTGCATATAACCCTTTCAAAGCATACACATACACAGACACACACACACACGCATAAAGAGCCCCTCCTTTTAAAATTTCTTCTTAGAATTATTTGGGTGGGAGTAACATATGACTGTAGCGGTAGTAGAGAAGATTGGAGCACTTGGTAATGGGAAATTATTTAAATATATTCCATCTTGCAGGAGGAAAAAAAATGTCATACCTACTGAAAACAGAAAGATGTGTTCTCGTTAAAGATGTATATTCTTTATATGCTGGCCCCGTGCCTCTGGTCCTCCTCTGCCCCAATTGTAGGCCTCCACCCCCCCCCCCATCCAGCTTTGATATATACCGAAGAATTCAAGAGTTGGGGAAATTCTCCAGAATCTCCATTTCATAGCTACCCCTGCAGTTTCAGGGATTATAAGTGGAAGAAGGGTCTCTATTAAACAGATACAACATTTAAAGAAGATCAGGAAATCCTTTAAGAATGGTGGCACTTCAAGAATTTGGAGGAAAAAAAAAAACAGTAGAACAAAAACAGCTTCTCTATGGAATCAAAGAATCCCGTCTTTCATCAAGGACTATGGAGAATTTGACACCTTTTAGAAGCCTATAAATAATGAATCCTACCAACATTAAACATGATTAAAGACTCTACAGACATTATAATACATTAAAGAAAAAATAAACATTGGCCCCTAATTCCAAATGGTAGAATCTTGACTCTTAATTGCTAACCCAGTGGTGCTGGTGGAATAGGGATGGGGAGAGCGTGTGGAGGAGGGTGTCCATCAAGGCCTGTGCTAGGCATCCGTTGTCTGTGCCCTATTACTTGATTACTGTCAACAGCTACCCACTGACCACCCACTGTCTGGGTGAAACAGACAGTAAGTTCATTCATTCCATTTTTCCCCCTATTCTTTCATCATTAGAAAATTAGCTATAGGATAGGGATTCTCAAAGGGAGATTTTTCACTCCTCTCCCTGGGGGCAGGGCTGGACATTTGCCAAAGTCTGGAGACATTTTTGTTTGTTACATACACATTATGGGTGTTTTTGTGTGCACACTACTACCATTTAGTGGTAGAGGCCAGGGATTCTGCTCAATATTCTACAATGCATGAGACACACCAAGGACAATTAATTATACAATCCTAAATGTTAATTGCACCAAAAGTTGGGAAAAAAAAAACTCTAAGCAGAAACAGTAAAGAATCCCGATTTTATCTTTTTGTGGAAATTGTATCTCCTGCTAAGAGCGTTTTCGTATTTGTTGCAAGTAGTGTTCCTTGTGAAGAGACTCTCAGATGGAAATGAGCAAATAAGGTGTCTATTAGGGAGTAATTTATGGATTAACACCTGTGGGAGGATGGGAAGGAAGAGGATTGGACAGCGAAGTTGAGCTGAAACGAAGTCCAGTGAAGGACTTACTTAGCCAAACCCACCGAGAACTCTGAAGTTGGGATGAACTTTCAGAGTTGCTCCAAGAGGTGAGCAGGCAGGTCCTTCATGCCCCCTGTTGGTCAGTCATTAGATGTGGGCTGCCCTGGACAGAGCCACCACTTGAGTGAAGCAGTGGTCTCAAACCGTGGCAGTCCTCAGAGAGTTGACAGCCGAGGGCCGTTTTTCAACAGCACTTCCAACCACTGGGGAAATAGGTTTTTCCCGAAACGGGGATCCAGCTGGGGAATCCCGGTGTCCTCCACAGTTTCTTACACAGCCCCATAGTGAAGCTCACAGCTTCTACTGCTTACAGAGAGAGGAGTCTTGATGGAGTTAAGATCCTGATTCAAAGTTTCAGTTTTGTAATGCTTTAAGACATTCAAGGTATTTCAAATGGCATTATACCTTTAATTAACATATCCACTTACAAAATACTGCACTTTTTTGAAGCATGCAGATGTATCAAAATTAAACTGATAAATTAATAAGAAATAAAATAGAGATGTAAGACCAAAAAAATTTAAAAATATCTACTAGATGTAAAACTGTGGGGGCGCCTGGGTGGCACAGCGGTTAAGCGTCTGCCTTCGGCTCAGGGCGTGATCCTGGCGTTCTGGGATCGAGCCCCACGTCAGGCTCCTCCGCTATGAGCCTGCTTCTTCCTCTCCCACTCCCCCTGCTTGTGTTCCCTCTCTCGCTGGCTGTCTCTATTTCTGTCTAATAAATAAATAAAATCTTAAAAAAAAAATAATTGGCCTTTAAAAAAAAATGTAAAACTGTGGTAGATATTTCAAAAAAATGAGTTTTGCAGTCTATTTCTAGTATTAATTAGTAATTACCAATATCATAATTTTTTAAGATTTTATTCATTTATTTGAGAGAGAGAGAGAGAGTGCGAGTGAGACAGCACAAGCAGGGGAAGCAGCAGACGGAGGGAGAGCAGGACTCTGAGATCATGACCTGAGCCAGCCGTTTAACCATCTGAGCTACCCAAGCACCCCAATATCATCATATTTTTAACTTAAAGTTTTCATTAATTTAATCCCATGTGATGTCAAAGATACCAACTAGCAACTATTCCTAATAAAACCATTAATATATTACTTTATATAAATACTAAAACTATTGGAAAAAGCTCTTTCATATATATATATGTATATATATACACACATATATATGTATGAAAAAATATAAAATATACAGTGCAATTCAGTTCAGTAAATATTTATTGAAAAAGTAAAATGGTCAAAGACACACTAAATATATCTCAGTGAATAAAAGAGTAAGGAAGATACTGTTTTTAGTATAGGGACATTTACAATCTAGCAGCATCATAAAAGAGTACATAAAAAGTAATAAACATGATACATCCCTGAAGCAGCACGAGTATTGTCTCTGGAGGTTTAGAAAGAGTACTCACTCTGTGTTGGTGTAGGGTGATCAGGAAGAGCTCCCAGGAGCTCATCTATCGACAGGATTTTGGCAGGTAAACATGCATGATACATGAGATTATTTCAGGCAGAGGAAAGAACGTAAACTTGCAATTTTAAACAAAGATGTATATATATTTTTAATATATATTGGATCTATAGAGAACTATCCTCTTTTCCACTTAATGTATCTGTTTAATAAAATGAAACCCAAAATAAGTAGTTTGGCAGTTTTAAATATCTACATTGAGAAAGCAGTATTTCTTTGGAATAAAAGCCTATTTTCTTCATCATTACAGGGTTGTGCTTCAATGAATATTTGTATTTTCTTAAATCCTTATAAATGTTTTCCTTTATCATTATAGGGTTTTGCTTCAATGAGTATTTATTTTCTAAAATCCTTGCAAATGTTCATGATTAGATATGCAGCTTCCACTGGGGAGGAATTTATAGAAGTAATTTTTTTTTTTGTATCAAGTAAACAGCTATCAGAACTCAGGATCAAATATTTTCAGGATGGGCAGATCAGAACTGTTTACAGTCAGGAAACCAGGAAAGCTCGAAGGGTCAGGAGAATGGCAAATGCTGCAATATGGGAGTAAGACTTAGCACTAGTTATTCAGGAAATCAGTACAAACAGGTAAGTTCCAAACGCTGAGTCTGAAAAGTAATCATTAGTCTATGGGGTAAACACAGACGTGGCACAAGCACTAACAGCCAAAGATACAAACCAAGTCTAAATACTGAGTATCCATTTAGCCGGTTGCTGAAGGCTAATGGGTGGAAATTCAGCAATAGGAATTGGTATACACGAGGAGCATTCGTATGGATCAAGAACCCTGTCATTTGGTGTAGGAGTCAATATGAACTTTTGGTTAGTACGGATGAAGAAGGTATGTATGTGGGAAATAAAGGGCCAAATTACCAGGTGGGTGTTCAGGTACCAGGAGCAAGGCTGGAACACAGTGCTCAAGGATCCAAGGTGTCAGGGATCAGGCAAATATAAAATAATAATAATAATAATAATAATAATAATAATAATAATAATAAAAAACAACTGGTTTGAATAAACTGGCTTATTAACAAAGTGAGGTTTCAAGCATGTCACGTGATTTAAGGTGGAGATAATGGATCTAGGGCCAGCACTGTAGCAGGTGGGCTCTAAGAGGCCTCCAGGTATTACCTGCCTCCTGGTATTCAGGCTCTGATGGGATCCTCTTTCCTTAAGTGTAGGTAGAGACCCATGACTTGTTTCTAACCAGTAGAATACAACTAAGATTGTGAGATGTTACTTCCATGATTTTGTTACATGAGCTCTTCACTTCTGTCTTACTGTCATATTCTCTGTATTGATGCTTTCTTGGTGGCCCTGATAAAGTAAGCTGCCAAATGAAGAGGCCCAAGTGGCAAGAAACCAAGAGCCAGCAAGGACCTGAGGACCTCATTCTGACAACCTGCCAGAACTGAATCCTGCCAAAACCCATGCAAACTTGGCAGTGGATCTTTCTTGGTAGAGCCTCAAATGAGACCCCGTTCCTGGTTAACACTGTGACTGTAGCCTTGTAAGAGACACTAAAACAGAGAATGTAACTAAATAGTATCTAGACTCCTGACCGTAGAAACAGTGGGATAATAAATGTGTGTTGTTTTAAGCCTCTAAGTCATGGTAATTTGTTACACAGCAGAAGATCACTAACATAGGCATTGAGTTGGTTGGTGAGGCTAAATGACTATTAGGCTGAATAGTCTTGAAGGCAAAGGTTGGTGAGAGGAGACAAACAGGGACGAACAGCCAAGTACATCTGTGTATGATCACTGTCAGCACTTGCAAGGACAGGACAGGGCACTTCTGCACACCCTCCGCTCTCTCCTCTCTTTTTTCTTGCTAGAATGACAACATTTTGTTGTGTACACTTTCTGGTTGCAAGGCTATAAACCAATGAATGGGTAATATACAAAGATCTAGCTCTCTTTTAAACAAATCAGATCCAGTTCTGCTGCTAGTACGTGGAAATAGAGTTTTGGGTTAAATCCAATTGTGTGGAATCCAATTTTAATAGGAGGAACAGAAACAGAATCTCAAAGTGGTGTTCAGAAACACGTTCAGTGTTCTTCTGGTGAATTAAAAAGTAAACTTTGATATGATGGTTGAAAGTCCTCATATTCTTGATTCCAATTTTATTTTTCCTCCTCTAACCTTTAGTGGAATCAGTTATTTTTTATATAGACAACTAGAAGGGCAAGGTGAAAAGTCTTAATCCCCAAGGATATTATATTTTAATAGCTTACTGGGGAATAAAAAAGGTAAAAACATTATACTTTAGGAAATGAACAGAAATGAGGAGTTCATTAGATACAGCCATGAGGGATGAAATCTAAATTATGTCTCTTGTTCTACCACTGATTCATTTTGTAATGTTGGTAAATTTCTCAACCTTTTCGGTGTGTGTGTGTGTTTTTCCCAGTGCTTTCAGAAACAAAACACTATATAAATAGGAAGGTTTTTGAAAAACTTTTTAGTGTATTATGCCATGTTTGAATACTTATTTGGAAAAGATTGTGAGATCTAACAGGAGATCAACAATAACCATGTTTGTCAGATTAGTTCCTTACTATAGGGCTTTGTTTATATTTTTCTATTTTAATAACTATTTCTAGGTGGCCAAGATTAAAAGCTAATGTCTTTTGCTTAAAATTTAGTCACAAGAGTAGAGCATCTGTCACAAAACAGGTGGTTAGAATGTAGAGCTGTGAATACTTAGAAATGCCTAATAATTAGATTTTTTCTGTTTTATTTAATTTTATAAATATTTTTCCAGTTAAAAAATGAGTATCTTAATTACATATTTTAGTATGCTTATAACTTTTTGCTGTATTAGAGCCTACTTCATTTATATGAAACAGGCACATTTTTCAGTATTGGGAAATTTTTATATGGTTAGAGAAAAGGAAAAATAAAATGAAACTAGAAAACCTAAATTAAAAATTGCCACTAAATCAAATCAGAAGTCATTTTTCACATAAAATAAAAGGCCTTTCCTCTGCAACAAACGAAATATGATAAGAAATCTATAGTGACAAATAGCTCTTTTCAAAGTATAGTGGAATTGGCATTCAGTGTTTTTGGAAGTTGGTTATAAACAACATTAAATAAAATGCTCTTATGACTTAGGTTCTGGTAAAGACTATAAATGGAGCTTTGCAGAGAAAAATTCTTACAGACTGACACCTAGAGAAGCACAATTTTGAGATGGTGTTTTCTTTAGAAGTCAAGCTAAGGTGTACACCTACAAGTTTTAGGCGGGAGGAAACGAAGAAGAAATAGGTAAACTTACAAAATTGTTATTAATGACAATAGCAAAAAACAAAAGTTCCCATGGTTTTTAATTGAAAGGATGTTACTTAAAAATGACTTAGCATATTACAATAATTTTACATAGGATAAAGATATACATATTTTGTTCAGTCTTATATTTATACATGTATGAAAATTTGTAACCAAAAATAAGGACAATTCTATATAATCTATAAATAATTATTATCATTAAACAAAATCAAATGCAACAGAGATGACAATTTATTTATTTATTTATTTATTTATTTATATACAGTTGATTCTCATTATTCGCAGCAGTTATGTTTCCTAAAGTTGCCTCCAACGCTGAATTAGCAAATGCTGAGTCATTGCTCCTTGGGGGACTAGGTACACATATATACATAGTTTACATAGATTATGTAGTCTTAAATTCAGAAACAACTCATCCTGGTATATTCTGTTTTCTTTTTCTAATTTCTAAAATAGTTTCTATTCTGTTTTATAAAAGAAAACGAGTTCCCAAAATGTTAAGAGACTTGCCTGAGGCTGTTCCACCAAAAGGTGCCAGCGTAGGGATTCAAAGCTTGGTCCAAGCAGCCCCAGAGTGGGAGCTCCTTGCACTGTGCTGCACAGGGCTACCCCTGTCATCTCCGCTCTCCGCTTATGTCTATGACAGCTGGAACAGGAAGGCAGAGGTAGCTTCATTGGCGGCATCTGGGAATGTAGGAAGTGGGGGACTCACATCTTTTCCTGTTCTGGACATGCGCGTGAATGGACATGTGCATGAATGCACCAAGAGTGTTAATTTTGGGGTTACAAACAAATTTTAGTAAGTAGTCGATTTTATAAATACGAAATCTGCAAATAACAAGGATGGACTGTAGTTAGTCCAGGAAGCTTCTCAGCCTTTACCAACCAGTATCACAAAGACATAGACCAACCAGTATGGATGTCAGCAGTAAATAATTGGCATGATTGTGTCGGCCTGTACAGGCTACCATCCTGGATCACCTCAGACTGTAAAACACATTTCAGAAACACATTTCTGGTTTTCCGTATACGACTGCATTTGTACTAACAGCTGTTGTAGAGCAGCATTTCGTTTTTGATGTATAAACTGTGAAAAAATATTAAACTATCATTTTCTCCTTGTACGATCTAGCTTCAAGGTATTGCTTACATTATTTTCATTTAAAATGCTTCAGAACTTGTATTTGGATTAAACACAATAATGATTACAAGTATCTGAAGATAACTGGGCTTCAGTAAGGATATCCGTGAATCAACCAGGGTGATAGCTCTCCAATGAAGGGGAACCAAGGTCAGCTGTTCCACTTTAGATGCCATATTACTTTCGGTAGTCTACGATTACTTACATTGAGCCAGAAAATGCTTTTACTTTTGCAAAGGTTTTCAAGTCTAAAGGCCAGCAATATCATTTATTTAATTTTTATTATTTTACAGGTAATTTCTATGGCAGTTTTCAATTTTACATGTTTACAAAAGGTTATGCTTCATTAATCTTTAAGTGTGAAGAAAAAATTTTCTCTACACATTAAACACAGAGAGTTATTACCAGATCTATCCCTAAAAATGACGTAAACAAATTACAGATAAAATGTTAGTACTTTGCAATTTTAGTAGCAGAGAGAGTATTCAAGAAATATATCACTCTAAAGTGAGTAAGAAGTCTTATGGCAGGACTTCATGTTTATACAAGAATGGGGCCCATGTGGCCTTGGAGGGTGCAGGTTTCTGGATTATATTTATAATTTTCTCCCTCTCTCTTTCTCGCTTTCTGTTTCTGTTTCTTTTTCTCTTTTTCTCTTTCTTTCTCCA
This sequence comes from Ursus maritimus, assembly GCF_017311325.1. Classification (NCBI taxonomy): domain Eukaryota; kingdom Metazoa; phylum Chordata; class Mammalia; order Carnivora; family Ursidae; genus Ursus; species Ursus maritimus. The sequence goes on along the minus strand of NW_024425341.1, from coordinate 37,613,446 downwards.
TCTCCTTCTCTTCCCTTCCCTCCCATTCTCTTCCTTCTCCCCTCCCCTGCCTTTTCCCTTCCCTTCCTTTCCCTTCCCTTCTCTTCTTTTTTTCCTCCTCTCCTCCTCTCCCCTTTCCTCTCCTCCCGTCCTCTTCACTCCCCTCCCCTCTCCTCTCTGCTCCCCTCTCCCTCCCCCTTCATTCCTTCCTTCCTTTCTCCCTCCCTCCCTCCTTCCCTTCCTTTCCCTCCCTTCCTCCTTTCTTTCTTTCTTTCTCTCCTTTCTTTTGTCTGACCTTCTCTATTGCTATTATCCCAGCCCTAATTGAGCTGTTTATCCTCTTGTTTGCCTATACCAAGTCTTTTCTAAAATTAAAGTCTAGCGGTCACTTGGAGATCTTGTTAAAATACTAGGTCTAGTTCAGTAGCTTTGGGGTGGGGCCTGTAGTTCTCCATTTCTCACGTGCTCTCACATGGTGCTGATGCTGATGCTGATCCTGATGCTGCTGTACAGCCGGCCGTTCTTTGAATAATCTGATCCTAGACGACTGCACCTGCTTCTTAGGGGTTTCTGTCCCATTGAGTGTCTTCCCATTATGCACGAAAGTGTTTCCTGTAGCCAAGAGGATCTCCCTAAGGTTCTTACAGAAGCACCCTCATAACTCCTACACATCACTACCCCTTTCTTCCCTAGAATATTAACTACTACTCTGACTTCTCTAGTTATAACTTTTTCTCACACACCCCTTTAGAAAGTGTTTTCCACGTGTGCATTCATTGCCACACATTATAATTTAGTTTTGCTTCTTGTCTTGAATTTCTAAGTAAATACTATTTATTAAATAAAATCACAGTATGACATCTCATATGCCTGGCTTCTTTGCTCAAAATTACCTTTATGAGACTTATCTATGTCATTATATGCAGTCAGTTTCTTTGCTGGATAGTATTATTATAAAGATGTATCACTATGTATCTTTGTACTCTTGGTAGATAACTGGGTTGTCTTTGGCTACACCAATAATGCTGCAGTAAACATTCTAGAACATGTTCTAGAATAAATTTTAGTTGCTGTTTACTTAGGAGTGAAATTGTTGGGCTATAGGGTATGTGGGTTATCTTCTTCAGCTTTAATATGTAACGCCAGACTCTTTTTCAAAGTGATTATGTCAATTTGCTGATCCAACCTCAGTATATGAGAGTTCCTGTTGCTCTATAAGCACTTGCTACTGTCTGTTATTAATTTTAGGGAAATTTAGAAAATCTAGAGGGTATATAGTGTCTCCTACAGTTTTAATTTGCTGAGTATTAAGGTTAAATGCTTTAAAAGTATGTTTCTTGGTCAATTATAACATCCTCTTCTATGAGACTTTGTTCAAGTATTTTTTTTTAACTTATTTTATCAGTTGGCCATTTTCTTACTGTTTTGTAGAAGTTCTTTATGTTGCTTATGTGTATTGTATGTATTTTCTCCTGCCTGTGGCTGGTTTTATCACTGTCTTAATGTTTTCTTTTGTTAAGAGGAAGTTGTTAAGTTTAATATAGTCCAGTTGAGCAATATTTTATTTTAAGGTTCCTGCTTTTTTGATCCTATTAAAAAAGTGTTTCCAGGATGCCTGGGTGGCTCAGTCGGTTAAGCATCTGCCTTTGGCTTAGGTCATGATCCTGGGGTACTGGGGTTAAGCCCCGAGTCAGGTCAGGTTCCCTCTCAGCGGGGAGCCTACTTCTCCCCCTCCCTCTAACTCTCCCCCTGCTTGTGCTCACTCTCTTTCTCTCTCAAATAAATAAATAAAATCTTTAAAAAAAATGTTTTCCCACTCCCAAATCATAAACTCTTATATTATCTTCTAGAAGCTTCATGAATTAGTTTTCATTTTTAGCTTTACTTGGAATTAATTATTGTGTATGTTACGAAGTAGGAGTCAAGCTTAATGTATTTTTCTGTATAGATATCCCATTGATCCAGCACCATTTATTGAAAAGACCATCTCTTCCATACTGCTGCTTTTCCTAAGTCAAGTATACATTAAGCATGTGTCTGTATATGGACTTTCTAATGTATTTAATTGATCTCTCTTTAATCCTAGTGCCAATATAACAATGTCTTAACCACTGTAGCTTTCTTTTGAGTCCTGATAGAGGGTAATTTCCCCCATCTTGATGTTTGTATTCAGAAGTGCTTTGACTATTCCTGTGTCATTGAATTCACATATACATTTTAGTATCTGTCAATTAAAAAAAAAGTTGGGATATTTGTTAGATTGCATTGACTCTATAGATCAATTTGGGGCAAATTAATATCTTTACTACACTGATTCTTTGAATTTATAAATATGTTATATTCCTCTATTTATTCAGGTTTTCTTTAATTTGTTTCAGTAATATTTTATAGTTGTTCATTTAGAGGGTTTATATATAAATTTGTTAAATTTATTCCTAATTTTTATTCTTCCATAAATAGCATGGTATTTTCTTTACTTGTCGCCTTAGAAAATGTGTTTTTAATTTTTATTGGTTATTTTTGTCATAATATTTTTTCTTTTTTCATTATTTTTAGATTATAAACAGTATTTTTAAACAATTTATCTCTTTAATGCCAATAAGTTGACTTTATATCTACCAATATTATAATATTTGCTAATTATTTCTAACATCAAATATAAAAAAATCAGATATGTTTTTAAAGAAGTAGATCAAAATCTATCATAATTAACATCATTTAAGCTTACTAGTCTATATTTAAGTTCCCTGTTCCTGCTTATTAAGCTTGTGCAGTTATAATAAAAGTGCATATTATGTATGAGCTCCGTATTTAAGCATCTCCATTAAGACAGCTTGATCCATAGCTGGCCCTCCTCAAAGAGGTAAAGTTCAGTAATACCAGTAAAAGCAATAAATAGTTTTTTTTACTATTCTTAGCTGATTTCCCTCTCAGGTGATTGAATACATAGCAATAATAAACTGGGATATAAACACATCAATATATTTTGTGATTCCACAATAAAATATGGGCCCAAGGAACCAATATGTGCAAGATTAAGAAGAAATTTGACATGATTTACACAAGAGAAAATTTGGAAGGAACACAAATACATGGAGGTTAAAGAGCATCCTACTAAAGAATGAATGGGTCAACCAGGAAATTGAAGAAGAATTAAAAAAATACATGGAAACAAATGAAAACCAAAACACAAAATTTCAGAACCTTTGGGATAGAGCAAAGATGGTCCTAAGAGGGAAGTATATAGCAATACAGGCCTTTCTCAAGAAGCAAGAAAAGTCTCAAATACACAGCCTAACCTTACACCTAAAGAAGCTGGAAAAAGAACAGCAAATAAAGCCTAAATCCCAGCAAGAGAAGAGAAATGCTAAAGATTAGAGCAGAAATCAATGACATTTCAAATCAAAAGAACAGTATAACAGATCAGTGAAACTAGGAGCTGGTTTTTTGAAAGAATTAATAAGGTTGATAAACCCCTAGCCAGATTTATGACAAAGAAGAGAAGGAACCCAAATAAATAAAATCATAAATGAAAGAGGAGAGATCACGACCAATATTGAAGAAATACAATTATAAGAACATATTATGAGCATTTATATGCCAACAAATTAGGCAATCTGGAAGAAATGGATGCATTTCTAGAAACATACACTCTACCAAAATTGAAACAGTAAGAAATAGAAAACCTGAACAGACCCATAACCAGCGAAGAAATTGAAGCAGTAATCAAAAATCTCCCAACAAACAAAGAGTCCAGGGCCAGAGGACCTCCCAATGGAATTCTAACTATTTAAAGAAGAATTAATACCTACTCTTCTGAAGTTGTTTCAAAAAATAGAAATGGAAGGAAAACTTCCAAACTCATTTTATGAGTCCAGAATTAACTTGATCCCAAAACCTGACAAAGACCCCACCAAAAAAGAGAAATAGAGACCAATATCCTGGGTGGACAGCAAAGCAAAAATTCTCACCAAGATACTAGCTAATAGGATCCAACAGTACATTAAAATTTAACTTAACTTTTAAGTTAAAAATAGAGCTACCCTATGACCCAGCAATTGCACTACTAAGTATTTACCCAGAGAATATAAACAGTGATTCAAATGGGCACCTTCATCCCAATGTTTATAGCAGTAATGTCCACAATAGCCCAACTATGGAAAGAGCCCAGATGTCCGTTGACAGATAGGTGGATAAAGAAGATGTGGTGTACACACACACACACACACATACACACACACACTGGCATATGACTCAGCCATCAAAAGAATGAAATCTTGCCATTTGCAAGGATATGGATGGAACTAGAGGATATTATGCTAAGCGAAATAAGTCAGTCGGAGAAAGACAAATACCATATGGTTTCACTCATATGTGGAATTTAAGAAACAAAACAGATGAACATAGAGGAAGGGAAGGAAAAATAAAATAAGATGAAATCAGAGAGGGAGACAAACCATAAGAGACTCTTAACTATGGGAAATAATCTGAGGGCTCCTGGAGGGGAGGTGGGTAGGGGAATGGAGTAACTGGGTGATGGGCGTTAAAGGAGGGCAGTTGATGTAGTGAGCACTTGGTGTTATATGCAACTGATGAATCACTAAACTCTACATTTAAAAATAATAATACACAATATGATAATTAAATTGATTTTAAATTAAAAAAAAGAAATTTGGCATGATTTAAAAGAGATTGTGGGAGAATAAATATAACCGAGTACTCAAATCTTAAGCATGTAATGCCATGATTTTTTTATAGCTACATTTTAATATGTAATATATACTTAAAATATATATAATTTTAAATTTAAATATATTTATATATGTTTACATATTATATTTATCTTATGTCCAATTACATATGTTATTATATTATTTACTTTGCATATATATATATACGTATACATACATATATATACATACCCATGTGGTCTCAACACAGATTATTTATTATATTATTTACTTTGCATATATATATATACATATACATACATATATATACATACCCATGTGGTCTCAACACAGATTAAAATAAAGAACATTTACAAGATTACGGAAGTTTTTCTTTTGTCTCTTCACAATTAATACCTATTGCATTCTTCAGAGAAAATCATTCTAAATTCTATCTCTGTAAATTAATTTTTCTTTTCTTGAACTTTATATAAGTGGAATTACACAGGGTGTAGTAGCATTTTGTGTTTGGTTTCTTTAGTTTTTCATTACATTGTGCAATTTATCCTTATTGTACATGCAAGTACTATTTTTAAGTGCTCTATAATATTCTACTTTATGGTAAAGACCACGATCTATTCATTCTACTCTGGACAGACATTTGGGTTCTTTCTAAATTCTGATTATGAACAATTCTGCTATAAAAATTCATATTTTTTTGGTATACATATACCCTCACTTTTCCTATGTGTATGCTTAGGAGTGCTGGGTCATAGGTTTGATATATGTTTAACTTTGATAAATATGGGGAAAACATTTTAAATTAATACAGTGAAGGGGCACCTGGGTGGTTCAGTCAGTTGAGTGTCTGCCTTCGGCTCAGGTCATGATCCTGGAGTCCCAGGATTGAGCCCCACATTGGGCTCCCCACTCAGCAGGAGTCTGCTTGTCCCTCTGACCCTCCTCTCTCTCATGCTCTCTCTCACTTAGTATCTCTCTCTCTAATGAATAAAATCTTTTTAAAAAATAAAAAAATAAATTAATACAGTGAAACTATAATTCTCTAATTTTGGGAGATCAAAAGGTTTTTTATAAGAATGGGGCTAAAAATAATTGGTGTCATTGCAGAAGAGATTGTAGATGAAGAATTGGTTAAACAGTTTGGCAAGAATCAGAAACCAGCAAATAAGCTTCTAAGCATTCTAATCATGGAAAGCTTCTACTGGTTCTCCTCTGACTTGTAAATGTTTCACCTAATAAGTAATATAAGAAAATGGCAGCTTAACCTTACAAAGGTTAAGATAAACACTATTGAGGTGCATAAGTGTCACATTGTTTTTATGAAATGATAGTTTTATCATTCCCTTTCCAATTATTTTCATGTTCATTGCTTTGGATAGAGACTTTAGTCAATGTTGAACAGTAACATAAGACAGTCTCTTTCAATGAGAGAGAAAATATCAATTAAAAAAATAACATTAAGCCGGTAGTGCCTAACATGTCATATGAACTCCCTGAAGTTAAGTCTAATGAGCTAGCTGCCTTTTGGAAATATATAGTTATCTGTATAAATAAGCCAACTTAAGAATTTCTTCTTCATTCTGTAAGCTATCTCTAGAAAAGTGGTCCACAAAGATATAGTATAGTATATAGTAATTCAGCAATTCTATACATCATCCAGTGCTCATCACAAGGTCACTCCTTAATCCCCTTCACCTATGTCACCCATACCCACTCTCCTCCCTTCTGGTAACTGTGAGTTTGTTCTCTGTAGCTGAGAGTCTGTTCCTTGGATTCTCTCTCTTTCTCTCTCTCACTCTCTTTTTTCTTCTTTTGCTCATTTTTGTTTCTTAATTCCACATACGAGTGAAATCATATGGTATTTGTTTCCCTCTGATTAATTTCAATTCTGACAATGACTGAGATTAAACTAACAATCTGCTATAACTTTATTCTGAATACATATTTTTTCTTTTCTCTCTTAAACCAATAGGGAGATACGGGCATAATGTTTAGAGTTTTGACTTCTAGAACTATATTACTATGAAATAGAAGAGTAAATAGCATAATGGCATCTTTCCACTTAGAAAGCTATTTCTTAGGACAGGAATTGGAATCATTGTGTAATATGTTACAAGGAAATGTCTGCAGTTTAGATGTAGCTTCATGATTTTATGTTTTCATTTTTTAAAAATTTATTTGTTTTAAAGAGATAATGTGTGTTTGTGTGTGTGTGTGTGAGAGAGAGAGAGAGCAGGCAGAGGGGCAGAAGGAAAGGGAGAGAGAGAGTCTCAAGCAGACTCCCCACTGAGCCTGGAGCCTGATGTAGGGCTCGATCTCATGACCCTGAGATCATGACCTGAGCCGAAATCAAGAGCCAGAGGATTAACTGACTGAGCCACCCAGGCCCCCCTGCTTCATGATATTAGAGTTATGTGTATTTATAGAACTCATTGAGAGTTTCAAACTAAGCTGAATAGCCTTTAGTTCAATGGACCTGACAGATACCTGACAATTCTGGGGGGCAGAGTTGGTTTGCAGAGAGGTAAGATTTACTGATGAGTCAATAAGCTGAAAGGATTATATTAAACTGTGACTAAAAAGTCTTTTTGTTTGTTTCTGTTTTTGTTTTTATTTTTTTTAAAGTAATATCTACACCCAGTGTGAGGTCTGAACTCACAACCCTGAGAGCAAGAGTCACATGATCTACTAACTGAGCCAGTGAGGCACCCCGTGACTGGAAAGTTTTGAGTTTTCTGCTCTCGTACAGTGTATGGAACTGAGTCTGGCAAGCATAAAGTCTTAGATGAAGAATATGATGAGACAGGGTTTTTTCTTGAATGAGGTTTTCAAATGAGATAAACTGAGTAAATCAATAGTACTTTTAGTATACCTCTATTATTGTTTACATTTATATTTACATGTCTCCACTTTGGATGTGAGTTTTTAATAGCTGGTTTTTAATCTAATCATCTCTGCATCCTTAGAACCCAGCATAGTGTCTAACACGTGGAGACCCTCAAGCATGTTTCATATCTGGTTTTTAACCAGAGCCAACTTCACAGTGAGGGGACATTGTCTGGAGACCTCTTTTGCTTGTCACAACTGGTGGGGAGATAGAGGTTAGGGACACTGCTAAACATCCTACAATGCACAGGACAGCTCTCACAACAAAGAATGATCTGGAACAAAATCATTAGTGCTGAGGTTGAGAGCCTGTTTTAGATGAATTAATAAATTCATTATCAGTAAATGTAAATGAGCCCTTCAGTGTGAAATAACCTAGAACTGTTTATACCACATGTTTTTGCTTTTAAAATTTAGTCCTGGAAATCAGCTAGAAAATGTTTGACTTTTTTACTTACATGTTTTTAAAAAGGAGTTTAACTTTATGTTTTGGATTTATTTATATAATTTTGTTATAGAATTTTAAGTACAATGTAACTGTTAAAAATTGAATTGCATAGCAATAATGGCTTTTAATTGCACTTCCATCTAATCCTGAGTCCCTGTGTTGAATCATGCATATATTATTTGTTTTGAAATAGTAATTTAACACAAAAATTCCACAGAGTTTGTCTTTCAGAGCATCAGTGAAATCTGTAATATGTAATTTCTTTATTGATTAAAATAAAATATAATGTAAAGTGAAAAAAAAAAAAAGCTCATGAAAACTCATGAGGGAAATTTATGGCCTTAGACATCTTTCACATATAATGGGCTATATGAAATGATAATAGTTGCCATTTAAACTTCAAAATAAAAGCAGCCTTGGACTTGATTTTTATCTTTTCCGTTTTCATCTACTATATAAATCTGACAAGTTGATTGTTGCCAGTGATGTCTAAATTAGAAGGAAGATACCACTGCACATGTGATTGGAGAACTGAATAGCAATGTTCTTTCTTCTTGGAAAATGTGCCCAGCAAGATTTTACCATCAAGTATCTTCTCTACTATCATCCAAAAAAGTAGAAAACAATGAAGAAGTGCTCATATAAAAGTAATGGTGCTTCATTTTTTTTCATCATTTTTGGCCAATGAAAATGAAAATATGTACTGGGTTTTGTCATAATGCACACAAATGATATGTTGGAGTAATCCAGAACGCCCAGAATGTGTTTGGCATCTAGATTAAGAATACAAAGGTCCAAGAAGGCTGTACTTCTCCATATGTTGAGTAGTGCACCTTATACCAATAACCAATGACAGGGGAGAATTGAAACCACAGGGAGAATAGCAAAGATCATCACAATACCAGCCACCAGGGAAAGAAGCCCAGACCTTTCTGCCTGTTGAGTCTTGGTTTTAGACTGGCCAAGGAAGACACAACACTCAAGCACAGAAAGGGACAACACTTTTACTCATACAGAAAAGAGACAGAGCTGTGGTAACTCCATAATGTGCGTGGGTCCCTCATGGCTAGTGGGTGCCCCTGGAAGCTGACACAGGAATGGGCCTATCCACGACCCTCTTTGCTGCAATATGGTCCTGTCTGGAGTCTGTATTTCTGGAAGTTGTGGGTGTGCCTGAGGGCCCCTGATTCAGAGCAAAGGAATACTCATTGATCCTGAAACAGGGAAAGATATTCCCACACACGGAGATAAACCTGTTGCAGACTGAGTGGGCTCTTTGTCTCTTGGTAAGAAAATATTCCAGCCCCAACGCCCATTCTTATGTGGCTGAGTGGAGGCTGAAAGACTACACACCTGGGACTTCCTTTCCCAACATAAACACACTAAGCCCCACAAAAAAGTCAGAAATCCTCTCAGTTAAAATAAATGATGTAATTCTTGGGAAAAACTACATTCAACTTCAGCAATCGCCACAATAGGTTGTATTGAATTTACTTGGTTTACAAAACTGATGTTATAAACAAAGCTATGAACATAGAAATGTCTGGAATTTGATGGTAAACTTGCCTTAATTTTTAAGCATGGGTGGAATAAACTACCAAAATATGTGTATAATCTCATTACCTATCGAGCAAGAAGAGCATTTCTTATGACTTCTAAAATAAATATCATCACGTCTTCAAGTAGCAAGATGGCGGTAATTACTACATTTCTTGATGTCCACTGCTGACAGGATCCTTGAGTACAGTGTGACTGGATGTACGGTAGGGCTTGAGGCCAAGGAGAATTACACTGTGAAAATCTTGTGATGTAGGAAAAAAGTTCAGATAACAGTATTACATTTTCTTTATTATATACACTGCATTTGAAAAAAATCATTTGGCATCATAACTCTGTAGAATCTGATGTGTACTTGCTGCTATATAAATCTGGATATCTCAAGAATCTCATTAAATCCACCAAACCTCTCTCAAATCCCCAAAGGGAAGAAGCAGATCTGTTCATTGTTTCTTTCTGATAATTCACATTGAAAATATATGAAAAAATTTGGAAACACATTTTAGAAGATGCTTCAGTTCTTCTCAGTAACTCTTTCAGCTTTGTAAATCTATAGAAATAAAGTCCTTGAGGTTTTATCCATAAACTACTACAGGCTCATCCTTTAATTTGAGGGCAGCATACGATAACACGGTGCATCACAGCCTGATAGGCAAAGTGAAATCACACCTGTGCATAGTATGTACCCAGAATGAGACAGAAAGGATATCCTAGCCTGTGTCAAGAAAACACAAGTTTAAGAAAAGATCCTCACTGAAGATAATTAGCTAAAAATTAATGTTTTTACCCTCCAAAAAAGGATGCCGTCAAATGTATTAGATTCCAAACAAAAGATCCACAAGTCTACAAAGATGTGTGGATTTCTGTGTGCAACAATTCCTGTTTCTGTATCAAAGAATAGAGAACCTACGAGTAACTTCATTAGGGTCACCAACAATGCAATCCTAGATAGCATTTCACTTGTGCAATGCTGCGCGGTCTCTAGACTGGTCCAGTTCCCAAATCTACACCCTTCCCGCATAACATATTGGCTCTGAGTTTATCAGCAAAGATGCACAACTCTCCTGGCTGGCAGCCGTTACTCAGATTACAGGTCACTGTGGTAGAAACAAACAGCAGATAACCTACATGATGTTTGATTACGCCTCTTAGTTCGCTTACAAATTTTCCCCTATATTTCTTTTGTATATAAAATCAAAACAAGGTACTGGATCTGCAACTTTGCAGAATAATCCTTTCCCTGTGAAGCTCACAGTATGCCTGAAGTACTAAAGAAAATACTAGACAGAAGAAGTAGATCTTCTATTCAGTATCTGAAATACGCGATGTGAGATTGGAACTACTCCATGAAGTGTGTAGTTACTTACATGTGAGAAGTTTGCTGATCACATCCAGGAGCAGAAGAGACTGAAAGGGCAATGATAGGCGGCATTGTTTGCTTACAGCTTTCTCAGTGGCTAAACAAAGAGACATGTCAATATAATCAATTGGGTGACTACCTTTGTAAAGTCTAGATGCATAATAATACATCAGAATTCATCCGAAGTGTTTTTAAGAGAGTATTTACTTGTTTTTGCTATTTTATTTTCATTCAAATAAGCTATAAAGGCTAGAGCAATGTATACTGTTAAAATGATTATTGTAATACTATTTTTAGACATAAGAGGAAATGCCATGATAATTATTAAAAAGTGTATTAGCTAAATGGAGCTTAATCGTGTCTGGGAGATGCAAAAGAAATGGTACATTCATCTTATTCTCTCCGGTTTTACCATCTACCGGAAAGATAAGGCATGTAAATAATCAACTTGAATACAAAGCATATGATTCGGGAAAAAATGAGTAATGAATGTGGGCGTGTGTGTGTGTGTGTGTGTGTGTGTGTCTGTGTGTGTGTGTGTGTCTGTGTGTGTGTGT